>NC_138203.1:7890689-7923189 GCF_964194415.1 Vipera berus
GAAAGCTTCTTTCCCGCATTCCTTCACCCGCTTTGCAAAAGGTTCCCCGTTGAACGCGCCCTAAATTATTTAACCCTAATGTAAAACCCGAGGAGGCGAAGACGAGAAATCGAATCTCGTTCGTGCATTTGAATATGGAAGGGATGTTTTACTTGAGTGGGTGACTGAGGCTGAAACTTGAGGCTTTGCGGACAGAATAGATAGTGCTGTTTAAAGTCAAAAATCTCCACCACCACCCCCCCCTTTTTTTTGTTCTGTTCTTTAGGAAAGAAATACAGGTGGTCCTTGACTTACAACAATTTGTTTAGTGACCATTCGAAGTTACAACAGCACTGGGAAAAAGTGACTCGTGAGCCACTTTATATAAAACATAAGGAATTGGTTGCTGGAATTGAGTATGTCTAGTTTAATGAAGAGAAGGACGAGGGGGTGACATGATAGCAGTCTTCCAGTATCTCAGGGGTTGCCCCAAAGAAGAGGGAGTCAAGCTATTCTCCAAAGCGCCTGAAGGCAGGACAAGAAGCCACAGATGGAAACTCATCAAGGAGAGAAGCAACCTAGAACTAAGGAGAAACTTCCTGACAGTTAGAAAAATGAACCAGTGGAACAACCTGCCTCCAGAGGTGGTGAATGCTCCAAACTGGAAGTCTTTAAGAAGAGATTGGACAGCCATTTGTCTGAAATGGTGTAGGGTTTCCTGCCTGAGCAGGGGGTTGGACTAGATGACCTCCAAGGTCCCTTCCAAATAATAATAAAAATCATCATCATCATCCCGATCATCATCATCATCATCCCCAGTTGTGTCATCAAAATTCGGATGCTGGGTAACTGACTCCTATTTATGACAGCTGCAGTGTCCCGTGGTCACGTGAATCCCTTTTGCGACCTTCTGACCAGCAAAGTCAATGGGGAAAACAGATGCACTTAACAACTGTGTTACCAGCCAAGGAACTGCAGGGATTCACTTAACAGCTTTGGCAAGGAAGACCATAAAATGGAGCAAAATTCCCTTAACAGGAATAGAAATTTGGGGCTCTGTTGTGGATGTAAGTTGAGCACTACTTGTATAGCTCAGGGAGACCTCATAGCCTCTTCCAGTACTTGAAGGGCTGTCAGAGGGAAGAAGGCCTCAATTTGCTCTGAATACCACCCAAGATTAGAATAGAATAGAATAGAATAGAATAGAATAGAATAGAATAGAATAGAATAGAATAGAATAGAATAGAATAGAATAGAATAGAATAGAATAGAATAGAATAGAATAGAATAGAATAGAATAGAATAGAATAGAATAGAATAGAATAGAAGGTGGAAGGGACCTTGGTGGTCTTCTAGTCCAGCCCCCTGCTCAAGCAGGAGAACCTATACCGTCTCAGACAGGTGAATTCTAGTCTCTTCTTAAAAATCTCCAGGGATGGAGCGACCACGATTTCTGGAGGCAAGCTATTCTACTGGTTGATTGTCCTCACTGTCAGGAAATTTCTCCTTAATTCCAGGTTGCTTCTGTCTAAACCATTGTTTCTCGTCCTGCCCTCTGGTGAATAACCTGACCCCCTCTTCCTTGTGGCAGCCCCTAAGATACTGGAATACTGTCTCCCCTATTTCTTCTTTTCTTTAGACTAGCCAAACCCAAGTCCCACAGTCGTTCTTCATATGTTTTAGTTTCCAGGCCTTTGATCATCTTCTCTGAATTTTTTCCAAACTCTCAACATCTTTCTTGTGATATGGTGACCAAAATTGGCTGCAGTATTCCAGGCGTGGTCTTACTAGGGCTTTATAAAGCGGTACTAATACCTCGTGTGATCTTGATTCTATGCCTCTGTTTATACCACCCAGGATTGTATTTGCTTTTTTGGTTGCTGCTGCAACTCCTGGCTCATAGTCAAGTGATCGTCCACTAGGACTCCAAGGCCCCTCTCAAGAAACAATGGATGGAAGCTCCACAGAGGGAGATCCAACCTGGAAATAAGGAGAAATTTCCTGACAGTGGGAATGATGAATCTGTGGAACGTCTTGCTTCCTGGAGTTAGGGGTGCTCCCTCGTTGGAGGTCTTCAAGATGGGATGATGTCTCCAGGTAGAAAGTTAGACAAGAAGACATCCGAGAATAAATTCTAGGATTCTTTCAAAGGGATCTCGTCTTTTACTAGGGTTCTCACAGCTTGATTTAGAGGATGTAGCATTAGAACCCAGGTCCTCCTAGATGATGTTTTCTGTACCAGTTGGACATGAATAAATTGACCAGTTGGTCAACTTATCTTTCCAGAAGGCAGGACAAGAAGCAATGGGTGGAAACTAATCAAGGAGAGAAGCAACCTGGAACTAAGGAGAAACTTCCTAAGAGAGAGGACAATTAACCAGTGGAACAGCTTGCCTCCAGAAGTTGTGGGTACTCCATCACTGGAGGTGTAGGATGTTGGACTAGAAGACCTCTGAGGGTCCTTCTAGCTCTATTCTGATTGATTGATGAAAACCTCATCATTCAAGGCAGCATCAACAAGAGTTTTGTCCGTCATAAGGGGAAGAATCTGAGAAAAACCCTTTTCGCTGCTCATAGTTCAAAAAATTAAAGCTTCACAGGTAGTCCTCGACTTATGACCACAATTGAGCCCGAAATTTCTGTTGCAAAGTGAGACAGTTGTTCATTTTGCCCCATTTTACGACCTTCCTTGCCACAGTGGCTAAATGAACCACGCAGTGGGTTGAGCTAGTCAAAGAGTTGTTAAATGGATCCGGCTTCCCCACTGACTTTGCTGGTCAGGAGGTCACAAGAGGGGATCACATGACCTTGGGACACCGCGACCGTCATAAATTTTGATCACGTGACCGTGGGGATACTGTAACGGTCCTAAGTGTGAAAAACGGTCCTAAGTCACTTTTTTCCCACTTGCAAATTGTAACTTCTAAAAGAACTGCTGTTAATTAGAGGACTACCTCCATTTTCTTATTTAGAGAAGCCCCAGGGATTTCTTGCAAGCCTGATCTGCATTTGCAGCAGAGAACAGTTAAGGGAGATAAAGAGATATTTTGGAGCAGAAATGAGAAGATATTTGGGAAGATAAGCGATATTTTGGAGCAGAAATGAGAAGATATTTTGGAAGATAAGCGATATTTTGGAGCAGAAATCAGAAGATATTTTTGGAAGATAAAATATTTTGGAGCAGAAATCAGAAGACATTTTTGGAAGATATTTTGGAGCAGAAATGAGAAGATATTTTGGAAGATGAGAGATATTTTGGAGCAGAAATCAGAAGATATTTTGGAAGGTAAGATATTTTGGAGCAGAAATCAGAAGATACTTTGGAAGATAAGTGATATTTTGGAGCAGAAATGAGAAGATATTTTGGAAGATAAGAGATATTTTGGAGCAGAAATCAGAAGATATTTTTGGAAAATCAAATATTTTGGAGCAGAAATCAGAAGATATTTTTGAAGGTATTTAGGAGTAGAAATGAGAAGATATTTTGAAAATAAGAGATATTTTGGAGTAGAAATGAGAAGATATTTGAAAATAAGAGATATTTTAGAGCAGAAAGCAGAAGACATTTTGGAAGACAGATATTTTGGAGCAGAGATCAGAAGTGGCAGAGCAGAAAAGCACGTGCTTTTTAACAAAATGTGTTAACTCTGAAAAGAGGCTACCAAGACTGACATTTTTTCACCATCATCAGAAGGAATCTCAAAGACTCATCCTGCACATATTATATCGCCCCCTCATCCGATGATTCATTTTTAATCCACCTGCTATCAAAGGAGAACCTGATACTCAAAGGACAGGCGGTGCTTCAGGGTAAAATCTCTCGCCAAATAAATATGTGGGCACCAGCTTCAGACTCCAGCCCTTTAATCCCAAATCAGATATGCAGATCTTGGCACTGAACCGTTGAGATCCAACTCATGACAAGCAACTCGATTCCAAAGGCAACGTGGCTATCTAGAGCCCGACCTTGTTCTTATCGACACAGATACAAATCCCAGCCTTCTCTGCAAGCTTTGTTTAACAATAAGCTGAAGACTGCGGTCATAAGAGATTGCCAGAAGGAGATCTTGTGTCTTAAGAGTGACAAGGTGGAACACCACCTGCTCACCAACAAGTCTCAGGACTGCAAAACTTTGGAGCAGCTAGAAGTAAGGAGGAATTTCCTGAAAGTGAGAACAACTGAATCAGTGGAATGGCTTGCCTTCAGATGTTGTGGGTGCTCCATCACGGGAGGTTTTTAAGAAGAGGCTGGACAATCCCTTGTCTGGATTTTATTTTTTTTAGATTAGGTAACCTTTACTGTCATTTTTTCCTATGGGCACCATGTTGTTGTTGTTAGCTGCGAAGTCGTGTCCGGCCCATCGCAACCCCATGGACAATGTTCCTCCAGGCCTTCCTGTCCTCTACCATCTTCTGGAGTCCATTTAAGCTCACGCCTCCTGCTTCAGTGACTCCATCCAGCCACCTCATTCCCTGTCGTCCCCTTCTTCTCTTGCCCTCAATCTTTCCCAGCATTAGGCTCTTCTCCAGTGAGTCCTTCCTTCTCATTAGGTGGCCAGAGTATTTGAGTTTTAGCTTCAGGATCTGGCCTTCTAAAGAGCAGTCAGGGTTGATCTCCTCTAGGACTGACCGGTTTGATCGCCTTGCAGTCCAAGGGACTCACAGGAGTCTCCTCCAGCACCATAGTTCAAAGGCTTCAATTTTTTGGTGCTCAGCCTTTCTTATGGTCCAACTTTCACAGCCATACATTGCAACTGGGAAGACCATGGCCTTGACTGTATGCACTTTTGTTGGCAGGGTGATGTCTCTGCTTTTTAGTCTGCTGTCTAGATTTGCCACGGCTTTCCTCCCCAGGAGCAAGCGTCTTTTAATTTCTTGGCTGCAGTCCCCGTCTGCGGTGATCTTGGAGCCCAGGAAAATAAAATCTGTCACTACCTCCATTTCTTCCCCATCTATTTGAGAGGAATTGAGAGGACCAGATGCCATGATCTTGGTTTTCTTAATGTTAAGTTTCAAATGGGCACAATGGCACACATCAAAAATGAAATTTAGTTGCTTGCTCTCAAAGCGGACACATACATAAGACACATTTAAAACATACTATATACAACACATATGTAGACCTACACCCTTACGTATAAGTAACATAGAAATATTAATCACTGTCCATCTCGAATACATAACAGGAGGAGGAAGCTTGAGAGTTCACAAGGTTAATACTGTACGGAACAAAGCTGTGACTGAATCTGGATGTTCTGCTTCGGATACCATGGAGCCCCCTCCTCCCAGAAGGTAACAAGGAAAACAGGTCGTGAAGAGGATGTGTAGTGTCCCAGACAATCTTGCGGACCCTGCTCAAGCAGCGCTTCTGTGCTATGTCCTGGATGGGAGGGAGGGAACTGCCAATGATCTTTTCAGCCGTCCTCAACACTCTCTGCACCGCCTTCCTGTCTGAAGCAGGGATGCTTCCAAACCAGACTGTGATGCTGTATGACAGGATGCTCTCGATCGTCCCTCTCTAGAAAGTGGTCAGGACAGGGGAAGGAAGATGTGCTTTTCTCACACGATGCAGAAAATGCAGGTGCTGCTGCACCCGCTTCACCAGTGTCTCGCTGTTGAGCGACCAAGCCAGCCTACTTGTTAACTGCACACCCAGGAATTTGATGCTGGTAACCATCTCCACAGGTGAATCATTAATGCACAGAGAAGCGTGGCTGTGGTATGGTACAGGGTTATCCTGCCTTGGATAGGTGGTTGGACTAGAAGACCTCCACGGTCCCTTCTAATTCTATTCTGACAGATTAAAGCTCTAATATAGTGGATTTTCTGCACATGCCTCTACACAAAAATGTAGTCAACTAATGGTCAGCACTAAAATGGCTCTAGATAGAGTCAATGGAATTAAGGAGGGGTTGGGCCTAGAATGTGTGTGGGAATGTAATGATTCCAGCCCTGTGACTCTAAATGTAGCCTTCCCTTCAAAGAAGAGGAGTTCAACGTATTCTCCAAAGCGCCTGAAGGCAGGACAAGAAACAATGGATGGAAACTGATCAAGGAGAGAAGCAACCTAGAATTAAAGGAGAAATTTCCTGGCACTGAGAACAATTAATTAGTGGAACAACTTGCCACCAGAAATTGTGGGTGCTCCATCACTGGAGGCTTTTAAGAAGAGACTCTTTGTCTGAAATGGTACAGGGTCTCCTGCTTGAGCAGGGGGTTGGACTAGAAGACCTCCAAGGTCCCTTCCAAATTCTGTTATTCTGTTACCTATACTCCTGATCCTACTCTCCATGGTTATTACTGGTCACCTTTAAAGCTGCTAGGACCAGCCTCACATCACTGATGTGACTAAGCACTTTTTGTTTTCTTGGCATGCATTTCTTTGAAGGTTTGGCAGGTTTGCTTCCTGCCAAACGTTCCACGTCCTGTCAATCTTCAGGCCACACACACAAAAAAAGCTTCTCTCCTGCAATTTGGCCATCTTAGCTAGGGATCGATGATCAGAAAAATGTGGTCCAGCCTGGGCAACTCAACTCCATCGCCAGAGGATGAGAAAGCAGCAGGTGACAAGACTTGGGACGTGGCCCTCCAAACTTCGCCAAGGAAGCTCACCCCAAAAGCAGCTTTCTCAGGTGGACAACCTCATGGCATGGCATGGGTCCGGAATACCTTAGGGAGCACCTGCAGCCGGTGTCAACTTCCCTCCGCCCAGTACGCTCCCACGGAGAGGGCCTCCTCAGGGTGCCACCGGTCAAAGAATGCCGACTGGTGGCCCCCAGGGGGAGAGCGTTCTCTGTGGGCGCACCGGATTTATGGAACCATCTTCCGGTTGAGCTCCAGATGGCGCCCGACCTCCGCTCCTTCCGGCGCGATCTAAAGACTTACCTCTTCGAACAAGCTGGCCTGGCCTGATGGGATGGGGCTGGGTTTTATTAATGTGTTTTAACCTATTTTTTAATGTGTTTTAACTTATTGTAAGAGTTGTGGGCATTTTGTTTAATCTCTTTTAATTTTTGTATTTTGTCTTTCAACATGTACTGCCCTGTTCACCGCCCTGAGTCCTTCAGGAGAAGGGCGGTATACAAATAAAATAAAATAAAATAAAATAAAATAAAATAAAATAAAATAAAATAAAATAATAAAATAAAATAAAATAAAATAAAATAAAATAAAATAAAATAAAATAAAATAAAATAATAAAATAAAATAAAATAAAATAAAATAAAATAAAATAAATAAAATAAATAAAATAAATAAAATAAAATAAAATAAAATAAAATAATAAAATAAAATAAAATAATAAAATAAAATAAAATAAAATAAAATAAAATAATAAAATAAATAAATAAATAAATAAAAGGCTGGAAAGTTCTCATTTTTTTTAAAGGCCACTGACGAACACTCATTTTACTGGGCTGGCTGAAATTCAGCGTTTCCCACACCTGCCACTACGGATCTGGCACCGTGACTGGATGCTTTTGATGAAGCTTAAGAGAGGGAAACGCGCTCGCCGCATGTTAATTGCATGAGCACCAAGTGGGCCGAGAGGCATCCGAGGAGTATTTTGCATAATAAACAGTCCGAAATGACTTCGCTAATCTGGTCCTTAGCCCCGACCCGACCTGTGCTGGACACCCAACCAGGCTTCTCCAACCCCAAGAACAGAGACTTTCATTTTGGCCTCCTGCTTGCACGACACCTGTTTGAAATCCAAAAGAAAGAATGACATTTCCTTCCCTTTGTGACTGTAGGGAAGGCTAGAAACATGGATTCCCGATAAAGGGATCCAGTGTTCCATGGATGGTAGAGGAAGGGAGTGGAAGGGGAAGTGGCAGAGGAGAGGGGAGAACCATGTAGGAGAAGAGAGGGGAGGGGGAGAGAAGAGGGAGGGGAGAAGAATGTAGGAGAAGGAAGAGGAGGGGAGAGGAGGGGAGGGGAGAAGAATGTAAAAAGAAGAGAAGGGGAGAGGAGAGGGAGGGGTAGAGGGGTAGAGGGGAGGAGAAGGTAGAAGGGGAGAGGGAGCGGGAGCGGGGAGGGGAAGGGAAGGGGGAGAGAAGAGAAGAGAGGGGAGGAGAAAGGGAAGGGGAGGGGAAGAGGGAGAGGGGAGAGGGGAGGAGAGCAGAAGGTAGAAAGAAATGGAAGGAGGAGAGAAAAAAGAAGGGAAAGAGGAGAGGGGAAGGGACAGAAAGAGGAGAAGATAGGAGAAAGAAGGGGAGGGGAGAGAGGAGGGGAGGAGAGGAGAGGGGGAGAGGGAGAAGAATGTAGAAGGAAGAGAAAGGGAGGGGAGAGAGGGAGGGGAGAAGAACGTAGAAGGAAGAAAAGGGGAGAGGAGAGGAGGGGTAGAGGGGAGGAGAAGGTGGAAGGGAAGAGAAGGGAGAGGGAGAGGGGAGGGGAAGGGATAGAGAAGGGAAAGGAGGGGAGGTGAAAGGGAAGTCAGAGGGAAGAGAAGGGGAGAGGGGAAGAGGGAGAGAAGAGAGGGAAGGGGGGAGGAGAGGAGAAGAAGGCAGAGGGAAGGAGAAGAGGGAGAGGAGAGGGGAGGGGAAGAAGGTAGGATAAAGAAAGGAAGGGGAGGGGCAAGGCCAGGAGAGAAAAGGAGAGGAGGGGAGGGATGCAGGTATGAACAAAAGCAGCGCTCCTTGCACAAAACATAAAACGTTCTAGCACACAAAAGTCAGGCGACCGGTGCGTAAAGCCGAGCCCTTACCCGACGCCATCACAAATTCCGTTCACGGCTGGGCCCATCCAGGTTTCGCCCAGGAGGACGTCGTCTGAATTGGCAGCGCGGGCTTTAAACCTGCAAGGAAAAGAGGAGAGAAAAAAAAAAAGAAGAGCCACCCATCACCGTCACAGAACCGAAGGGGACTATTTTGTTTGGCCAACGGTGATTAGACATCAAGGAACTTGTCTCTGGGGCAGAAGCTCTCAAGCGTACAGGCAAAACAACCCAGCAACGATCATCATCCTCAGAACATCCGAATAAAATCCGAGAACATCTGAGCCTTGGTGGAGCAGTGGGCTAATGCCTCAAGTAACACCAGCTGCCTGCAATTAGTGCAGGTTCGCATCCCACCAGGCTCAAGGTTGACTCAGCCTTCCATCCTTCCCAGGTAGGTAAAATGAGGACCCAGATTGTTGGGGGCAATTAAGCTGACTTTGTAATAATGCCGCTTGGGGTGTGTGTGAAAGCCCTAACAAGCAGGCATATACATAGAATGAAGGCTACTGCTAAGCTTGTAAGCCGCCCTGAGTCTTCGGAGAAGGGCGGGATATAAATGTAATAAAAATAAAATAAATAAATAAAAAATAAATACTAATAATCATTAATAATGAGGCCAGTAAGAGAAGGCCGTGGAACAGATGAGAAGGATGAAACGAAGACAGCCACACGGCGTGGGGGAAAAATGCACTTAAGACATTAGACAGCACTGCGAGAATTAGGGGATGGTATAGTGTGTGTGTGTGTGTGTGTGTGTGTCGGGGGGAACTATCTTTGTTTTGGCACGCTATGCCCTACAGTACATTGGCATCCTAAGGGGAAAAAATTGAAAAGTTTCACCTTCGGGATGTGTGTGTGTGTGTGGGGGGGGGTCCGTAGATATTGTCACAGCCCTCTCTTTGTGGTTCGTGCAGTCACCGAAGACAGGCTGGCTGGGATTGTTTGCTTTTTTCCTGCAGTCCTAACTATCCGTTCAGAGTCTATCCAGCCCTCCTCCGGGTGGCTTTCCCTCTTTTTTTTTCTAAGAGGTTGGAAGGAGAAGATACGTCTGAATCCAAGAATATCAGAATAACAAGAGTTCTAATTAGATGCCAACACGGAAGTGCTGCCTCTAAATTTAAGTGTCTTTGCGCACACGCGCGCGCGCACACCCCACACAGAATGTGGATCCAAACTTCAAACTGGTGGAGGGAGTGGTGTAAAACGAACACAACAGAGGACGCAGCGTGGTTTGATGTTCTACCTCTACTTACCTAGCTACCTCCCAGCACTGAGAGGGAGGGAAAGGAGGAGAGAGGGAGAGAGAGAGGGGGGGGAGGGAAAGGGAGAGATGGGGAAGGAAGGGAAAGGGAGGGAGGGAGAGAGGGAGAAAGAGAGAGGGGGAAAGGGGGAGAAGGAAAGAGGGAAAGGGAGGGAGGGAAAAGGAGAGGGAGAGATAAAGGGAAGGAGGGAGAGAGGGGGGAAGGAAAGAGGGAGGGGGAGAGGGAGAAAGAGAGGGGGGAAGAGGAAAAGGCAGAGGGAGAAGGAGAAAGAGGGAAAGGGAGGGAGGGAAAGGGTGAAAGCGCAAGGAAGGGAAAAGGAGTGGGAGAAGGGGGGGAAAGGGAAGATAAAAGGAAGCGAATGAAAGTACACAGCTCCTAAAACGAAGGTTGCATCTACCTATTGGTCCTGTGGAAAGGGACCTACTGTAGCTATCCTCTGCGAACTTAAATCCACAAATCCGTGGGAAGGAGCTGAGCAGACACAATAAAGGGCACCTCTTTTGGAGGCAGCAGCGTTTCCGTCAACCAGTACTTTGCAGGAGGGGCAGTCTTCTCAGCAGACCTTGGATTTATTTCTTGTTCTCCATCTGAGCTTGGAGCACTTCGAGGGAATAAATACTCATGTGCATTTGTTGTTCCACTGACTTGAATTCAGCATTCAGTGCAATCATTCCCCGGCATCTAGTACACAAACTGGGCCTGTTAGGCTTAAACACCCCTTTGTGCATCTGGATTCTTGATTTTCTTACTAACAGGCCCCAGTATGCGCGGGCTGGAACAAGTATTGCTTGAGCACAGGTTCCCCTCAGGGCTGCGTCCTAAGTCCGCTGCTGTTCACCCCGTTGACCCATGACTGCTGTGCTAGGTTTGCCACCAACCACAGAGTGAAGTAGGTGGATGATACAACAGAAGTGGGCCTTATTCAAGACGACAACGAGGGTGCTTACCGCAAGGCGGTTGAGGGTTTGGTGAACTGGTGTAAGAAATGTGTTAGAAAAGCACATCTTCCTTCCCCTGTCCTGACTACTTTCTACAGAGAGACAATCGAGACATCCGGTCACACGGCATCACTGTCTGGTTTGGAAGCATCCCTGCTTCGGACAGGAAGGCAGTGCAGAGAGTGGTGAGGACGGCTGAAAAGATCATTGGCAGTTCCCTCCCTCCCATCCAGGACATAGCACAGAAGCGATGTTTAAGCAGGGTCCGCGGGATTGTCTGGAACACTACACATCCTCTTCACGACCTGTTTTCCTTGTTACCTTCTGGGGGGGAGGGGGGGACTTTGTGGTATCCTAAGCAGAACATCCAGATTCAGTCCCAGTTTTGTTCCATACAATATCAACCTTGTGAACTCCAAAGCTTCCTTCTTTCCGCTATGTGCTCAAGATGGACAGTGATTAACATTTATATGTTATTTATATGTAAGGGTGTAGGTTTATAAATTAATGGCAGAAAGTGAAGAACTAAAGTGCCTCTTGTTGCAGGTGAAGAAGGAGGGTGCAAAAGTTGGCTTGAAACTTAACATTAAGAAAACCAAGATCATGGCATCCGGCCCTCTCAATTCCTGGGAAATAGATGGGGAAGAAATGGAGGTAGTGACAGATTTTATTTTCCTGGGCTCCAAGATCACCACAGACAGGGACTGCAGCCAAGAAATTAAAAGACGCTTGTTCCTGGGGAGGAAAGCTGTGGCAAATCTAGACAGCACACTAAAAAGCAGAGACATCACCCTGTCAACAAAAGTGCGTATAGTCAAGGCTATGGTCTTCCCAGTTGCAATGTATGGCTGTGAAAGTTGGACCATAAGAAAGGCTGAGCGCCAAAGAACTGAGGCCTTTGAACTGTGGTGGTAGAGAAGACTCCTGCGAGTGCCTTGGACTGCAAGGCGATCAAACCGGTCAGTCCTAGAGGAGATCAACCCTGACTGCTCTTTAGAAGGCCAGAAGTTGAAGTTGAAACTCAAATCCTTTGGCCACCTAATGAGAAGGAAGGACTCACTGGAGAAGAGCCTAATGCTGGGAAAGGTTGAGGGCAATAGAAGAAGAAGGGGACGACAGAGAATGAGGTGGCTGGATGGAGTCCCTGAAGCAGTAGGCGTGAGCTTAAATGGACTCCAGAAGATGGTAGAGGACAGGAAGGCCTGGAGGAACGTTGTCCATGGGGTCGCGATGGGTTGGATACAACTTCGCAACTAACAACAACAAGGTTTATACATAGGTTGTATGTAGCATGTTTAAATGTGTGTTATGGATGTGTACACTTTTGAGAGCAGGCAACAGAATTTCATTTTTAACGCTTGCCAATGTGCCTACAGTAAAAAAAAATGACAATAAAGATTATCTATCTATTTATCTATCTCATGGGATGGAGCAGACGAGAGGAGAAGAAGGAAAACAAAATTGCAGAGACGTGGCTGAGAGTTCTGTGGCTGGGCATCAAGGGCCCCACTGAGTGCTCTGAGCCCATTTGCAAAACAAAAAAACCCAGCACGTAGGCCTCCCTTTCCTTTCCTTTCTCCATTTCACCAAAACTCCTGTATGGATTAAAGGTTCTTGGATCGTTAAAAAATCCATC
Source organism: Vipera berus (assembly GCF_964194415.1). Taxonomy (NCBI): domain Eukaryota; kingdom Metazoa; phylum Chordata; class Lepidosauria; order Squamata; family Viperidae; genus Vipera; species Vipera berus. The sequence continues at coordinate 7,903,221 of NC_138203.1, forward strand.
TGCTCCTGCTTAGCTCCTGACCTTGGTTGGTGACCCCAGCCAGCTTCTAAAGCACGCAGCTCTGATAGTCTTTAATCAAACAACAGTTGGAAAAACCGTAGCTATACAGATCAGGGCTGCAGGCCGTTGGGGGGGGGGCGGAGAACTTTCTGCTCTGGGTGGCTACAAGGTGTCAGATAGTGGCTTAAAGCCAATGAGACTGTTCAGCAAGATGAACAATTGAGGGGAACACGCCCGTGCGCCCAGCAAGAGTTCTGCAGGTGTTTATTCAAACCCTTCAAACAGGTTCTCAGAAAGTGCCCCCCATTGCACGGGTCTGGATTCAGCGCTCAGTATGGCAAGAGTCACTGAGTAACCAACGGGCACACATGAAGCCCAGGAAAGCAGTCCACCATTCAAACAGGTCAGGATACATGGCACGAGCACACAAGGCACAGAACTGGGCGCCGGCAATGTTCAAGTGCTCAGTGCAGCCCTTCATGAGAGGTGAGGTTGCCTCCTCGCGAATAATCTTCCTGACCAGCATTGTGCCTGCCTCCTCTCTGCTCTACGTGTCCTTGGATCGGGAGGAGGTGTGGACTCCACCTCCTCATTGCTAACGGGTGGCAGATGCTCCTGGTTGGGCCTTAGGACCATTTTCCACACTTATGACGGTTGCAGCGTCCCCATGGTCATGTGATTTACATTCGTATACTTGACAACCAACTCACACTTAATGACGGCTGCAGTGTCCCAGGGTCATGTGATCCCCTTTTGCGATCTTCTGAGAAGCCAAGTCAAATGGGGAAGCCGGATTCGCTTCCAAGTTGTGTCCAATGATTCACTTAACAACAGTGGCAAGAATAAGTCATAAAGTGGGACAAAACTGACTTAAGGAATTTCTCGCTTAGCCACATCAGTCTGGGGCTCAATTGTGGTCGTACGTTGAGGACTACCTTTTTCTGGTGCGGCTCGTTGGGCCTGCACACCAGGCAAAAGGACCCAAACTTTGCAGGACAGCAACTGTGCTCTACCACAGGGGTCGTCTCCAAACCTGGCAATGTTTAGGACGCGTGGACTTCCAACTCCCAGAATTCCCCATCCAGCACAATTCAGTGCTAGAAGGGAAGCGGGTTGACATGGCTGGCTGAGGAATTCTGGGAGCTGAAGCCCACAAGTCTGAAAGCTACCGAGGTTAAGAAACTCTGCTTTAGAGTAGGGGGTCACCAAACTTGGCAACTTTCATACTTGCGGACTTCAACTCCCAGAATTCCCCAGCCAGCACGACTCAGTGCTAGAAAGGGGGGGGGCGTGTTGACACGGCTAGCTGAGGAATTCTGGGAGTTAAAGCCCGCAAGTCTTAAAGCTACAGAGGTTAAGAAACTATGCTTTAAAGTAGGGGTCTCCAAACGTGGTCACTTTAAAACACGTGGATTTCAGCTCCCAGAATTCCCCAGCCAGCATAATTCAGTATGGGAAGCGAGTGGGATTGACATGGGTGGCTGGGGAATTCTGGGAGTTGAAGTCCATGCGACTTAAAGTGACCAAGTTTGCAGACTGCTATTCTAGTAAGGGACGCAGTGGCTCAGTGGGTTAGGACGCTGAGCTTGTCGATCAGAAGGTCGGCAGTTTGGCGGGTCGAATCCTGAGTGCCGCGTAACAGAGTGAGTGCCTGTTACTCGTCCTAGCTTCTGCCAACCTAGCACGTAAAAATGCAAGTAGAAAAATAGGGACCACTACGGTGGGAAGGTAACAGTGTTCCGTGCGCCTTTGGCATCTAGTCATGCCGGCCACATGACCACGGAGACGTCCTCGGACAAGCGCTGGCTCTTCGGCTTTGAAACGGAGATGAGCACCGGCCCCTAGAGTTGGAAACGACTAGCACGCATGTGCGGGGGAACCTTTACCTTTACCTTTTCTAGTAAAACCCAGTTTCCCTTTCAGCTACTCAAGCTTACCGGTGATAATCCCGCCGGGACTTCAGCAACTGCTCTTGCTGGCGGAGAAGTTTAGCCTCTTGCTCTGCTAGCAAATTCTGGAGACGTTCCTTCTCCATCTCCAGCTCGATTTTCTGTAGCAGGAGCTGCTTCCTTTTCTCTTCGGAGAGGTTTTGATCGCGATCGGCTTCTTTGGCTCTCAAGACTTCGCTGGCCTTCTGCCTCGGAGAGTGCGTCGAACCCAAATATTCCGAGGACGTTTCGCACGGGGATCGCACGTATCTGCCTTGCACGTGGCAACCCTCTTGGAAAGATCTGTGAGCCGAGTTTCCTAATTTTTCATGGAAGGGACACCCCTGGATGGGACAGCCGTTCTTCCTCTTCCCCCCATCAGGAGTTCTTCTGAAATGGGGAGGCAACGGCTGCTCGGGTGGAGTTGGCACATTGTTGCATTTATGGTGCAATCCGTTTTCCAAAAGACCCCCATTGCTGGCCTCTTTCTGACATCCATGGGTGCCAGCCCCAAGGACGCCGCCGCTATTCCTACTAAGTCGAGCTGGAGGTTGAGGACTAGGGCTTCTACGAGTTAAGTTGTGGTCCTTATACAAAGTTTGTAGTCTAGCAGCTACACCAAGGTAGGATCCATCCAGGTCTGAAGGCGGCACCAAGTGACAGTTGCTTCTCTGGTTAGACATCTGCAAATAGACAGGGGAGAGAAGAAAAAGAAAAAAAAAACACGTTCAGCTTCTACAATTCAAAATAGCAGTCTTCCAATATTGGAGGGGCTGCCCCAAAGGAGAAGTGGGGTGTGTGTGTGAACCTATTTCCCAAAGCACCAGAAGGCAAGACAAAAAAAGATGCTTGGCAACTAAACAAGGAGAGTTAGGCTGCATTAACAGAGGGGCAGGATCCAGATCACGTGAAGTGTTAATGCCAGTTGATAAGGCCTTGGTGAGGCCACACTTGAAATATTGCATTCATTTTTTGATCGCCATGATATAAAAATATGCGGATGTTCTAAAACAGACATGTCAAACACAAGGCCCGGGAGCCAGATCCGGCCCGCGAAGTGGTTTCATGCGGCCTGTGAAGCCATCCTGGAAACAGTGAGGGAACGGCCCCCACTACCTTGGCCCTGGCCCAGAGACCCTCCTCCTGCCAGAGACCCTCAGATCTGTCCCACTTCTGCCCAGGCCCCCATAGGCACCCTTGATGCGAACGATGTAGAGCTGGCCACGCCCACCCAGTAGGCCACGCCCACCCAGTAGGCCACGCCCACCCAGCCCCCTGAGGGCAACCGCAATGCTGATGCGGCCCTCAATGAAATTGAGTTTGACACCCCTGTTCTAGAAAGAGTGGAGACAAGAGCAACGAAGATGGTTAAGGGCCCGGAGACTAAATTATATGAAGAACGGGTTGCAGGATTTGGGTATGTCTACTCTCGTGAAGAGAAGGACTAGGGGGGGATATGATAGCAGCGTTCCAGTATTTGAGGGGCTCTTACAAAGATGACTGGGAGGTCAAACTATTTTCCAAAGCACCAAAAGGCAAGACAAGAAACAATGGATGGAAACCAATCAAGGAGAGCACCAACATGGAACTAAGGAGAAATTTCCCGACAATTTCCATTCCCGAATCAATGGATCGGAAGTTGCCTTCAGAAGTTGTGGGTGCCACATCGCTGGAGGTTTTTAAGAAGAGACTGGACAGCTATTTGTCTGAAATGGTATAGGTAGTCCTTGGCTTACAAAAGTTCATTTAGTGACCATTCAAAGTCATAGTGGCATTGAAAAATGACCATTGTTCAGAGTTACGACCTTTAAAGCAGCAGCAACAGCCCCCCCCGTGATCATGTGATCAAAATTCAGATGCTTGGCAACTGATTCATATTTATGAATCTTAAACACCAAAGACTTAAAACACCAAAGGCTATGGCCCAGGAACAACCACTAGCCAATCAAACAGCCCAAAACCAGACCACGAGTCAGAAACATCTAGACCAGGGGGTCTTCAAACCTGGCCATTTTATGACTTGTGGACTTCAACTCCCAGAATTCCTCAGCCAGCATGCCTGGCTGAGGAATTCTGGGAGTTGAAGATCACAAGTAATAAAAGGGCCAGGTTTGAAGACCCCTGACCTGGATGAATAACACCCACACCAGTTTACATCACACACAAAAAGGTATTTAAAGGCCAGTGCTCTGACAGACAAGCACAATTCAAAGCACACCGAAGACGTCACCCCAACGTTCGCAGTCAAATCGCCAAGCTCGGCGATCAGACCAACAGCCCATCTGCATTTATGCCCGTTGCCGTGCCCAAGGTCAGGCGATCCCCTTTTGCGACCTCCTGACAAGCAAAGTCAATGGGGGAAGCCAGATTCCCTTAACAACCGGTTTACTAACTTGTCAACTGCCAGGATTCACTTAACCACGGTGGCAAGCGAAGTCATCGAATGGGGCAAAACTCGCACAACAAATGTCTCAAGTTAGCCACGGAAACTTTGGGCTCGTGCTTGTGGTCGTAAGTCAAGGATTGCCTATATAGGGTTTTCTGCTTGAGAAAGGCGGTTGGACTAGAAGACCTCCAAGGTCCCTTCCAACTCTGTTAAAACCTTGTTTAGGGTTCCTTGGCTACTTCCTGTCTGTAGTTTATAGAGTAAAATTAGTTTAAAAAAGAGAGAGAGAAAAAAATACAGAAATGAAATGGTTTCATTATCAACAGTCAGAGTACTTCCCCAGCACATTATTTTCAAGCGGAAGAGAGGAACATGCTATCAAAATCTGCAATTTAATTCCATCTACACAGGTACCATAAATGTAAAAGCATTGCCTGCAGGATCCGAGGCATAAACAAAGCACTTCAGCCTATCCAGGAATTGCAAGTATCTAGGGTTACATAAAATCAACTTGAAGTGTGGCAAAAAAACGAAAGAAAAAGAAAAGCATTAAATGTTAATGTCTGAAAATGTTTAATTTTGAATACGAAGCCAGGAAATCCTTTCAGCCCCTATAAATACCTTCTGATTGGCCATTACACAGCGGGGAATTTGATATAAAAAGGTTTCACCTTGTACTGAATGGAATATTAGTTAACTGTTGGAAATTTGATGAGCTTTCTTTTTTTTAAAAAAAAAATTCTCTACAAAACATTGATAACGAACAAGGCTTGCTCTCCGCATTAAACACAGCTCTGAATCAAAAGCTGTCATTCAACTGCAAAACACATTTGAATTTCACTGTTAAAGAGGTTTGGTTTTGGGGTTTTTTTGTTTTTCAATTAGTTGAAGGCAAAGGCAATGATAAAATTCCAAAAGTTTGAAATACGCCTCAAGTTGCATTCATCAAGCAAACTTTCTCAGCTCTTTCTGAAGGAACCTGTGACCAGAAACATAGAGAATTCAAAATAACAGAAGTTTTAAGGGACCTTGGTGGTCTTCTAGTCCAACCCCTTGCTCAGGCAGGAAACTCTACTCCATTTCAGACCCATGGCTGTCCAATCTCTTCTTAAAAATCTCCAGTGATAGAGCACCTACAATTTCCAAAGGCAAGCAGTTCCACTGATTAATTAGCAGAATAACAGAAACTGGAAGGGACCTTGGAGGTCTTCTAGTCCAACCCCCTGCTCAAACAGGAAACCCTATACCATTTCAGACAAATGGTTGTCCAATCTCTTCTCAAAAACTTCCAGTGTTGGAGCATTAACAACTTCTGGAGGCAGGTGGTTCCGCTGATTAATTCTTCTCACTGTCAGGTAATGTCTCCTTAATTCTCCTTACTCCTAAGTTGCTTCTCTCCTTGATTAGTAAACTAAAACTAAGGAGAAATTTCCTGACAGTGTGAACAATTAACATGGCAATGCCCCATGTTCAATGATCTGTGACTTGTTTGCGGCATGAATGGAGACGGGAAGGCCTGGAAAAAAAACCTGGAAAAATTGAAAAAGGTGAAAAAAAACAAAAAAAAACCGTTTCCCCCCCCCCAATTTTTCCATTCTTTTTTTTTTCTTCCAAGCCTTCCCAACATATTCCTGGGCACAAGATCTAGAAGAAAGGAATTGAGGATTTGCTTGATCCGGGCTGTTTCTCGGAACTTTCTTTCAGTCTTAGTCCTTGGTTAGATAACAATACAGGTACCCCTCAACTTAACAACCGTTCGCTTAGTCACTGTTCAAACTTACACAAAGAAAAAAAAAGAAAGAAAAGAAAAAGACTTAGCACGGGATCTCAAACTTATGACCGACACAGCATCCCCATGGTCATGTGATCAAAACTGGGATGCTTGGCAACTGGCACGTAGTGTTGTGATTCCTCGCCAGCCAGTGGATCCGGCAGCTGAGTCTGAGGAATCAGATGAGGAGGAGGAGAAGGGGCCTGGAGTGACATCAGAGTCAGAGGAAGGCTCTGAGGAGCTCCAAAGCTTACAGCCGGACGAGGAGCCTGGCCCCTCTACTCGCGCTCAAGCTGAGACACAGCTGTGCTGGGAGTCTGAGTTGGACAGTGATGAAACACAGCTGGGAAATATCCAGGATGCACGAAAGCGCCGGCAAGAGAAGCGAGTAGGACAGAGGACTGCAATGGGGCGGCTCCAAAGGCAAAGGAGAAGGCATTAGGAAGCCACGCCTTGGCTGAATTATAAAAGGGAAGGTATGCGAGATGCTGGTTGCCGAAGGCAACCGTTCGTGTTGAGGATCGAGTTTCTGTGGACTGTGTTTGTTTGCCTTGGACCTTGACTCAGGTCTGTGAATAATAAAAAGGGTTTGGGTTTTTCCTGAGGTTCCTGCCTGCTTGATTGGAAGAGGGGTTTCTCCTTGTGAGCATAACAAGGACTCACGTGGGCTGGGACAGAACATGTATTTATGACGGTTGCAGCACGCTGGGGTGACAGGATCGCTGTTTGCTTCCGACAAGCAAAATCCACAGGGAGAAGTCGGGTTTGCTTAACGACCGCATGATTCACTTAGCAACCGGAGCGATTCGGTCCAGTTGACTTTGCTGGTTCAGAAAGTCGCAAAAAGAGAATCCCATCATCTTGGGGCATTGCAACCATCATAAATATGAGTCAGTGGCCGAGCGTGACCACAGGGGAACGCCGCAACGGTCATTAAGTGTGGGAAAAGGTGACGAGTCACTTTTCCTGGTGCCTTTGAACAGTCACTAAAGGAAAGGCTGTAAGTCAAAGGACTACCTGCAATCCAATTTCGGTATTGGCCAACATCGAAAGCCAGCTTAAGACACAATAGATCAGAGGTCCCCAACCTTTTGGGCACCAGGGACCGGTTCCACGGAGAGAGGTTTTTCCGCAGAATGGAGATTGCGTGGTTTTGTGTGCAGCCTGTATCCCGTGGATGGGGCTTTGCTTCTTTGTGCGGACCGGTTGCTGACATGCCCCAGCCCAGTACCGGTCCAGACTGGGGGTTGGTAACCCCTGCAATAGAATATTTTGAAGTGTTGGTCAGAGTCTTCCCTTCTCCTCTTCTACTGAAACGGTCTTATTAGTCCAAATAACTAGGTGTTTGGTTTTTTAAAAAATTATGAGTATTACTATTCTCTTCCAACAAAGTACTATTAAGAAACCTGGATTGTTTCTGTGTTTCTTTCTGAATAAATCTTTTTTTTTTTAAAAGGATTTACTTCGAAGAATGTACAAAGTGGAACTTAAGTGGAGGGAGGAAAAAAAACCATGAAGTTTAGGCTCTCTCATTTTATCACCCATTTTGTCCTGAAATCTCCATTTAGTGTTGTTTTTTTTAAGTGTTAAGATTAATCATGAGAAAGCAGCCAGAGAGAACTGGGATGGGTGATATTAATACCCTAAGATAAATAAGGTAGATAACAAGGGAAGGAGGTTAGTTGCCTATTTTCTGAGCTGAAGATAACGGGGGCTCTCCTCGTTCATGAATGATGTATGATCATAATTGCTGCATTTCAAGTGCTCGATGCCAAAAAAGGAGGAAGAGGAGGAGGAGGAGGAAGGAGAGAGAAATGGAGGGGGGTTGGAGGGGAAAAGGTGGGGGAGGAGGGAGGGAGGGAGGGTGAAATGGAGGGGGAGAGGGTAAAGGGAGGAGGAGGAGGAAGAGGAAGAGAGAGAGAAATGGAGGGGGAGAGGGAGGAAGAGGAAGAGGAAGGGAGAGAAATGGAAGGGGAGAGAGAGGAAGAGGAAGGGAGAGAAATGGAAGGGGAGAGGGAGGAAGAGGAAGTGGAAGTGAGAGAAATGGAAGGGGAGAGGGAGGAAGAGAAATGGAGGGGGAGAGGGTAAAGGGAGGAGGAGGAGGAAGAGGAAGGGAGAGAGAAATGGAAGGGGAGAGAGGAGAGAGGAAGAGGGAGAGAGAAATGGAGGGGGAGAGGGAGGAAGAGGAAGAAGGGAGAGAAATGGAAGTGGAGAGGAAGGAAGAGGAAGAGGAAAGGAGAGAAATGGAAGGGGAGAGGGGAGAGGGAGGAAGAGGAAGGGAGAGAAATGGAAGGGGAGAGGGGACAGGGAGGAAGAGGAAGAGAAATGGAAGGAGAGAGGGAGGAAGAGGAAGGGAGAGAAATGGAAGGGGAGAGGAAGAGGAAGAGGAAGGGAGAGAAATAAAAGGGGAGAGGGGAGAGGGAGGAAGAGGAAGAGGAAGGGAGAGAAATGGAAGGGGAGAGGGAGGAAGAGGAAGGGAGAGAAATGGAAGGGGAGATGGGAGAGGGAGGAAGGGAGAGAAATGGAAGGGGAGAGGGGAGAGGAAGAGGAAGAGAGAGATGGAGGGGGAGGTAAAGGGAGGAAGAGGAAGAGAGAGAGCAATGGAGGGGGAGGGGAGAGGGAGAGGGTGGGGTGGGAGGAGGAAGGAAGAAATGGAGGGGTAGAGGAGGGAGGAGGAGGAAGGAGAAATGGAGTGGGAGAGGGTGGGGGAGATGGGAGGAGGAGGAAGAGAAGGAAGAGAGGGAGGAAGAAATGGAGGGGCAGAGGGCAGTAGTTCGGCGCGTTTTGCGCCATTCTACGGCCTTTCTTGCCACAGCTATTAAGTGAATCACTGCAATTGTTAAGGAAGTCACAGGGTTGCTAAGTGAATCCAGCTCCCTCACTGACTTGGCTTGTCTTGTCAAAAAGTTGCAGTGACCACGGGACACTGTGACCATCCTAAATGCAGGCCAGTTCCCGGGGGGGGGAGGGATGCCGCAAGTCGTAAGTGTGAAAAGGGGCGATAGGTCACTTTTTTCAGTGCTGCTGTATCTCTGAATGGCCGCTAAATAATAATAATAATAATAATTTTATTTATATATCGCCCTTCTCCCGGAGGACTCAGGGTGGTGAACAGGGCAACCATATAAAAATACAAAAAAATACAAAAGTTAAAAAAGAATTAAACATGTGCCCAAGCTAAAAAACAATAAATACATATATTAAAAATGACAATAAAAACGCAACCCATCCCCCATCAGGCCAAGCCGGCTTGTTCAAATAAATGTGTCTTCAGATCGCGCCGGAAGGAGCGAAGGTCGGGCGCCATCCGGAGCTCCACCGGCAACCGATTCCATAAATCCGGGGCGCCCACAGAGAAGGACCTCCCCCTGGGGGCCACCAAACGAAGTGTTGCCAAGTCGAGGACTACCTGGAATAACTAACTGTCCATAGCTTAGGAGAAGCAAGACAGGAAATCAGAGAGAGGGCACAATGGCTTTGCTAAATCTCTTTTTTTTTCCTCCTAAATATGCTTCTGAACGGACTTTAGTCACTTCTGTGTTTTATACCAAAGCTGCTTTTTCAGGAGGCAACTGGACTTTCTTGTTTTGGATGGTGACGGATGGAAGGATTTCCACTCCTTGCCGACAGCTGGTTATTTGCGCTCTTTTAGGGAGTCGTTGAGGCCACTTGGAGGTTTGTCTGTGTCCTCAGGGTCACCTCAGTGGTGCAAATGGGTGTGGAGCCTTCTTGGAACTGCTGAAAGACACAGCAACGCAGCCCTTTCAGCAGTTCCCAGAAGGCCCCACACCCATTTGCACTGCTCGGATGACTCTGAGGACACGGACAAACCTCCAGGTGGCCTCAACGACTCTCTAAAAGAAGGCAAATGACCAGCTGTCGGCAAGGAGTATCAATCCTCTCATTTCCCACCATCTGGTCAGAGCTGAAGAAGCTCCTTGGATGAGAAGGGAAATGTCGTTAAGGGAAAAACAAGAAGGTCCAGTTGCCTCCTGAAAAAGCACCTTTGGGACAGCCGTGACCTGGATAATGGAGGATCTCCACAAAACGTCTGTGTTTTACCCACTTTTGCGCCAACGCCTTGTATAACGAAATACAGTATAAAAGCATGCTGTATAAATCATTTGGGGGTTCTTCCAGCCTTATGGGAAGACCCACTTTTGTCCAGATCCGAATAACTTTTGCGACTCGGAGGAAGAATTGGACGCTGCTCTTTGTGCGGGCCAGGCTGTCAAGCCGGGAACCAGGTTGTGGCTTGGCACGGACAAATAAGCAGAACTCGAGTTCCATCTCTAGATAACACCTTTATTCAGCACTGGACACAGCCGGAAGAATCCTGAGTGCATTTTCAAGCAAGCATCGACAGGCTCCTAACTTGCACTTGGTGACACGGTAGGAACACACAACTCACAGTAAGAATGAACGAATGAATGAACCTTTATTGTCAAAGTACAACCATGTATACATTGAGATTGGCTGAGCCTCCCTTCGTGCCCCCACCCCCAACTTACAGTGACACAAACCCTCCATCTTATTACACCTTGTGAGCTAATTGCACAACGCACCGGCCTCGCAAGTCAATTATGCATAAAGTTTATATTATAAAGTTTATATTATATTATATTAAATTATTTCCCATTCAAAAGCCTAACAGCCCACGGATAAAAGCTGTTCTTCAGCCTGTTGGTACGGCTGGCTATACTCCTATATCTCCCACCCGATGGTAGGAGAGTAAAGAGATACCGTCCGGGGTGTGAGTTGTCCCTGAGAATTTTCCTCACTCTTCCAAGGCAGCGAGCCCTGGCGATGTCATCCAGTGGTGTCAGGGGACAGCCCACAATGTTTTGTGCTGTGCTCACCATCCTCTGTAATGCCTTCCTATCCGCGGCTGTCAGACCAGCATACCAAACCACAATACCGTATGAGAGGACGCTCTCTATAGTAGACCGGTAAAAGAGGGTCATTAGCCGTTGTTCTACCCTGTTCTTCCGCAAGACCCTGAGAAAGTGAAGTCTCTGTTGGGCTTTTCTGGCCACCTGGGTTGCATTAACTTTCCAGGTCAGATCTTCACAGAGGTAGACTCCCAGAAATTTAAAGGAGGAAACTCTCTTCACACAGTCCTCCCCGATGTAAAGTGGAGCAGGTTCCTCCTTTTTCCTCCAGAAGTCTAGCACCATCTCTTTCGTCTGGCCGATGTTCAGGTGCAAGTTATTGTTACAACACCATATAAATAGTTTTTGTACCTCCGCCCTGTATGCTGCCTCATCCCCACCTGTAATAAGTCCCACCACGGTAGTATCATCTGCGAACTTAATTATCGCCGTAGATGGATCCGATGATACAGTCATATGTGTACAAAGAGTACAGATAGGGGCTAAGCACGCAGCCCTGTGGCAAGCCGGTGCAAAGCTTCAGGGGGGTGGACAAAGCGGACCCGACCCTCACTGTTTGTAACCGGTCCCTAAGAAAGTCTTGAATCCAATCGCAGATAGAGGGTGAAAATTTCAAGTCAGCCAGCTTCTCGATGAGTGTGCTCGGCAAAATGGTGTTGAAAGCCGAGCTACAATCAACAAAAATCATCCTGACAGAGCTTCCAGGTTTCTCAAGATGACTTGCTACAGAGTGTACAGCAGTAGCTATGGCATCGTCTGTCGACCTGTTCCCCCTGTAGGCAAAGTGATGTTTATCGAAATCCAGTGGGAGGCATGTCCTGAGATCTTGGAGAACCAGTCTTTCGAAGCATTTCATGACTACAGACGTTAATGCAACAGGTCTGTAGTCATTCAGGCACTCAACTGCAGTTTTCTTGGGGACTGGGAAAATGGTAGCTGCTTTCAAGCACGATGGTACACATGCCATTTGCAAGGAGATGTTAAAAATCCTCGTCAGGACCCCTGCTAATTGGTCCGCACAATTCTTAACCACTATCCCCAGCACCCCATCTGGGCCTGCAGCTTTGCTGGGATTCACAGCCTTCAATACAGTTCTCACCTGGTCTTCAGATAGAGTGAGTTGCTGAAAATCAGAAGGCCGGCCAGCAGAGGCTACGGGGTCTGGTCTTTTTACCTCGTAGCGAGCGAAGAAGATATTCAGCTCCTCTGCCAACGAGGCATCGGTGTTAACCGTGTTCCTCGTATTGCCCTTGTAGTTGGTTAAATGCTGCAGTCCCTGCCACACTTGCCTCGGATTGTTGTCTGCTAAGTGGTTCTCCACCTTGTGTTTATATTGCTGTTTTGCCATCCTAATGCCTCTTCTGAGGGACGCGGTGGCTCAGTGGGTTAGGACGCTGAGCTTGTCGATCAGAAGGTCGGCAGTTTGGCGGGTCGAATCCCGAGTGCCGCGTAACAGAGTGAGCGCCTGTTACTCGTCCCAGCTTCTGCCAACCTAGCAATTCGAAAGCACGTAAAAATTGCAAGTAGAAAAATAGGGACCACCTATTATTACCTATTAGGTAATAGTGTTCTGTGTGCCTTTGGCGTCTAGTCACGCCGACCACATGACCATGGAGATGTCCTCGGACGAGCGCTGGCTCTTCGGCTTTGAAACGGAGATGAGCACCGGCCCCTAGAGTTGGAAACGACTAGCACACATGTGCGGGGGAAACTTTACCTTTAATGCCTCTTCTAAGATTAGCCCTGGCCTCTCTGTATGCGTCCCTATCCCCTGCCTTAAAGGCAAAATCCCAGTAGGTCAAAGGCAGGCAGTCCTCGGTATACAACCACAAGCGAGCCCCCAAATTTCTGTTGTTAAGTGAGACCCCTACGAAGTGGGTTTCGCCCCATTTTAGGGCCTGTCTCGCCACAGCCGTTAAACCAATCACCACGGTGGTTAAGTTAGCCACCTGGTCGTTGAGCGAATCAGACTTCGTGACGTTGCCTTTGCTTGTCAAACAAGGTCGCAAAAGGGGAATCACGCGATCCCAGGATGCCGTGGCCATCATAAAAGCGAGTCCGTTGGCAAGCGTCTGAATTTTGGTCACGTGACTGCAGGGATGCTGTGACGGTCACTATGAGAAACGGTCCTAAGATGATTCCGCTGTAAGTTTGACTGGTCACTAAATGAACTATTGTAAGTCAGGGGCTACCTGTATATCAGTTACAAAAATACCTCTGCATGTTTCCTGTGGTTACGATTAGATGTTCAGCTGTAAGACTGCGGTTTCTTTTGAGTTTCCACAACTCTGAAGGCCTGTGAAGGCCTGAATTTTATTTCTGTTGTTTCAACACCAGAATCTTTAGACCAGGGGTGGGAAACCATGGCCCTTTTACGATCTTTGAACTTCAACTCCCAGAATTCCTGAAGTTGAAGTTCACAGATCGTAAAAGGGTCAGAGAGTTCCTTGGCTGGCTCGGGAATTCTGGGAATTGAAGTTCACAGATTGTAAAAGGGCCAAAGTTCCTTGGCTGGCTCAGGAATTCCGGGAATTGAAGTTCACAGATCGTAAAAGGGCCAGAGAGTTCCTTGGCTGGCTCGGGAATTCTGGGAGTTGAAGTTCACAGATTTGTAAAAGGACCAAAGTTCCTTGGCTGGCTCAGGAATTCTGGGAATTGAAGTTCACAGATCGTAAAAGGGCCAGAGTTCCTTGGCTGGCTCAGGAATTCTGGGAGTTGAAGTTCACAGATCGTAAAAGGGCCAGAGAGTTCCTTGGCTGGCTTGGGAATTCTGGGAATTGAAGTTCACAGATGGTAAAAGGGCCGCAAATCCCCTAGCCCTGCTTTAGACCAATCATCAGGCTGATCAGCTGGGTTCACCAGACCCAGTTTTTCCGCTTGACACTTCCAGCCGTCGGCAGGCGGACGGGGAAATGCAAATCCGAGCAGCTGCAGGGGAAATCTCTGCCAAGCCCCCATCCCGACTAAACGGGGTGCCTTCTCCCTCGTGCAATTAACCATCCCACTCTGGCAGCTTTTCAGCCGAGGAGATCATCAAGGTAGATTACTTTCCAGCAGATGAACTAAAGACTTGCAGGTGTTCCATCGCCCGCGCTTCGTTTCCAAAACTTCCTGCTTTTTAACAAGGCCAACGCTGCCAAAGGAACAATCTCCGCCATGCATTATGCATGAGAGTCGTTTCGCCCGGCACGCTCCCAGCGTCATCCTTGGCCTTTTCCAGGTTGGTCGACACCAATTAAAGCGGATTTTTTTTTTAAATTATTCAATAATCTGAACTCTCTCGTCATTTAACATACAGATATTGGTGTAGTAAACAAGTTCTAATGGGCCCTGGAAGGGTGTGTGTGTGTGGTGGGGGGGGGGGTTGTTTTGTGTTTTTTTTTCCTCGCCTGTTTCCTGCCCATCAGCTAAAAGGGTTGGACTTCATGGGACAAAGGGAAAAAAATAGAAATATCTTTTTTTAAAAAAGAAAGCCAGCACACACTTAGGCTAGCAGCTTTGTTCAGCTGTTTTCGCTGGGCCTTCAGGATTTTCAAGTGCACTGAACTAAAAACGCAGGAGAGGAATCATTTCCCAAAAAACTCGCTTTAAAAAAAAAGAAGAAAAGATTCAAGGTGCTGGTAATGACCTATAAAGCCCTAAATTTTTATTTATTTATTTTAATTCCATTTATATCCCGCCCTTCTCCGAAGACTCAGGGCGGCTTACAAGCTTAGCAGTAGCCTTCATTCTATGTATATGCCTGCTTATTAGGGCTTTCACACACACCCCAAGCGACATTATTACAAAGTCAGCTTAATTGCCCCCAACAATCTGGGTCCTCATTTTACCTACCTGGGAAGGATGGAAGGCTGAGTCAACCTTGAGCCTGGTGGGACTCGAACCTGCACTAATGGCAGGCAGCTGGTGTTACTTAAGGAGGCATTAGCCCACTGCTCCACCAAGGCTAATGCTAAATGGCTTGGGTCCGGATTATCTAAGGGAACATCTGCTGCCGGCATCAACTTCCCATCGTCCTGTGCGCTCCCACAGGGAGGGCCTTCTCAGGGTACTGCCGGTTAAGGAATGCCGGCGGGTTTTTCCCAGGGGAAGAGCGTTCTCTGTGGGCGCGCCTGCCCTATGGAACCAACTTCCCACGGAACTTAGGACTGCCCTCGACCTTCGTTCATTTCGCCGGGACCTGAAAACGTGGCTCTTCCGAGCTGTCTGGCCCAGACTGAGGGGTTTTAATTTTTAATTGGGTTTTAGTTTTAAATTTCGGGGACTTGAATTAATTAATTGTTTTAACTGATTTTAATTTTTGTATGTTATGCTTTTAATTTTCCCTGTAAACCGCCCTGAGTCCTACGGGAATAGGGCGGTATATAAATTTAATAAAAGAAAATAAAAAATAAATAAAAGAAAAAAGCTACTGAAAATGCTTTTTTTAAAAAAAAAGAAAAAAAACTTATCCCAGGGGGAAAAAAAATTAAGATTTTTTTTTTAAAAAACAGCCTCCTACGGAAGGATGTCAAGATTTCCATTTCAGAAGCTGTCCCTGTCGTGGAAATAGGTATGTTTAGCCTAACGAAGAGATGATTTAGGGGTGATACGATATCTTAATAACAGAGCTGAAAGGGACCCTCCGGTGCTGGTGCAGCCCCAACCTCTGGAGGCAAGTTGTTCCACTGATGGTTCTCACCGTTAAGAATTTTTTCCTCGGTTCTAGGTTGCTTCTCTCCTTGGTTGGCTTGAAGGGACCTTTGAGGTCTTCTAGTCCAACCTCCTCTTGAAGCAGGAGACCCTATACCATTTCAGACAAAGGATTGTCCAATCTCTTCTAAGGAAACTGCCAGTGTTGGAGCACCCATAACTTCTGAAGGCAAGCCTTCCCACCGATTAATTGTTCTCACCGTTAGGACGCTTCTCCTGAATTCCAGGTTGCTTCCCTCCTTGATGAGTTTCTGTCCATCGTTTCTTGTCCTGCCTTCTGGGTGCTTTGGGAAATGGGTCGAGCCTGTCTTCTTTGTGGCAGGCCCCTCCAATATCGAAACACTGCTATCGTGTCGCCCCAATATATTCTCCACAGCCCTTGAGGGCGGGACAGGAAGCAATGGGTGGGAACTCCTCAGAAGACCATCCAACCTCAAAATAATGAGGACTTTCTTAACACTGAGAACGATCCATCAATGGAATAGCTCGTCTCCCAGAATTTGGGGTTCTCCAACACTGGAGGTTTTCAAGAAAAGATTGGACACGTATTTAGTGCAGGATGGTATGAGCACTCTTGCCTTGGGCAGGCGGTTGGACCAGAAGACCTCCAAGGTCCTTTCCAGCCCTACAATTCTGATACAATCCCTCACTGAAATGTACCGCAGGGTTCCGGTTGCTTAGTTTCCAAAAGGTTTAGCGCAGATAAGAAACCTGATGTGAAATGAGACACTTGCGAGGCAGGAGATGCATATTTACACCTAAAAACATCTGAGGCACATTACGCCGAGTTAGCAGGAGGCCAGAGTGGGAACAAGATTGGCTTCCTCTCTCCAGCTCACCTGCTCCTGCTGCTTATTTTTCACCTGAAGCCCTAACGCCTCCTTTTGACATCGTAATCTTTTGCGCAACGTCCCATGGAGATGTCAATAGCTACAGGATTACAGCCAGGTGGGAGAACAAGCAGGAGGAACAGGTGAACCCTTCAGAGGCAAAGGACTTGTTTTCATGCCAAAGCCCTCCTGTAGAAGAGGGGGTAGCGGAAGAGAGGAATTGAGGGCCTATCAAAAATACACAACCAATATATATATGTTTGTTAAGCATTCAGAATACACTTGCTTGGTCCCAGAGACGGGACAAATCTTATTTCCTGTTTCAGCCTAGCCCAAGGCCATCTACAGGCAGTAGCCACAACAGTGGCAGCTCATATTTGTGTAAATTTTTTGGCTTGCCAACAAAGAATAAAGGGAGACCGATATTCGAATCTCAGAAGGTTATGGCTGACTGACGAGAACAAATAAGTTTGAAATGATCATATCGGTCTCCCTTTATTCTTTGTTAGCAAGCCAAAAAATTTACACAAATATGAGCTGCCACTACTGTGGCTACTGCCTGTAGATGGCCTTGGGCTAGGCCAGGGGTCGGCAACCTGAAAAAGCAAAAGAGCCACTGGGAACCGGTTCCATCACACATAAAAAAAAGTGGGAGCCGCGCACGTGCATCCACGCACGCGCATGCGTATAAAACAAAATGTTTTGCGCATGCGCAAAATGTTGTTTTTTGCGCATGCGTGTGCGTGGATACACGCGCGCGGTTCCACTTTTTTTTAATGTGGACGCACCTGCACGCCAGCGGCGACGGGTCTCCGTGGTGATGGGCGCTGGGTTGCGGCGCCGCCTTCAGCCCGGGCGTCGCTGGAGCCACCCCCGGGACCTCCAAACTGCCGCCCGACCTCCGCCCGAACACCAGGTCTCGACACGGGTGTTCAGGCGGAGGTGCGCGCGCACCTCTCCAAACCTTTGGAGTGGTGCGCGCGCACCTCCTCCCGTTCGGAGTGGTGTGCGCGCACCTCCTCCCGTTTGCAGTGGTGCACGCGCACCTCCTCCCGTTCGCAGTGGTGCGCGCGCACCGGGCGACTGGGAGCTGCAGGAGACGGCTCAAAGAGCCGCATGCGGCTCCGGAGCCACGGGTTGCCGATCTGTGGGCTAGGCTGAAACAGGAAATAAGACTTGTCCCATGCCTGGGACCAAGCAAGTGTATTCTGAATGCTTAACAAACATTTAACACATATCTCCCTTGCTTCTCAGCTAACAAAGAGAGAGAGAGAGAGAGGGCCTGTGGCCTAGGGGTTAAAACAACCGCTTAGGACGCAGTCGGCCCAGGTTTGAATCTCAGAAGGGTATGGCTGACTGATGAGAACAAATAAGTTTGAAATGATCATACCGGTCTCCCTTTATCCTTTGTTAGCAAGTCAAATATATATATATATATATATATATATATATATATATATATATATATATATATATATATATATATATATATATATATATATATATATATATATATATATATATATATATATATATATATATATATATATATATATATATATATATATATATATATATATATATATATATATATATATATATATATATATATATATATGATAAATGGATAGATGATAGATAAATGATTGATAGATAGATAGATAGATAGATAGATAGATAGATCGATAGGGAATCATTACAGCTGTCAAGTTAGTTACACAGCTCTGAACTGAATCCAGCTCCCCCATTGACTTTGCCTGCAAAAAGGGGATCGCGTGACCCTGGGGCACTGCAACCGTCATAAATATGAGTCAGATGCCAAGCGTCCGAACTCTGATCACATGACCATGGGGAGGCTGCAACGGTCGTGTGAAAAACGATCGTGTCACTTTTTTCACTGTAACTTCAAACGGTCACTAAACGAACTGCTGTAAGTAAGCCCCCCCCCCTTATAAAATTGGTCAGCAGGAAAAACAGCCAAGCTCAGAGAGTACCTGGGACCCAGAGTTACACCCTGAGCTACAAAACATCTCTTCCGTTGGTAGAAGAGAGGAATACTTCACTCCCTTCTAGCACTGATGACGTTACCTGTTTGGGTAATGAAATGTCTGGAAGAAAACAGCCAAGCTCAAGAGAGCACCAAGAATCCCCCAGCTCTCCTCCTCCTCCTCCTCCTCCTCTCCACACACGCCTCTCCCTTCTAAACCTGATGATGTTCCCTAGTTTATTTATTTATTTATTTATTTATTTATTTATTTATTTATTAATGGGACTTATATCCCGCCCTATCTCCCGGGGGACTCAGGGCGGCTAACAACAAGAAAAATTAAAGGTCTCTGTACAATAAATTAAAATTAAAAATTAAAATAAATTAAAGATTAGGGTTAAAAATTGTAAACATAATTAAAATCCCTGTCAGTCCAGGTCAGGCAGGTGGAAAAGGAGTGTTTTGAGGCCGCAGCGAAAGGACCGGAGATCCGGGGCCATCCGGAGCTCAAGGGGGAGTTGGTTCCACAGGGCTGGCACTCCCACAGAGAAGGCCCTTCCCCTGGGGGTCGCAAGCCAACATTGTCTAGCCGACGGTACCCTGAGGAGGCCTTCTCTGTGTGAGCGTACTGGGCGATGGGAATTCGTTCCCGGCAACAGATGGTCCTGCAAGTATCCCGGGCCTAAGCCATGTAGGGCTTTAAAGGTAAGTACCAGCACCTTAAATCTCACCCGGAGGGCAACCGGTAACCAATGCAGCTCACGCAGGAGGGGTGTAATATGGGAGTATCGGGGTGCTCCCATCACTGGGTTGGGTAATGAAACGTCTGCAAGAAAACAGCCAAGCTCCAAGAGCACCAGGGACCCCATATCATGCTTCTCCTGAGGCTGCCCAGTTACAAATACGGATAGTCCTCGACTTACAACCGTTCGTTTTAGTGACGGTTCAACGGCACTAAAAAAACCTGACTTATGACCGTTTTTCACAACGATGGCCCTCTGCAGCGTCCCCACGTTCATGCGATCAAAATTCGGACGCTTGGCAAACCGACTCATATTTACGACGGTTGCACCGTCCCGGGATCCCCTTTCTGTGACCTTCTGACAAGCAAAGTCAACGGAGAAGCCAGACTCACTTAAAAACCGAGTGACACTAACAGCTGCAGCGATTCATTGAACAACCAGAGCAAGGGAAGGTCATAAAATGGGGCAAGGCGCACTGAAGAAAATGTGTGGCTTAGCAGCAGAAACTGTGGTCGTAAGCCGAGGACTGCCTGTATTCTCCTCCATCGCTACAACCAGAACATTTCCCCGATTGGCGGGAAGATCCGCGAGAAAGTTCTCCACACTCTTCTCAGAGAACACAGCAGCCTATTTATGGGCCGCGGAAGAAATAATTGATCTTCCCTACTTTGAGCTTCTTTCTCCCCCCCCCCTCGCCACCCCCCCGGCCAATACCCTTTCTTTATTTCACCCCCTCCCAA
>NC_138203.1:7928189-8105689 GCF_964194415.1 Vipera berus
TGATGATATTATTATTATTTTATTATTTATTGTTGTTGTTGTTTTTGTTATTACCGGGTCCTTGGTGCTCTCTGAGCTTAGTTATTTTCTTGCAGACATTTCATGACCCATCGAGGCAACATCATCAGTGCTAGAAGGGAGTGGAGTCTGCAAAGCGGATGATGATGATATTATTATTTTATTATTTATTATTGTTGTTGTTTTTGTTATTACCGGGTCCTTGGTGCTCTCTGAGCTTAGTTATTTTCTTGCAGACATTTCATGACCCATCGAGACAACATCATCAGTGCTAGAAGGGTGTGGAGTCTGCAAAGAGGATGATGATCATGATCATGATGATGATGATATTATTATATTATTTATTATTGTTGTTGTTGTTGTTATTACCGGGTCCTTGGTGCTCTCTGAGCTTAGTTATTTTCTTGCAGACATTTCATGACCCATCGAGGCAACATCATCAGTGCTAGAAGGGAGTGGAGTGTCTTGCCCTGTCAGGGTTGGTGAGGGTGCTCGAGGAACCGAGAGCAAATCCAACTCTTTTCTGGCACTGTTGATGTTCCCCACCTGGGTCATGAAAAATCAGCCAGAAAGCCACCAAGCTCAGAGAGCACCAAAAATTTCTCATTTCAGCCCTGAGCTACCCACAGGAGGAAGACTGTGGTACCCTTAGTGCTCTCTGAGCTTGGTTATTTTCTTGCAGATGTTTCATGACCCAACTAGGGAACATCATCAGTGCTAGAAGGGAGTGTTTGTGGAAAGGAGGAGGAGGAGGAGGGGGAGGGAGGGAGGGAGGACGAAAATGTGGGATCCTAGCTAGCTAGCTGGCTGGCTGGCTGGCTGGATGGATGGATGGATGGATGGATGGACGGACGGACAGATAGACATGGAGATAGTAGAGTGAGATATGGGTAGATGCATGGATAAATAAATGGATGATGGATAGACAGACAGACAGCCGTTGAGCGACACCTCAACGCATCCTTCTAAGCCCCCAGCTGATGGAAACGCTTCAAAGCAACGAAGTCTTATGTCTCCTCTCGGTAAACCAGCAAATTGGAAGGGTCAACGAAGCCGAAATCTCTCTAGGTCGCCGTTGCTTTCCCTCAGCCTATTTAAAGGTGTGTGTGGACTTCAATTCCCAGAATTCCTCAGCCGGCCACGCCACCTCAGTCACTGGGGAATGAGAAACGCTGCCGCTCCACGTGGTCTTAAAGCAGAACGGGTGAGGAAATGACCGTGGAAATGTCTGTTAATTCCCCCCAATGTGCCTATTAAGGAGCAAAATGGTCCGACGGATTCTTTAGCTATCTAAACGACGGCCTGAAATTAGCCGTTTTATAAGCTCTCCTGAACATCAGGCTTCGCTCTGAGGAAAAAGCTGCTACCTCCGGCTGGAGCCTCTGAGGAGATTTTCCGCAAAGGGATGCAATCAAACCGCAGTTGCCTCCATCGTTTTGTTAAAAGTCCTTGTTAAATTTCTCGCCAAACAGGGTACAGAATGGCGGGGAGGGGGGGGGGAAATACAGGTAGTCCTTGACTTACAATTCAGCCTGACATTACTGTGGCTCAGCGAGACATTTGTTAAGTGAAGTTTTGCCTCATTTTACGCCCTTTCTGGCCACCGTGAAGCGAATCGCTGCATTTGTTAGTCACAGGGTTGTTTGAGTGAATCCGGCTTCCCCTGTTGACTTGGCTTGTCAGAAGGTCGCAAAAGGGGATCACGTGACCCCAGGAGACTGCGTCCGGTCATAACTATGAGTCAGTTGCTGAGCATCTGAATTTTGATAACGTGACCATATGAATGCTGGAACGGTCGTTAAGTGATGTTGAGTGGTTATTAAAAGAACTGTTGTTAAGTCGAGGACTACCTCTATTCAGGGAGGGAGCGAGGGAGGAAGGAAAGAAGGAAGAAAGGAAGGAAGATGAGAGTGGAAAAGGAAGAAGGAAGGAAGGAAGGAAGGAAGGAAGGAAGGAAGGAAGGAAGGAAGGAAGGAAGGAAGGAGATGGGAATGAGGAGGGAAGGAGATGGGAAGGAGAAGGAAGGAAGGAAGGAAGGAAGGAAGGAAGGAAGGAAGGAAGGAAGGAAGGAAGGAGGGAGGGAGGGAGATGGGAATGAGGAGGGAAGGAGATGGGAAGAGGAAGGAAGGAAGGAAGGAAGGAAGGAAGGAAGGAAGGAAGGAAGGAAGGAGATGGGAATGAGGAGGGAAGGAGATGGGAAGGAAGGAAGGAAGGAAGGAAGGAAGGAAGGAAGGAAGGAAGGAAGGAAGGAAGGAAGGAAGGAAGGAAGGAAGGAAGGAAGGAGGAAGGAGATGGGAATGAGGAGGGAAGGAGATGGGAAGGAGAAGGAAGGAAGGAAGGAAGGAAGGAAGGAAGGAAGGAAGGAAGGAAGGAAGGAAGTGATAGGAATGAGGAGGGAAGGAGATGGGAATGAGAAGGAAAGAAGGAAGGAAGGAAGGAAGGAAGGAAGGAAGGGAATGAGACAGAGAGGAGGAAAAGGAAGGATAAAACATGAATGGAAACAAAAACTGAAAAAGTTAAAAAAAAAGAAGAAAAGGAGGGAGGGACGGAGGAAGCTATGCCACTCCTGATGATAGGAATTTTTGAAAGAATAATTAAGACTGCTTTTAACCTGTAAGAATGTTGCTCGTTTTCACTGCTATGAAATTTTAATCGGGACATTGTTTAAAAATGTGTCAGTTTCACTGTCTTTCCATGAGCCACAGGTGGAAAGAGAAGCAGGCCAAGTGTGCCCACCATTCACCTGCCACAATGACACTTCAATAGTCCAGGTGTTGGATGTCAAGGAAGCTCAGATGCCACCTGTGCCACATCATCATCCCACCTGGATGGCCTTTTCTTCCTTCCATCCCCATCTTGAATAAGTTGGCTTCCTAAAATTAAACCAAACCAGAGAATTCTTCTCTTCCTCCATCAAAATCCAGTTCTCGGCCATTCGTTTAGGGCAGGGGTAGGTGACCTTGGCTCTTTTATGACTCGTGAACTTCAACTCCCAGAATTCTTGAGCCAGCACGGCTCAGCTTGGAAACCTCGCCCTTTCCCCTCAGCATGGCTGGCTCAGGAATTCTGGGAGTTGAAGTCCACGAGTCATAAAAGAGCCAAGGTTGCCTACCCCTGTTTTAGGGACTGTTCGGAGTTACGAACTTTCTTCAGCATAGCCTGGGTGTCCGTTGAGAACAAAATTACAGGCAGTCCTGTAATTACGACACTTCAGGTGACTGTTCGAAGTTATGACGGCAAGTGACTTAGGGCCATTTTTCACACTTAACGACCGTCGCAGCATCCCCGCGGTCATGTGATCAAAATTCAGACGCGTGGCAACTGATTCATATTCAGGACAGTTGCGGTGTCCCCGGGTCAAGTGATCCCCTTTTGTGACCTTCTGACAAGCAAGGCAGGACAAGAAGCAACGGATGGAAACTAATCAAGGAGAGAAGCAACCTAGAATTAAAGGAGAAACTTCCTGGCAGTGAGAACCATTAACCAGTGGAACAGCTTGCCACCAGAAGTTGTGGGTGCTCCATCACTGGAGGCTTTTAAGAAGAGACTGGACAACCATTTGTTTGAAATGGTACAGGGTCTCCTGCTTGAGCAAGGGGCTGGACTAGAAGACCTCCAAGGTCCCTTCAAACTCTCTTATTCTGCTATTCTACGATTTGCCCAGAGAATTTTAACTTTGATCCAATGCATCTGAAAGTCAGTTTGTTGTTGTTGTTGTTAGTTGCGAAGTCGTGTCCGACCCATCGCGACCCCATGGACAACGTTCCTCCAGGCCTTCCTGTCCTCTACCATCTTCTGGAGTCCATCTAGGCTCACGCCTACTGCTTCAGTGACTCCATCCAGCCACCTCATTCTCTGTCGTCCCCTTCTTCTCTTGCCCTCAACCTTTCCCAGCATTAGGCTCTTCTCCAGTGAGTCCTTCCTTCTCATTAGGTGGCCAAAGTATTTGAGTTTCAACTTCAGGATCTGGCCTTCTAAAGAGCAGTCAGGGTTGATCTCCTCTAGGATTGACCGGTTTGATCGCCTTGCAGTCCAAGGGACTCGCAGGAGTCTTCTCCAGCACCAGAGTTCAAAGGCTTCAATTCTTTGGCGCTCAGCCTTTCTTATGGTCCAGCTTTCACTGCCATACATTGCAACTGGGGAGACCATAGCCTTGACTATACGCACTTTTGTTGGCAGGGTGATGTCTCTGCCTTTTAGTCTGCTGTCTAGATTTGCCATGGCTTTCCTCCCCAGGAGCAGGCGTCTTTTAATTTCTTGGCTACAGTCCCCATCTGCAGTGATCTTGGAGCCCAGGAAAATCAAATCTGTCACTACTTCCATTTCTTCCCCATCTATTTGCCAGGAATTGAGAGGGCCGGATGCCATGAGCTTGGTTTTCTTAATGTTCAGTTTCAACCCAAGTTTTGCACTCTCCTTCTTCACTCGCAACAAGAGTCAGTTACAAACCCAAAATGTGGCCAAAGAAATATCCTAAGATCACAGGAGGTGGTGGAAAAAAGAACATTTAGCAGAAAGGGTCCGTCCCACGGGGCGCAGTCAATGAGATCTGGGCAGCCTAGAAGTCTCCTATATTGTTATTATCTTGGGAATCATTTTAGTTGCTTCTAAAAAAAAAAGTTGTCAAAACCAGGTAGACTGACACTATATGCCCCTTTCTGCTTCTTTCTTTTTACATGTAACATAGTATTAAATATTATTAATGTATTAATATTAATATCAAACAATATTAACCTATTCTCCAAAGCAACGGAAGGCAGGGCAAAAAGCAACGGATGGAAACTAATCAAGGAGAGAAGCAAGCTGGAATTAAGGAGAAACTTCCTAACAGTGAGGATAATTAACCAGTGGAACAGCCTGCCTCCAGAAGTTATGGGTGCTCCATCACTGGAGGTTTTTAAGAACAGGTTGGGACAAGCATTTGTCTGAAATGATATTGACTCTCCTCCTCGAGCAGGGGGTTGGGCTTGATGACCTCCAAGGTCCCTTCCGACTCTGTTATTCCTTTAAAGTCAATGGGGGATGCCAGATTCACTCAACAACAATCTTAAGAACTGCAGTGATTATTTTAAATCTGTGCCAAGGCAGGTCTTGCTTCGCGGTGGAAATTTGGGGCTCAATCATGCTCATGTGTCGAGATCTACTTGTAATGCCCAAAACCGTTATTTATAAATGTATCCGGATCTGTAACCGAAAAGGTAATGGTTGTAGAAAGAATAAGCTGCCAAGAAAGATCAGAAAAACATCCTGTCTTAAAGAAACACACGTTAATAGAGAAACCCCGCTGAAACAGAAGCACAGAAGTTTAATTACCTTGCTTATCCTCAGATGCTCAAGAGATTTGTGCCACGGAAGGCGCACGGAAAAAGGAGAAGCTAGAGACAGGTGGTGATTCAAAACCTGGATCCATTATTGCACTTAAGGTTTTTCTAATTCGCCAGCTTAATTGGAAAGACGAGGAGTCTTTGCAGGCAAAAACCTCGAAGGAAATGTGAAAGCTGAGGCAAAATGAGGAAGCTTGGGACGGCAAGAGCTGCCGAAGCCTTAAATTGCTTCCCTCCGTGGCCAACAGCACGGAGAGCCCAACTTTTTCCAAAGGCAACTGGACTTCCGTTTTCCCTTGACGACGTTTCCCTTCTCATCCAAGGAGCCTCTTCAGTTCTGATGAAAGGCACCAACTGGTTTTGTTGTGGAGGATGGAAAGATTTATATTCCTTAAAGTCATCTGGTTGTTAGTACTCTTTCTGAGAGCCGTTGAGGCCACTTGGGAGGTTAGCTGCGGCCCCAGGCTCACCTGAACGGTCCTTTCTCACACCCATTTGACCCTGAGGACACCGATAAACCTCCAAGCAGCCTCTCAGAGGGAGGACTAATGACCAGATGACTGCAAGGAATATAAATCCTTCCATTCCTCCACCAGTCAGTCAGAACTGAAGATGCTTCTTGGATGAGAAGCACGATGTCTTCAAGGAAAAAAACAAAGAAAGTCCAGTTGCCTTTTGAGAAAGCACCTTTGTTAAGTTAATCATCCTCCCCCTTTTCCTGCTCCTCCTCCTCCACAAACCCCACTTCCTTCTAGGACTGATGACGTTACCTAGTTGGGTCATGAAACGTCTGCAATAAAACATCCAAGCTCAGAGAGCACTAAGGACCCCACGGTTGTCGTCGTCGTCGTCCTCCTCCTCCTCCTCGCTTTCCCTCTGCCAACCCCAGTCCTTTTGTAGCACTGATGATGTTACCTAGCTGGGTCAGGAAACGTCTGAAAGAAAACCACCAAGCTCAGAGAGCACCAACGCCCCCACAGTCCTCTCCTTCTCCTCTTTCTCTTGCACTACACAAACTCCCCTCCCTTCTAGCACTGATGATGTTACCTAGTTGGGTCAGGAAACGTCTGCAGGAAACCTAACTAAGTTCAGAGCGCAGCAAGGACCCAGCAATGACACGATCATCTGTTGCAACACACAACACAATTTGGAGAACGCCTCAGCCATGGGGATCAAGCAAAGTTACCCAACCTAGGAAGCTCTAACTCAGAGGTCTTCAAACCCGGCCCTTTTATGACTCATGGACTTCAACTCCCAGAATTTCTCAGCCAGGCATGCTGGCTGAGGAATTCTGGGAGTTGAAGTCCATGAGTCATAAAAGGGCCGAGTTTGAAGACCCCTGCTCTAACTGAATCGATCCTATCAAAAAAAAAACCATACATACACACACACACACAAACACAAACACAAACACACACAAATTCCAGCCCACCAGGTTCTCCTCTTTCGGAACACAAGCTAGCACTAATGGAGAAATTCCGCCCACAATCCTCGCAACCACATATTTCCCGCCGCTCAAAGCTGCTGCCGCTGATGGAAATATAATGTTTTCCGTTTCCCAGAGAACTGCTGAGAAAAAAAAATCCTCTCGCAAATGCAATATTTAAAACCGTCGTGTCCCCTCCGAGCGTTGTGTTTAGACTGCTCGGTGGTGCCAAAGCGGTTGTGGTTTATAGGTCAGGAGGGCAGTAAATTATGCTAGCCGAAAGAAAAAAGGGAAAACAGGCTGATTGTGGCCAGCTGTGCTTTTGAACAGGCTATGGTGCAAAGCTAAAACGATGCCTAGGTGACCTCCGGGGTTTTGGGGGGGGGGGGTTTACAAGCTATTTGCCTCCACTGGCATTTGCTTGTCTAACGATGTTGTTGCCGAAACATTTAAAAGTCAAATCGTCGAGGGAACACATTTGCCTTGAAATTTATTTTCAGAAAGGGATATTTAGTCTGGATGCTGGTGACCCTGATTGCAATCCCTGCCGGTCTGGAAATAGGAAAAAGAAAAAGAAAAAAAAGGAAAAAAAAGAGGGAGACGGGGTGGAAAGTTTGGGGTCCTAGGCTCATAATGAGTGTCATTTTGTTGACTTCGGATAAAAAATTAATTAAGAAAATGTATATTTTTTTTTATGAACTTTAGAAATGGAAAGCAAACAAGTCAAAGAAACAATTATAAGATGAGCGAAAAATTTTGGTTATCATACAGAATTAGAAAAATGGCACAATTGATGGGAAAGAAGCTATAAATTGACAGTGTCAACCTCCTATAAAGAAAACTTATAAGCTTGCCACCAGCAAGATTGGCAAAAAATGTTTAAAAATATGTCAGGTAGACGTTGGAAATGTAAACATAAGTCAGGCACGTATTATCATGTTTGGTGGACGTGGGATAAAGTAAAGAATTATTGGAAAAAGATACACACTTGGCTGGAAAAGAGGTTAGGAGAACATGTTGATTTTAAACCTGAACTTTTTTTATTAGCTAAAGGTAAAGGTAAAGGTTCCCCCGCACATGCGTGCTAGTCGTTTCCGACTCTAGGGGCTGGTGCTCATCTCCGTTTCAAAGCCGAAGAGCCAGCGCTTGTCCAAGGACGTCTCCGTGGTCATGTGGCCGGCATGACTAGACGCCAAAGGCGCACGGAACGCTGTTACCTTCCCACCGGAGTGGTCCCTATTTTTCTACTTGCATTATTACGTGCTTTCGAACTGCTAGGTTGGCAGAAGCTGGGACGAGTAACAGGCGCTCACTCTGTTACGTGGCACTCGGGATTCGACCCGCCAAACTGCCGACCTTCTGATCAACAGGCTCAGCGTCCTAACCCACTGAGCCACCGCGTCCCTTTTTTATTAGCTATAATGCCCCAAAAGACTAATAAACAAAGCTCATACTTGACTTTGCACATCAGAACAGCGGCAAGAATTATGTTTGCCCCACACTGGAAAAAACAAAAGAATACCATCAGATGAAGAAATAATAATAATAATAATAATAATAATAATAATAATAATAATAATAATAATAATAATAATAGTAGTAGTAGTAGTAGTAGTAGTAGTAGTAGTAGAATGCGCAGAGATGGGCAGATTGACTAAGAGACTGAAAGAAAAGAAGAAATGGATCACGTGACCCCCTTTGGCGACCTTCTGACAAGCAGAGTCAGTGGGGAAGCCAGATTCACCTAACAACCCTGCTACTGACTTAACTTGCAGAAACTCGCTTAACAACCGTGGCAAGCCAGCTCGTAAAACGGGGCGAAACTCACTTCACAAAAGTCCCGTTTAGCAGCAGAAATTTTGGGCTCAATTAATGCCGTAGACGAAGGTCGAGGACTGCCTGTTGAGGAGGCCACACTAGGAAGGCAAGTCGTTGTCGACGTATGACCAAAACTGAGTCCAGGTTTCTGTTGCTGCTAAGCGAGACAGTTGTTGACTCAGTTTTGGCCCCATTTTATGACTCTTCTTACCAGAGTTGTTAAGTGAATCTCTGCAGTTGTTAAGTGAGTAACGTGGATGTTTCAGTGAATCCGGCTTCCCCGTTGGCTTTGCTTGTCAGAAGGTCGTAAAAGGGGATCATGTGACCCAGAGACATTGCAACCGTCATAAATACGAGTCAGTTGCCAAGCGTCTGAATCTTGGTCACGTGATCATGGGGACCGACCTTCCTTCCTTCCTTCCTTCCTTCCTTCTCCTCTCTCGCCTTCCTTCCTTTTTCTCACTCATTTTCTTTCCTTCCTCCTTCCCTCACTTTCCTCTTGCCTGCATTCCTTCCTTTTTCTCTCATTTCCTTCTTTTCTTCCTTTTTTCCTTCCTGTCTCCCTTGCTTTCCTACCTCATCTTCCTTCCTTCCTTTTCTTCCTTCCTTCCCTCCCTTCCTTGCTTTTCCTTTCTCTCTCACCTCAATTTACATTATCACCCTTCCTTCTGTCTTTCTATCTTTCCCATTTCTCTTTCATTTTTTCCCGTGTAATTTTTAACTTTGAAAAAAATATATCCGTATCTGTATTTTAAAGGAATTTTTTTACAATCAATCTATATCTATATCTATATCTATATCTATATCTATATCTATATCTATATCTATATCTATATCTATATCTATATCTATATCTATATCTACATCTATCTATCTATCTATCTATCTATCTATCTATCTATCTATCTATCATCTATCTATCTATCATCTATATCTATCTAGAACGGATCCCCCTCGATCAAAAGCATCCACAAAAGAGGCCATGAGCAAGATGGACGGAGGACCTCAGCCAAGTCCTGAGGCCCCCAACCGTCAAAAGAAAAGCTCAGGACCGTAGGGGGGCTGGACCATACGCGGAAGAGGCCGTCATCCTGCGGTGGATGGACAATGGCTAAAATGATGATGATACACACATACGAACATGAAAGAACCCTTACACCCATCCCACTAAGCCAAGAAAATCCCTTCCCCAAGCTACGCTCTTCCTTTCTTTCCTTCTTTCTTTTTAACCCATTCTTTTAATTCATGAAAATATAAAATACAAAGAGAAATTCAAAAAAGTACTAAAAAAAAAAACTAGGAGGAGAGGGAAAGGAAAAAGATGACAAAAACGTGGTGTAAAGAGGGGAAAGGAAAGGAAAAGGCACCCGACTTCCAACTCTCTTTAGCGCAGTAGAAAATAACACACACACACACACACACACACACACACACACAGACAATTTATTGCAAGCTCAAAATCCGGAAGCAATTTCCAAATAGAAACAAAATTAAATGCATTCTCTCCTTCGGATAAAATAATCGACTTGACCATCTGTGCTTCTCCCAAACTGCACTTTTACCTGACACCCCAAAGGTGTCTGCCGGGATTTATATTTAAGGCTGCCTGGTTTACTAATCACCTGCTAATCTCTTCCATTTTTCCTTGCTTGCATCTTTACGCATAAGACATACGGGACGAAGGAAGCAACCCACGATGTGTTCCCACACGGTCCTGTGAGAGCTATCAGCAAATGCAAAAGTTGTCTTTTGATCCCGGAGGGGACCAGCTTTCGCTTCTTTTCACAAACAGCTGATCCCGGACTTACGACCGTTTCTTCCTTGGTAGCGTCAAGCTTCGAAGCACAGTTTTGCTGCAGCAGCAATTATTGCTTCGGAGCTTGCCGACGAGGAAATGATTGCAACGCAGGCTTGAGAGGTCCAGAATAGAAGACCGTGGGACCCAAGGAAAATTCTCAGGGGTCTGGCCAGACTCAAGAAAACGCTTTCTCATAACAACATTTTTCCACTTCCTTGGACAATGTGACCTAATCCAGAGGGAGGAAAGAGAATTCCAGGCTTTTGCTATATGGGGGTTTGGCTGGGGTTTAGCCGGAGCTGGTTTTACTTTCACGCGTGCCGGAATGATGGACTCAATAAACTTTTGCATTAAGAGATGGGGAAGTCTCCAAGGGGTTTGCTTGGTTGGGTTCATCGGTCGGAACCTTGACAGACAGCTTGGAAGCCTAGAAAGGTGTCCATCCATGGTTATTCCTTTCAGTGTGAGAGGGATCTTCGAGTCCTACTGGACAATCACTTCAATATGAGCCAGCAGTGTGCTGCAGCTGCCAAAAAAGCCAACACAGTGCTAGGCTGCATTAACAGAGGGATAGAATCAAGATCAAGTGAAGTACTAATACCACTTTACAATGCTTTGGTAAGGCCACACCTGGAATACTGCATCCAGTTTTGGTCACCACGATGTAAAAAAGACGTCGAGACTCTGGAAAGAGTACTGTTCTGTACCAGCCTGCTACCGGCCTTGCAGAAAGGCAACCCCTGTACAAACGGCAGAGGCTGGAGAGCGTCTGAGGCTGGAAAACGTCTGCCAAGATTTATTACACAAACAAGCAACAAAACATGAAACAAGATATCGGAACTTTGATCCTCAAACGGAGCGGTTGCTTTCAGCAACCAGCCCTTCCCCAAACACTCCCTTTATTAGAGTTCAGGGCGTGGCCTCCCTGTGCCTCCTTCCGAGGAGTCCCACAGCCTTTCTCTGCTTGCTCCTGCTTGACTGCCTCCTGCGTCGGGCGTCCTTGAACAGGGCCAGCTGTGGGTCATCATCATCTGCACTGTCGGGCTCGCGCAGCTGAGAAGAGGGGCCTGGCTGGGGGCTCTGTGAAGCCTCCAAGCCATCATCAGCAAGTTCGTCTTCAACACCCTCCTCCTCCCCCTCGTCTGAGTCATCCGAGTCATCCGACCCGGCTGCCGGACCCACAGGCTGACCCTGAATCACAACAAGTACAGAGAAGAGCAACAAAGATGATCGAGGGACTGGAGGCTAAAACATACAGGAAACGGTTGCTGGAATTGGGTACGTCTAGTTTAATGAAGAGAAGGATGAGGGGGTGACATGATAGCAGTGTTCCAATATCTCAGGGGCTGCCACAAAGAAGAGGGAGTCAAGCTATTCTCCAAAGCACCTGAAAGCAGGACAAGAAACAACGGATGGAAACTAGTCAAGGAGAGAAGCAACCTAGAACTAAGGAGAAACTTCCTGACAGAACAATCAACCAGTGGAACAACCTGCCTCCAGAAGTGGTGAATGCTCCAACACTGGAGGTTTTTAAGAAGCGACTGGACAGCCATTTGTCTGAAATGGTATAGGGTTTCCTGCCTGAGCAGGGGGTTGGACTAGATGACCTCCAAGATCCCTTCCAAATTATTATTATTATTATTATTATTATTATTATTATTATTATTATTATTATTATTATTATTATTATTATTATTATTATTATTATTATTGTGGTTCAAATGATGAGTGGATTGTTTTTAAAAATCGCTCAGATCGGAGGGGTTTATAAATCGGGTGACCTAAATAAATGCCTCCCTTCGCAAATATTGGAAAGAGGACGGGCCGTGCTCTTCGCCTCCCCTGGTCCTGGATGCCAAAGATCTATTTGCAGGTAGTTAATAGGGAAGGATAAGCAGGCAGCTTTATCCTATTTGTGTCAAGAATATGTTTGTCATGCTGTGGACGGCGAGACAAATCAGGGTCTAATTAGCTCAGTCAATTTCTTCAGTATTATCCTTTCGGTCTACACTGAGTTATTAAAGCCAGGGAAATACGAGACTACGAGACAGCAAGGATGGAGGAAGATGTCAGAAGCGTATTAAGCGGAGTCAGGAAATGCAGCAGCAATGCAAACAATCTATGATAAATGCAAATCAAAGCCTGGCTTTACTGGGCAAATCTTTTTTTTTCCCCAGCGGTTCCTTCAGCATCTGGACAGTTTAATAAACAATCTGTCACAATTGGAGGGATTTATAAATCTGGCTACCTAAATAGCCTAATGCACCTCTGGCCGAGATAGGAGTGGCAGATATTTAAATAGCCAACAAGGTCCTTGGTGCTCTCTAAGCTTTGTTGTTTTCTTGCAGACGTTTCATGACCCAACTGAATAGAATAGAATAGAATAGAATAGAATGGAATGGAATGGAATGGAATGGAATGGAATGGAATGGAATGGAATGGAATGGAATGGAATGGAATGGAATAGAATAGAATAGAATAGAATAGAATAGAATAGAATAGAATAGAATAGAATAGAATAGAATAGAATAGAATAGAATAGAATAGAATAGAATAGAATAGGAATGGAATGGAATGGAATGGAATGGAATGGAATGGAATGGAATGGAATGGAATAGAATAGAATAGAATAGAATAGAATAGAATAGAATAGAATAGAATAGAATAGAATAGAATAGAATAGAATAGAATAGAATAGAATAGAATAGAATAGAATAGAATTGGAAGGGACCTTGGAGGTCTTCTACTCCAGCCCCCCGCTTAAGCAGGAGAATCTACATCATCTCAGACAAGTGACTATCTAGCCCAGGGGTAGGCAACCTTGGCTCTTTTATGACTCATGGACTTCAACTCCCAGAATTCCTGAGTCAGCGAATTCTGGGAGTTGAATTCCATGAGTCATAAAAGAGCCGAGGTTGCCTACCCCTGGGCTAGCCTCTTTCTAAAGACTTCCAGGGATGGAACACCCACCATTTCTGGTGGCCAGCTGTTCCACTGGTTGATTGTCCTCACCGTCAGGAAGTTTCTCCTTAATTCCAGGTTGCTTCTCTCTTTGTTCAGTTTCCAACCGTTGTTTCTTGTCCTGCCCTCTGGTGCTTTGGAGAGTAACGTGACCTCCTCGTCTTTGTGGCAGCCCCTCAAGTGGGCTTTGAGGAATGGAAGAAGAGGAGGAGGAAAAGGATTTTGGGGGTCCTTGGTGCTGTCCGAGCTTGGTTGGTTTTTTGTTTTTTTTTGCAAACGTTTCATTACCGAACTAGGTAACAGCATCAGTGCTCTTGGTTAGTTACACACTGAGAAAACAACAACCTCACCGAGAAACCCCCCCAAGAACATTCCCACCAACACTGACATGGAAGCGACTAGTACATAAACAGAAAGCAAACCCCACTCCCATCTAGTATGGATGAAGTTACCTAGTTGGGTAATGAAATGGGCGTGCAGCCTTCTTGGAACTGCTGAAAGGACTGCGTTGTTGTGTCTTTCAACAGTTCCAAGAAGGCTCCACATTTGCACCACTCAAGTGACCCTGAAGATACAGAGAAACCTCCAGGTGGCCTCAATGAGTCTCTAAAAGAGCGCAAATAGAGCCTTGGTGGAGCAGTGGGCTAATGCCTCCCTAAGTAACACCAGCTGCCTGCAATTAGTGCAGGTTCGAGTCCCACCAGGCTCAAGGTTGACTCAGCCTTCCATCCTTCCCAGGTAGGTAAAATGAGGACCCAGATTGTTGGGGGCAATAAGCTGACTTTGTAATAATGCCGCTTGGGGTGTGTGTGAAAGCCCTAATAAGCAGGCATATACATAGAATGAAGGCTACTGCTAAGCTTGTAAGCCGCCCTGAGTCTTCGGAGAAGGGCGGGATATAAATGGAATTAAAATAAAAATAAAAATAATAAAAATAAATGACCAGTTGTCTGCAAGGAGTATCAATCCTTCCATTCCCCACCATTCCAGTCAAGAGCTGAAGAAGCTTCTGGGATGAGAAGCAAAACGTCTTCAAAGGAAAAACAAGCAAGTCCAGTTGCCTCCTGAAAAAATGCACCTTTGGGACAACCGCGACCTGGATGACGAAGGATCCCCATATAGACAATCCCATTTCTTACTTCTGTTTGATCCTGGGGGGCGGGGGGGAGGGCGAAGCTAAGAGAGAAACGGTCGGGCCGTAAATTCACGGAACCCGCACAGGTCTATAATTTATAAAGCTGCTCTTGCAAATGATAAAATGCTCCAAAGGCTAATTTATATCTTGAAAGGCTACCTGCAAAAGAAGCTGCCTGCCCACGGCATTCATCACCCATCGTCCTGCAATGCCTGCTACCAGCAACGGAGCCCCGGAATAGGACTTGGACCCGAAAACGTTTGTATCCGAGAGGTATCTAGTGAGCTTCTCCTTCATGTCCAACTTTTAGATGGACGGTTACACAGAGACATATTCATACGTGCATGGATGCTCTCTCGATCAGGGTTTCGGCTCTGTCAAACTCTGGCCTCTTACGCCACTCTTGGTATCGCTTTGCCACACAGGAATGTTCTAAAAGCTGAAATCTGCATCAATTATATTTCTCATCATAGGTTTGGGTGACACCGTAAGATAAATCCACCTGGTTCAAGAATGAGATTCCAAAGAACCTTCACGAGACTTCCCTTATTTATTTATTTATTTATTTCTGTCCTGCCTCACTGTTTGTTTGTTGTTTAAACCACTCAAGGTGGTGAACATGTCTCATCTTCCTCCTAAGACAGAACTCACAATCTCCTGGTGATTGGCCCAAAGTCACCCAGGTAGTTTTCAAGCCTAAGGATGGACTAGAACTCACAATCTCCTGGTGATTGGCCCAAAATCACCCAGGTAGCTTTCATGCCTAAGGATGGACTAGAACTCACAATCTCCTGGTGATCGGCCCAAAGTCACCCAGGTAGCTTTCATGCCTAAGAATGGACTAGAACTCACAATCTCCTGGTGATTGGCCCAAAGTCACCCAGGTAGTTTTCATGCCTAAGGATGGACTAGAACTCACAATCTCCTGGTGATCGGCCCAAAGTCACCCAGGTAGTTTTCAAGCCTAAGGATGGACTAGAACTCACAATCTCCTGGTGATTGGCACAAAGTCACCCAGGTCGCTTTCATGCCTAAGGATGGACTAGAACTCACAATCTCCTGGTGATTGACCCAAAGTCACCCAGGTCACTTTCATGCCTAAGGATGGACTAGAACTCACCATATCTGGCTTGCTAATCTCGGTTGCTGCATTTTGGCTCCCCAAGTTCACAAGCTGGGATGGGAAAACTGTCCAGTTAGCTCTTTCTCCTTTTAATGTCATGTGAACCGTCAACAGAACAGTCTGAGCTGGATCTACAACGGCGGTGACCTTGGGCCAAAGAAAAGACCAAAGCACCCGCTGGGCTCCCCAATCCTCAGAAGAAACACAACTTAGTCAAAATTTTGCCTGTTTCCATCCTGGAGCGATTTGACCATGTTTTTCCCTCCCTGTAAAGCAGGAGACTCCAAATGTGGCAACTGTTAAGACTTGTGGACTTCAACTCCCAGAATTCCCCGGGAGGTTTTGAAGAAGAGACTGGACAGCCACTTGTGTGGAATGGTATAGGCCAGTCATGGCGAAGCTTTTAGAGACCGAGTGCCCAAACTGCAACCCAAAACCCACTTATGTATCGTCGGGTGCCGGGTGGGCGTGGCCCATTGGGTGGGTGTGGCTGCGGTGGTAACGGCAGACTGGGTGGGACTAAAAAGTTCAATCAATCAATTCCAGCTTTGCGAGATCTTTTTTTTTCCCCCGCGAGTTGAAATTGATTGATTGAACCTTTTTTTTTTGCACATGGTGGTGGAGGCCTAAAATGAAAAGGTTTTATAAAACCCTGGGGTGACGGCACGCGTGCCCACACAGAGGGCTCTGCATGCCACCTGTGGCATGCGTGCCATAGGTTTGCCACTACAGGTATAGGCTCTCCTGCTTGAACAGGGGGCTGGACTAGAAGACCTCCAAGGCCCCTTTCCAGTTATATTCTGACTGAAGGTCACTGTGGAGAAAATGGTCTCAAATGCTTCTTGATGGAACACCCTTAACTATATTTTAATATTTTTAACCTTCCACATTCTGCCCAACCTGCCAGCAGGGTTATTTCCACATCTGTCTGAGCCAAGTTCGGTGACCACTTTAATATTCACTTTACAATTAATCCCGTGGTTTTTTTTTATGGCTAGCTAGAAAGTAAACCAATTTCAGCCCAGCTTCTCGGTATTGAATTTATTATAAAAAGTTATGTACTTAAAACTCCAGTAATGAAACCGGAGGCATCATGAGATATTAACCTAGAGTTAATGCTGAGAAAGCCGGTTTGAATAATTCAATTCGTGTCACCTTAAGTATCTTTTCAAATGGAATTAACTTTATCTCAGACGCACATACAAAAAAAAAAGAGAGAGGGAGAGAGAGAAAGTGAATGAGTGAGTGAGAGAGACTCACGTTCCAGTTACTGATTATTGACTCCACAAGAGCTCTGTCTTAAATCATTTTGGCACCATTTTTCTCGGGTAAGCCAAGACGAAATTTTGAGATGGAGGCATCAGACTGTGAATCAAGGACTATTTCATCTCAGCTCTTCCATATCTCTGAGATATACCAAACAGAGATGAGCCCAGGAATTGCTGGGTCTCCTAAGTTTCAGGAAATCTTAGTAAAATATCTATATGGCGTTCTTGCCCGGGTTTATTTTAAAGTCAAAACTGGTATACTACAATTAGGACAATTAACCAGTGGAGTGACTTGCCTCCAGAAGTTGTGAATGCTCCAACACTGGAAGTTTTTTAAAAACAGATTGGGCAACCACATCTGAAATGGTATAAAGTTTCCTGCTTGAGCAGGATAGCGGTGTTCCAGTATTTGAGGGGCTGCCCCCAACAAGAGGGGGTCAACTTATTTTCCAAAGCACCAGAAGGCGAGACAAGAAACGATGGGTGGAAACTAATCAAGGAGAGAAGCAACCTGACATTTAAGGAGAAACTTTTTAACAGTGAGGACAATTAGCCAGTGGAACAGCTTGCCTCCAGAAGTTTTGGGTCCTCCATCTTAAAGTTCCTAAGGTTGGCAAACACTGTTGTAGGTGCTTCATCACTGGGGTTTTTTAAGAAGAGACTGGACAGCCACTTGTCTGAAATGGTATAGGGTCTCCTGCTTGAGCAGGGGGCTGGACTAGAAGACCTCCAAGGTCCCTTCCAACACTGTTATCCTGTCCTGTCCTATCCTATCCTATCCTATCCTATCCTATCCTATCCTATCCTATCCTATCCTATCCTATCCTATCCTACCCTACCCTACCCTACCCTACCCTACCCTACCCTACTCTACCCTATCCCATCCTATTATCAAGAGCATTTTTAGGTCCTGGATTGTCATAGCACAGATAACCTTGGAAAGACCTATAAGGTGGACACCTT
Organism: Vipera berus; assembly: GCF_964194415.1. Classification (NCBI taxonomy): domain Eukaryota; kingdom Metazoa; phylum Chordata; class Lepidosauria; order Squamata; family Viperidae; genus Vipera; species Vipera berus. The sequence continues at coordinate 7,946,024 of NC_138203.1, forward strand.
AGGATAGCAAGCTAGAAGGATCTCCATGTAGATTGGGGGGAAAAAGGACTCACTTCACCAATGCATGGCACAACACTAGGAGAACAAACCCATCGGGACACAATTCAATAGTCCATCTGCATTTGAAAGACAAAGGCCACCCTTTTGAAGACAGCAAAGTCCACATTCTGGACAGAAAGGAATGCTGGTTGGAAACAGGGGTCAAGAAGGCCATCAATCAGAATAGATTGATGGCTGATTGAGGAATTCTAGTCCAGCCCCTCCTCTAGTCTATGGCCGTGGTGGCGAACCTGTGGCACGTGTGGCGTGCCGTCGCCCCAGTCCTAGGCCTTCAGCTGGGTTTTATAAAATCTTTTCACTTTAGGCCTCCGCTGCCATCTGCAAAAAAAAAAAAAGGTTCAATCAATCGATTTCAACTTCTCGCGGGGAAAAAAAAGATCTCGCAAAGTTGGAATTGATTGATTTAGTTGGAATTGATTGATTCCAAAGTTGGAATTGATTGATTCCAAAGTTGGAATTGATTGATTCCAAAGTTGGAATTGATTGATTCCAAAGTTGGAATTGATTGATTCCAAAGTTGGAATTGATTGATTCCAAAGTTGGAATTGATTGATTCCAAAGTTGGAATTGATTGATTCCAAAGTTGGAATTGATTGATTCCAAAGTTGGAATTGATTGATTCCAAAGTTGGAATTGATTGATTCCAAAGTTGGAATTGATTGATTCCAAAGTTGGAATTGATTGATTCCAAAGTTGGAATTGATTGATTCCAAAGTTGGAATTGATTGATTCCAAAGTTGGAATTGATTGATTTAGTCCCACCCAGTCTGCCGTTAGCACCGCAGCCACGCCCATCCAATGGGCCACGCCCACCCGGCACCCGACGATGCATAAGTGGGTTTTGGGTTGCAATTTGGGCACTCGGTCTATAAAAGGTTCGCCATCACTGCCCTATGTCACTTCAGACAGGTGGCAGTCCAGTTTCTTCTTGAAAACCTCCAGTGATGGAGCACCCACAACTTCTGAAGGCAAAGCTGTTCCACCGGTTAATTGTTCTTTCTCACTGTTAGGCGGTTTCTCCTTAATTCCAGGTTGCTTCTCTCCTTGATTAGTTTCCATCCATGGCTTTTAGCTTCCATCCGTTGTTTCTTGTGTTGCATTCTGGTACTTTGTCAAAACTGAACAGTCCTGCCTCAACAGAGGAGGAGGGATACGAGCCCACCCATCTCCTGTTTACAACAGTCCTCTCAGCCGTTCCAAAAAGGCTCCACGCCCATTTGCACTTTTCAGACGGCCCCGAGGGCACAGATAAACCGCCCGGTGGCCTCGACGATTCTCAGAAAGAGCGCTAACGACCAGACTGACTGCAAGGAATATAAATCCTTCCATCCTCCACCATTCAGTCAGAACTGAAGAAGCTTCTTGGATGAGAAGCGAAACCTCTTCAAGGACAGAACAACATCCAGTTGCCTTTTGGGGGGGAAAAAGCACCATTGGGTCTCTTGAATAGATTTTTCCACCTGGGACTTCCCCTCCATGATTCTTGCAAGAAAGCCCAACAACGTCCCTCCATGTTCACCCCCTCGCTTTACTGTCATGCCGACTCTGCTTCGTCCAGACACCACCAGGCAATAGGGTTTTTTTTTCAAGTCATCAGGAGAACTGTGGGATCTTCGGTGCTCTGCAACCATGTTTTTTTTTCCTTTCAGACATTTCATGATCGGTGTTGGAAAGGAACAAGAAGTAAAACAACACCCCCAATCAAGAAACTAACAACTCAGACAAACAAAATTAACAAAATAAACAACAACCTAATTAAGGAGACACCAAGAATATTTCCATCAACATTGACAAGACAAGTCACTTGTATATACACAGGCAGCAAACCCCACTGCCTTCTAGCACTGATGATGTTCCCTAGTTGGGTCACGAAATGTCTGCAAGAAAACAACCCAGCTCAAGTGAGCACCAAGGACCCTCCAGTCCTCCTCCTCCACTCCACAAACCTAGTCTCTGAGTTCTAGTCCCACCTTTGGTATGAGAGCTCGCTGAGTGACTTTTGGCCAATCACCAGGAGACGGTGAGTTCTAGTTCTGCCTTAGCCATGAAAGCTGGCTTGGTTACTTTGGGCCAATCACCAGGGGACTGTGAGTTCTAGTCCCGCCTTAGCCATAAAAGCCAGCTGGTGACTTTGGGCCAATCACCAGGAGACAGCGATTGGTTACTTTGGGCCAATCACCAGGAGACGATGAGTTCTAGTTCTGCTTTAGCCATGAAAGCTGGCTTGATTACTTTGGGCCAATCACCAGGAGACGGTGAGTTCTAGTTCTGCCTTAGGAATAAAAGCCAGATGGTGACTTTGGGCCAATCACCAGGAGACGGTGAATTTTAGTTCTAACTTATCTATGAAAGCTGGCTGGGTTACTTTGGGCCAATCACCAGGAGACGGTGAGTTCTAGTGCTGCCTTAGCCATAAAAGCCAGATGGTGACTTTGGGCCAATCACCATAAGACGGTGAGTTCTAGTTCTGCCTTAGCTATGAAAGCTGGCTTGGTTAGTTTGGACCAATCACCAGGGGACTGTGAGTTCTAGTCCCGCCTTAGCCATAAAAGCCAGCTGGTGACTTTGGGCCAATCACCAGGAGACGGCAATTGGTTACTTTGGGCCAATCACCAGTAGACGGTGAGTTCTAGTCCTGCCTTAGCCATGAAAGCCAGCTGGGTGGCTTTCAATCATCAGGAGACTGTGAGTTCTAGTCCCTCCTGAGGCGTGAGCGCCAGCTGGGTGACTTTGGGCCAGTCCCTCTCTCTCTCTCTCAGCCCAACCCACCTCACAGGGCTGTTGTCGTGGGGAAAACACGAGGAAGTGGTTGGATGTGTTTGCCACCTTGAGTTGTTTGTGAAAATAATAAAGGCAGGATACAAATAAATGCATGAAAAAGAGAAAGAAATAAACAGGATTGTTGGCGGGAGGGACCCTCACCTGCTGCTCCTTCTGCTTGGCGGCCTCCAGCTCGGAAAGGGAATGGGTAAGTTTTTCCTGCTGCTCGGAGAGATATTTCTGATAAAGGCTGAGCAGTTCCTGGCACTCGCGGTATTGTTGCTGCAGGGGTGAGATAACAAGTTAAGGATGGAAACATTTGTGGTGCAGAAAAGGCGAGGCAGGAGACACACACACACACACACACACACACACACACACACAGGCTGTGAATTCAGCGCAAATCCGGGTTTGTTTGGTTTTTTTGCCATCTGGAGAAAAAGAGACACTCAGAAAAAGCAAAGATTTGATCAACACAAGGCCGGCTTTTGTGGTTCAGGTACAAGGTATAGGTATAGGTATAGGCAAAGGTAAAGGTTCCCCTGCACATGCGTGCTAGTCGTTTCTGACTCTAGGGGCCGGTGCTCATCTCCGTTTCAAAGCCGAAGAGCCAGCGCTTGTCTGAGGACGTCTCCGTGGTCATGTGGCCGGCATGACTGGGATGCCAAAGGCGCACGGAGCGCTGTTACCTTCCCACCGGAGTGGTCCCTATTTTTCTACTTGCATTTTTACGTGCTTTCGAACTGCTAGGTTGGCAGAAGTTGGGACGAGTAACAGGCGCTCACTCTGCTACGCGGCACTCAGGATTCGACCCGCCAAACTGCCATCTGATCGATATACGCATATATATATACATATATATATGTACATATATATATATATATATACATATACATATATATACATATACATATATACATATATATACATATATATATACATATATACATATAGATAGATAGATAGATAGATAGATAGATACACACACACACACACATTTCAAATTTTATTTTTAATTTACTGTACAGAGACCTTTAATCTTTGTTGTTGTTAGCCGCCCTGAGTCCCTCGGGAGATAGGGCGGGATATAAATCCCATAAATAAATAAATAAATAAATAAATAAATAAATAAATAAATAAATAAATAAATAAATAAATAAATAAATAAATAAATAAATAAATAAATAAATAAGTGTATGTATATATATATATATATATGTGTATGTATATGTGTGTGTATGTATATATGTGTATATGTGTGTACAGACACACACACATACACACACACACGTAGTCCTTGACTTACGACAGTTCACTTAGTGACCGAAGATACAACGGCACTGAAAAAAAATGACTGAGGTCAGTTTTTCACACAGCATCGCTGTGGTCAAAATTGGGGCGCTTGACAACTGATTCACATTTACGACCGTCGCAGTGTCCCAGGGTCACAGGATCCCCTTTTCGGGACCTTCCGGCAAGCAAAGTCAAAGGGGGGAGGGAAGCCTGACTCACTTAAATGGCCGTGCCACTAATCGAACACCAGCAGTGACTCGCTTAACAACGGTGGCAAGAATGGACGCACAAGGGGGGGGGGGGCAAAAATTCATTTAAAAATGGTGTCGCTTAGCCACAGAAATGTTGGGCTCCGTAAGTCACGGACGACCTGTATTTTGTATACGTGTAGTCCTCAACTTACGACCGGTGACTTGGGAGGCCTTTCGAAGTCACGACGGACCCTGAAAAATATACTATCGTAAAACGACGTCATTTTTCTGTAGGATGTTTTTGAGTTGGGGGGTGGGCTTTCCCCCCCCCCCAGCATCTTGCCTTCCCTATGGCCATTTCTAACCTTCTCTGGATATCAGCGCCCAGGATAAAGGTTGGTCACAGAGACGTAAAAAAAGTAGACACACACACACACACACACAGAAAGCTTGTCATAATTCTTGTTTAATCATCCTAATTGCTGAAAGCAAGCTCTGCTGACTCTTAGGGGTGAAGGAAGGAAATTTAACTTAGCGTCAAAAATTATTATAGCTTCTTTGTACAGGTGGTCCTCAACCTTTGAGACCACAACGGAGCCCAAAATGGATGTCGCTGAGTGAGAAATGTGTTAAGTGAATTTTGCCCCGTTTTAGGACTGTTCTTGCTAAGCGAATCACTGCCGCTGTTAAATTAGTAACTGTTGTTGAGTGGATCTGACTTCTCCATTGACTTGGCTCGTTCGGACGGTCACAAAAAGGGATCGCGTGACCACGGGACGCGGCAACCATCGTTAAGTGTGAAGCGGTTATCAAGCCTCCAAATGCAAATCCCCTGACTATGGGGATGCTGTGCAACAGTCGTAAGAAAGCTGCTCATAAGCCACTCCTTTCAGTGCCCTGGTGATTTCTGAAGGATCGCTAAACAAGCTGTTGTAAGTCAAGGACTCCCTGCCTCTTCGAACGGTGGCTTAAACGAACAGTTGTAAATTCAGGGTTAGTGCTATCGGAATGCAAGCCAAACGTCTTTGGCACCCAGTAAAAAAAGAAAAAAAGAATTTTTCCCTTTTCTGCTAGAATTTCCAACCGGGTGGTTGTAACTCCTATAAGCAAAAAGCAGATTCAGAACCGCAGGATGTCAATTCAGCCGAAGAAGGAAAAGATGCATCGAGACGGAAGCAAGCAATGGGGGAGGAGATGGAAAGAGCGCCCAGATGCAAATGAAGAGGATTTATTTATCGGGTGGCCGGCCCGGTCATCAATTTCCTTGACGCCGTTTCCCACATGGGAAGCTGTTTACCGGCTCCCCGCGGTTCCCCAGACGCAGGCTCAGCCTGGTAGACCTCCCGGAGAAGACAGGATTTGGACAGTGATTTAGAGAAGCCGCCCACCGTGGCCTTTGCGAGGATATATTAGCAAAAGCCCCCTGCCTCGGCTGCCTGTGCTGCATTTCCCGGAGGAGACGAAGGCGCTCCTCGCTTGTCACCACGCGGTCCCTTCGCTCGCTCATCCGGCATGGGAAAGCACGGACGTGGCGCCCCACAGCTGCATTTCACACTGCCTGCCTAGCTATGGATCTGGGACACAGGGAGGTAGGGGAGGGCAAAACCGGGAAGACTTGACCGCACCTGGCCAGCCGCCCAGAAAAGGACTGGAGTTATCGGTAAGTTGGTTGTGTTGCGTTGCACTAACCGAATCACGGACAAACCAGAGTTGAAAAAGCTGAGGATGGAAGCCCATCGTGACCCTCTCGGCTAAAGCCGGTTTGGAAGAGAGCCAGTTGGGTGTAGTAGTTAAACTTGGGGCCAATCACCAGGAGACGGTGAATTCTAGTCCTGCCTTAGTCATGAAAGCCGGCCGGGGGACTTTGTCAATCACCAGGGAATGGCGAGTTCTAGTCCTGCCTTAGCCATCAAATTTAGCTGGATATGACTTTGGGCCAATTACCAGGAGACAATGAGTTCTAGTCCCGTCTTAGCCATCAAATATAGTTGGATGGCTATGGGCCAATCACCAGGAGACAATGAGTTCTAGTCCCGCCTTAGTTGTGAAAGCCGGCTGGGTGACTTTGGGCCAATCATCAGGAGACAATGAGTTCTAGTCCCGCCCTAGCCATCAAATATAGCTGGATGGCTTTGGGCCAATTACCAGGAGTCAATGAGTCCTACTCCCGTCTTACCGTCAAATATAGCTGGATGGCCTTGGGCCAATCACCGGGAGACAATGAGTTCTAGTCCCGCCTTAGTTGTGAAAGCCGGCTGGGTGACTTTGGGCCAATCACCAGGAGACAATGAGTTCTAGTCCCGCCCTAGCCATCAAATATAGCTGGATGGCTTTGGGCCAATCACAAGGAGTCAATGAGTTCTAGTCCCGCCTTACTTGTGAAAGCCAGCTGGGTGACTTTGAGCCAATCAGTCTTTCTCAGCCCATCCCACCTCACAGGTTTGTTTAATATATCAACTCCTCCATTAGAAGCAGGCGCACAAAATACGGAATTTCCTTCCGTTGAAAAAGAAGAACCTTTCAAACACCAGGCTGAACTTGAATCAAGAAAGACTTTAAAGGTTTAAAAGAAGGTGACCGTATTACCGAGCAAACATTACTTTTAATATTGTATTGACAGGGTGACTTTGGTCCTACGACTCTCAGCCAAACCCACTTCACAGAGCTGATGTTGTGGAGATAACAAAAGGAGGATTAGGTATGTTTGCCACCTTGACGTATTTATAAAAACGTTAAAAGGTGGCGAACGGAGGAGGGGGTGAGAGAGAGAGAGAGAGAGAGAGAGAGAGAGAGAGAGAGAGAGAGAGAGAAGAAAGGCAGGAAAGAAAGCAGGAAAGAAAGCAAGAAAGCAAGAAGGAAGGAAGGAAGGAAGGAAGGAAGGAAGGAAGGAAGGAAGGAAGGAAGGAAGGAAGGAAGGAAGGAAGGAAGGAAGGAAGGAAGGAAGATGAGGTAGGAAAGCAAGGGAGACAGGAAGGAAAAAAGGAACAAAAGAAGGAAGATGAGAGAAAAAGGAAGGAATGCAGGCAAGAGGAAAGTGAGGGAAGGAGGAAGGAAAGAAAATGAGTGAGAAAAAGGAAGGAAGGAAGGCGAGAGAGGAGAAGGAAGGAAGGAAGGAAGGAAGGGGAGGAAGAAATATGAGGAAGGAAAGAAGGTCGGTCCCCATGATCACGTGACCAAGATTCAGACACTTGGCAACTGACTCGTATTTATGACGGTTGCAGTGTCTCTGGGTCACATGATCCCCTTTTACGACCTTCTGACAAGCAAAGCCAACGGGGAAGCTGGATTCACTGAAACATCCACGAAGAAAGAAAGAAAGAAAGAAAGAAAGAAAGAAAGAAAGAAAGAAAGAAAGAAAGAAAGAAAGAAAGAAAGAAAGAGAAAGAAAGAAAGAAAGAAAGAGAAAGAAATTAAGAAAGAAAGAAAGAAAGAAAGAAAGAAAGAAAGAAAGAAAAAGAAAGAAAGAAAGAAAGAAAGAAAGAAAGAAAGAAAGAAAGAAAGAAAGAAAGAAAGAAAGAAAGGAAGAAAGGAAGAAAGAAAGGAAGGAAGAAAGAAAGAAAGAATACTATTGCTTATCTGATTTGTATGGTCGTCTATCTCATCTAAGCAACTCTGGACTTCAGGAAGTTTTATAACTGATTTTTTTTCCAGGAAACAGGAAGGTCCAAAAATTAGTTCTGATGGTCTCCGAAGCCTTCATCAGTGATCACATATTTTTTTTTAAAAAAAAAGAAAACTTCCCAGTTATAACAATCAGCAATTAAATTTATAATAAACGAACACATCCACCTGGGGCCAGAGTGACTTTTTCCGGTTGAAAATGCCTCTTCATTTGTATCCATCAAGAGTTAAATGTTGACCTTTGAGTACAAATTACAGTCCAATTCGTTTAAACTCAAGCGACAAGACAAAATATAAAATATTTAAAAATCAAACAGTCTGAATTTTCGACCCATTGCTGTCTGCTCAACTTTTGACAGTTAATCAGTCATGTGTTCCACTATAAAACAGAGCTTGGGCATTATTATTATTTTTGAAGATTTTTTTTTCTTTTAAACGCAAGGAAAATTGCTATTTCCTAAGCTGCCAAATTGAATAAGAAAAATTCCAGGGATATAATAAGGCCTGCAGCATCAACATAAAACTAGGAGACCATGTAAAATCAGAGTTTTGTTTAACTCTACCCTGCCAATATTATCCATCTCTTCTTTTCTTACCATTTTATAATGAATCAGGTTTATAACAGGGCTGTTTCTTTGCTTCCCAATGAATCCTTCTGATTTTCAGATGAGTAATGCTTTCAGTTAGAGTTCCTACCCTCCACCGTAAGCTGAGCAAACATTAGATAAACAAGATTTCTAGCCTTTAAAATTGGGCTGTGTTTGGCTTTGCAGCTTGGCTGATGGCAAAGACTCACCAATACTAGTTGCCAAGAACTGAACCCTGAAAAATGAAGGCAGGAAACCCCAAAAACAGAGGAGGAAGCAATGTTGCAAATGGGAATATGAAATTGACCGAGAGAAGCTACAGAATGTAAGAATTGATCCAAAGGAAAAAAATTACAGAATGTGCAATTGACGCAAAGGAGAAATTACAGAATGCGGAATTGACTCAAAGGAGAAATTACAGAATGCGGAATTGACTCAAAGGAGAAATTACAGAATGCGGAATTGACACAAAGGAGAAATTACAGAATACGGAATTGACTCAAAGGAGAAATTACAGAATGCGGAATTGACACAAAGGAGAAATTACAGAATGTGGAATTGACTCAAAGGAGAAATTACAGAATGCGGAATTGACACAAAGGAGAAATTACAGAATGTGGAATTGACACAAAGGAGAAATTACAGAATGCGGAATTGACTCAAAGGAGAAATTACAGAATGCAGAATTGACACAAAGGAGAAATTGCAGAATGCGGAATTGACTCAAAAGGGAAATTACAGAATGTGGATAGGATAGGATAGGATAGGATAGGATAGGATAGGATAGGATAGGATAGGATATGATAGGATATGTTAGGGTAGGGTAGGATACGATAGGATAGGATAGGATAGGATAAGATAGGACAGGAGAGAATAAATAGAATAGGAATAGAAAATAGAATAGAACAGAATAGAATAGAATAGAATAGAATAGAATAGAATAGAATAGAATAGAATAGAATAGAATAGAATAGAATAGAATAGAGAACGGAACAGAACAGAACAGAACAGAACAGAGAACGGAATGGAATAGAATAGGGAACGGAATGGAACGGAACGGAACAGAACAGAATAGAATACTGGGAGAAGAGAAGAGAAGAGAAGAGAAGAGAAGAGAAGAGAAGAGAAGAGAAGAGAAGAGAAGAGAAGAGAAGAGAAGAGAAGAGAAGAGAAGAGAAGAGAAGAGAAGAGAAGAGAAGAGAAGAGAGGAGAAGAGAGGAGAGGAGAGGAGAGGAGAGGAGAGGAGAGGAGAGGAGAGGAGAGGAGAGGAGAGGAGAGGAGAGGAGAGGAGAGGAGAGGAGAGGAGAGGAGAGGAGAGGAGAGGAGAGGAGACCTTCAGAACAAAAGGAGGAGAAGTAAACAAGGGGACCCAAGCCATGCCGGTCTCTCGGGAGCCTTTCCCCGCTAAACTGCAGAACTTCTGCCGCAAGCCGCAGCTCCCTACCTTGCCACTGTGTTGAAAAGGAAATTGAATTTACATTCCTGAGGAACGTGGTGGTGTCATAATTAGTCCATGACTTGATTATACTTTGAAGTGAGAGGGAAAGGGCCGGCATGCATACCAATGAGCCCAGCAGAAGTTACCTGCTCGGCTTTCTGGAGGAGTCTGGGTGGGCTGCAAGAGGAAGGGGGCTGCCGGGCGCAGGGGAAGCCAGGCGAGGGCTCTCAAGCTTGAGCACCTGGAGATATCAAATACACCGTAGCAATCTGTTCTGCTCCCGTCTGGCATCCAGACCATCGGCATCGCTTACAGATGCACTTTCCAATCGGAGGAACGAGCCGTTTGGGCAAATAATCCCCGCGGCTCCTTCTAGGCCACCTGAGCAGCTGAGAAGGAAACGCTGGTTTTAAAAATAAATGCTCCCTCCCCCCCCCCAAAAAAAAACCCTTTTAAGCTTCTTAGGTTGATCGAAACAGACAACGGGATTTATTTGTGCAAACAAGATGGGCCGTTCCCAGACCATTAAAAGGAGATTTGCGGGCCTTTCCTGCTTCAGAGCTGTTGGAATTAAAAGACCGCCCTTCCCTCCAAGTTTTTTAAAAAAAAAAAACAACAAAGAACAAGATTTAAAACTGCCAAAGGCAGAGGAAGTCATAATATCGAGAAAGGCTGCCGCAAAAAAAGAAGCGATTGGAGGAAAGCTTTAAGCCCGTAACTAGGCGGCTTTGCATCGAAAATGGACGAAAATCGCTCAAGTGTGTCTCAGATCTTCAACGTAGGATGGTTTGATTTAATTTGTACCTTTTTGCCCACTAGATCAGGGGTCCTTAAACCCTGGTCCATGGACCGGTACCGGACCGCAGCATTTATTTATTTATTTATTTATTTATTTATTTATTTATTTATTTATTTATTTATTTATTTAATTAGATTTATATACCGCCCTTTCCCGAGGGACGGCAACTGGTCTGCACAAACAAGCAAAGCCCCGTTTGTGGGATGCAGGCAGCGCACAAACCCACAACTCTCCGGTCCGTGGAACAACCTTTCTCCACGGAACCGGTCCCTGGTGCCAACAGACCTGAAAATCATTTTTGGATACACACTGGCCGTTGGGAGCAAAATATCAGCTAAGAGGTGGCACAGTGGTTAGAATGCAGTACTGCAGGCTAACTCTGCCGACTGCCAGCAGTTCAATCCTGACTGACTCAAGATTAACTCAGCTTTCTATCCCTCCAAGGTTGGTAAAATGAGGAGCCAGATTGTTGGGGGCATTTGTAAACTGCTTAGAGAGAGGCTGTACAGCACTGTGAAGCGGTATATAAGTCTAAGTGCCGTTGCTAAGTGCTAGTTACGGATATACCCGAGACTGCCCAGTTTAGCTTTTTTTCTGACCCTGTTTCCAAAATTTCTACCTTATAATTTCCAATAACCCGAACCAAGTTGTCTTTAATTGTTTGATTTTTACCATGCCTTCATTTTTGTTTATAAATACCTCATTGCAGGGAACATATCTAACATACCTTCCCCCTCTTATTTTCCCCACAACAACATCCCTGTGAGGTGGGTTGTGCTCAGAGAGAGGTGACCGGCCCAAAGCCACCCTGACAACTTTCATGCCTAAGCTAGGACTAGAACTCACCATCTCCCGACAATTGGCCCCAAGTCACCCAGCTGGCTTTCATGGCTAAGGCAGGACTAGTGATTGACGCAAAGGCATTCAGCCAGCTTTCTTGGTTAAGGAGGGACTAGAATTCACCATCTCCTAGTGATTGGCCCAAAGTCATCCAGTGCCTTTCATGGCTAAAGCAGGTCGAGAACTCACCAGATTCTTAGGCTAGCACCTTAAGCACTAGACTAAATTACAGTGGGTTCTTGGTTACAATCATTTGCTGCGCTGACAGCATCTTGTCACCAAAGATGGTGCCTGAACTCACTTCATTATATTGTATATTCTCCCTTGCCCTTTTGCAAACACAAAAACATTCATTTTACCATAATTCTCATTATTCTCTCAGACAATAGATGTCAAGAAAGCTTTCTCCGATGCCCTGATAAGGTTATCTAGTTGCATCATGAAACATCTGCAAAAACAACAAGCCAGTTCAGAGAGCCCCAAGGACCCCACAGCTCTCCTCCTCCTCCTCCTTCACAAACTCCCCCTCCTTCTAGCACTGATGACGTTACCTAGTTGGGTCATGAAACGTCTCCAAGAAAACCACCAAGCTCAGAGAGCACCACGGACCCCCCAAAGACTTCCTTCTCTGAAGCTCTGACAAATCATGGACAACATACTATGAACCATGGCCGGTGACCAACGCCGGACCTGGCACATTCATACGTTCACTGAAGCACAGCAGTTATTTCTCTTCCCATCACATAAAAACAAAATGCTGCCCCCAAAATGCTTCGGAGCAATTGCCAGATCAGTTTAAAATGGGAAACCAGCAAGGTTTCCTTTTGCATCAAATTCTGCAAACATTCTTGCTAAATAAAGCCAGTGCTAAATTTGGGGGGGGACCTATTTCACTTGTTCAATCTGGGGGAAATCCAGGCATCTCTAGCAAAAGACAAGTCGAGAACCTTTACCATTTTGGTGTTCGCCCACGTTGTTAGTGAGCAGCCTAAGACTTTGACGTGGAAGAGAGAGAGGATCAAACAGAAGCCGAAAGTCGTGAATCTTCACCATTTGGGCATCTGCCTATGATGTCCAGAGGGATGCGGTGGCTCAGTGGGTTAGGATGCTGAGCTTGTCAATCAGAAGGTCGGCAGTTTGGCGGGTTGAAACCCGAGTGCCGTGTAACAGAGTGAGCGCCTGTTACTCTGGATAACCGAGATGCCCTACGCACAGTCACCCATGCGCTCGTGACCTCCCAGTTAGACTACTGCAACACTCTCTAGAAGGGGCTGCCCTCGAGGACCACTCGGAGGCTTCAGCTGGTGCAGAATGCTGCTGCGCAAGTTGTGATGGGGGTCTCCCGATACTCCCATGTAACACCTCTACTCCGCAAGCTGCATTGGCTTCCGGTTGCCCTCCAGGTGAGATTCAAGGTGCTGGTGATGACCTATAAAGCCCAAAATGGCTTGGGTCCGGGATATTTGAGGGAACACCTGTTGCCGGCATCAAGTTCCCTTCGTCCTGTGCGCTCCCACATGGAGGGCCTTCTCAGGGTGCTGCCGGTAAAAGACTGCCAGCGGATAACACCCAGGGGGAGGGCCTTCTCAGTGGGTGCGCCTGCCCTTTGGAACCAGCTGCCCGTGGAGCTTATGACTGCTCCCGACCTTCAGTCATTCCGCCGGGACCTGAAGACCTGGCTCTTTGAGCTTTCCGGCCCAAGCTGAGAGTTTTTAATTGGGGTTTTATATTTTTCAGGGATCAAATTTAATTATTTTTAACTGTTTTTAACTTTTGTATTGTATTGACGTTTTTAAATACTTTGTAAACCGCCCTGAGTCCTACGGGAAAAGGGCGGTATATAAATTCAATAAACTTAAACTTAAACTTACTCATCCCAGCTTCTGCCAACCTAGCAGTTCGAAAGCACGTAAAAATGCAAGTAGAAAAATAGGGACCACTACGGTGGGAAGGTCACAGCGTTCCGTGCGCCTTTGGCGTCTAGTCATGCCGGCCACATGACCACGGAGACGTTCTCGGACAAGCGCTGGCTCTTCGGCTTTGAAACGGAGATGAGCACCGGCCCCTAGAGTCGGAAACGACTAGCACGCATGTGCGGGGGAAACCTTTACCTATGATGTCTATGAAGATTCTCAGTTATCCAGGTCATGGTTATCCCAAAAGACAACTGGGGTTATTTTTTGTTTTTTGTTTTTCCTTGAAGACATATTGCTTCTCATCCAGTTCCGAAGAAGCTTCTCGGATGAGAATAGCTGAATGTCAGTTCTGAACGTCTTCAAGAAACAACAAAATCCATTTGCCCTTTGGAAAAAAAAAAGCACCTTTGGGACATCTGCTTCTGATGTTAGTTGGCAATCTCAAGTTCGGATGTGGAGGAGACAAGATCAAACAGGACCAAATTCCCCTTTGGAGGTGCAAAATCTGGGAGAGAACGAAGGTTCCCCTGGCAACCAGAAGTGAATTCACCCCCCCCAAATTCAGCCTGCGAGAAGGACGGAACGGGGCAGCTGAAGCCAGGAAGAACTCATCCCCGTTCCCCACCAAAAAAAAGAGGTGTCTTTTTCTCTCCTTCCCCTTGACGTATTTAAAATGCGAGATTCAAACAACTGCAGAGAAGCCGGCATAATTTAGCTGTCGTTTCCTGTCAAATTGCTCGTAATTGTGACTATAAAATGATAACACTCTGCCATAGGTGCAGTCAACAAAGCTGACAAAAGGAAGGGTCAAAGCCACAGGCCGCGGCGGCGGGGAAAAAAAATGGACCGCAGGCTCCCCTTAGCGGCCAGGGAGGGGAAACGCCACGGCAGCCACGGCCGTTCGGTCACCCACCACCCACCCCTTCGTGTTGGCTCAGCTGGGGATGGAGAGCAGGGTCTCCGCCCTATAAATCCTTCTCGGCTCTCTCCACGTCAATCTTCTCGAGACACCGAACTTGAAAAGCCAAAATTACCTTTCAACCCAGCAAGAATTTGTTTGAGGGGGGGCGGGGTGGGGGGGCTTAATAGAAAACAGTGGGAAATGGCTCCTTTTCGGCAACTCTTTCACGAAGAAGCTTTCTTACTTAAACCGATGTAGACACAACGGCCTGCAGCAACGTTCTTTGTCGTAGACTCGGTGGGGATTTTGGTTTCGTTGCGTATCGAGGCTGTCCTTGATAGACAGCAATCCACCGTCCAGTCCTGCAGCGCAGAGTTATGAGCCGGTCTCCCTGTGGCCCTTGCTACTGATTTATTAATTTTCTTCATTCGTATTCCCTCCTGTGTTACTTTTTACAAATAACTCAAGGAGGTGAACATACCCAACACAGCTTCCTCCTCTTAATTTTCCCCAGAACGACGACCCTGTGAGGTGGGTTGGGATGTGATGGGCCCGAAGTCACCCAGCTGGCTTTCACACCGAAGGTGGAACTAGAACTCACCATCTCCTGAGGATTGGCCCAAAGTCACCCAGCCACTTTTTGGGCCTAAGCTCCAAGGCAAAACTAGAAATCACCGTCGCCTGGTCATTGATCCAAAGTCACCCAGCCACTTTTTATGCATAAGGCAGAACTAGAACTCAACATCTCCTGGGGATTGGCCCAAAGTCACCCAGCCACGTTTTGCGCCTAAGCCCTAAGGCAAAACTAGAAATCACCGTCACCTGGTCATTGGCCCAAAGTCACCCAGCCACGTTTTGCGCCTAAGCCCTAAGGCAAAACTAGAAATCACCGTCACCTGGTCATTGGTTCAAAGTCACCCAGCCAATTTTTATGCATAAGGCAGAACTAGAACTCACCATCTCCTGGGGATTGGTCCAACGTCACCCAGCCAATTTTTGGGCCTAAGGCAAAACTACAAGTCAACACCTCCTGGTCACTGGCTCAAAATCACCCAGCCACTTTTCGGGCCTAAGGCTGAACTAGAACTCACCATCTCCCGTCATTGGCCCAAAATCACGCAGCCAACTTTGGGGCCCTAAGGCTGAACTTCACAGATGCCTGGTGATTGTCCCAAAGTTCCCCAACTGGCTTTCCTGTCTAAGGTGGGACTAGAATTCACTGTCTCGCGGTGATTGGGCCAAAGCCACTCAGTCATCTTTCACGTCTAAGCTGAGACTAGAACTCAGAGTCTCTGTTCTGAACCAGCCAACTACCGGCCTTGTAATAAGGCAAACCCCTGTTCAAGCAGTAGAGACTGGAGAGCGTCTGAGGTTGCAAAGCGTCTGCCAAGTTTAATTCACAAGCAAAACAACAGAACAAGAAACACAGGAACTTGAATCCTCAAGCGGAAGGGTTGCTTTCAGCAACCAGCCCCTCCCCAAACACTCCTTTTATTTAGAGTTCAGGGCGTGGTCTCCCTGTGCCTCCTCCCGAGGAGTCCCACAGCCTTTCTTTGTTTGTTCCTGCTCGACTGCCTCCTGCGTCGGGCGTCCTTGAACAGGGCCAGCTGTGGGTCATCATCCTCCGCACTATCGGGCTCACGCAGCTGAGAAGAGGGCCCCGGCTGAGGGCTCTGCGAAGCCTCCAAGCCATCATCAGCCGGTTCGTCTTCCACACCCTCCTCCTCCCCCTCATCTGAGTCATCCGATACATCTGAACCGGCTGCCGGACCCACCGGCTGGCCCTGAGTCATAACAGTCTCCTGTTGAACAGCCCAAAGTCACTCAACTGGCTTTCACCGCTAAGGTGAGACTAGAACTCACAGTCTCCTGCTTTGTAGCCTGGTGTCTTAATCACTAGACAATTGGTCTCCTTGGATTTCAGTTTGAGAGCCTAAGAGGTGATTCCCACAACAGCTATCTGCTCAGACGTATCTCCAAGGATAAGCATCCCGGTGGCAGGAAGAGAGCCATTTTTGTGATTGGGAAGCCAATTAATTCCTGTGCTGATTCTATGCTACAGGTGGTCCTCGACCTACGATCGCAATGGAGTTGGCTAGGGAATTCCGGGAATTGAAGACCACCCATTTTAACATTGCCAGGTTTGAGGAACACCGGGACATACGTTCCGGCATTTTCGCATTATAGGTGGTCCTCGACTTACAACCACAACTGAGCCCCAAATTTCCGTGGCCATACAAGGCAGCCAGTCGTTAAGTGAATTTGCACCCCCCCTATTTTATGACCTTTCTTGCCACAATTGCTAAGTGAACCACTGCAGTTTTTAAATTAGCAAGACGGTTGTGAAGTTTAATCTGGCGTCCCCATCGACAGTGCAACCGTCATAAATATGAATCTGTTGCCCAACGTCTGAATTTCGACTGCATGATCCTGAGGATGCTGCAATGGTCGTTAAGTGTGAAAAATGTTCGTTAAGTCCCCTTTTTTCAGGGCCGTTGTAACTTTGAGCTGTCACTAAACAGATGGCTGTAACTCGAGGACTACCTGTATAAGGGGTGACATGACAGCAGTGTTCCAATATCTGAGGGACTGACAGAAAGAAGAGGGAGTCAAGCTATTCTCCAAAGTACCTGAAGGCAGGACAAGAAGCAATGGATGGAAACTAATCAAGGAGAGAAGCAACCTGGAACTAAGGAGAAACTTCCTGACAGTTGGAACAATTACCCAGTGGAACAACCTGCCTCCAGAAGCTGTGAATGCTCCAACACTGGAGGTTTTTAAGAAAAGACTGGACAGCCACTTGTCTGAAATGGTATAGGGCAGGGGTAGGCAACCTCAGCTCTTTTATGACTCATGGACTTCAACTATTTATTTATTATTTATTTATTATTGGGACTTATATGCCGCCCTATCTCCCAAAGGACTCAGGGCGGCTAACAACAATAAAATACAACAATACAAAAGTTAAAAAGAAATTAAATTAATGGCCCCAGTAGAATAAATTAAAATTAAAATTAAGTTAAAAATTAAAAACAGCTGACTCAGGAATTCTGGGAATTGAAGTCCATGAGTCATAAAAGAGCCGAGGTTGCCTAACCCTGGTATAGGGTTTCCTGCCTGAGCAGGGGGTTGGACTAGATGACCTCCAAAGTCCCTTCCAACATATGATGATGATGATGATGATCAGGTTGGGTTGCAGTGATTCCAGCAGCCCGCAGGGCAGCAGGTTGGAGAAGCTGGTTTTAAATCATTATATTTCCCCCAAAAGAAAAGAGTGGAATATCTGAGCCTTGGCAAATATCTGAGCCTCTGATTTCTCCCAAATAAACCTTGAACTTTCTGTGCTCAATGCTTCCTTCTCCGAGAATTTATGTACATAAATCTTTTTCTATGGGCAGGAGAAGCAACAACAAAAACAAAGGCAGAAAGGAAAGCAGAATTTGTTGTTGTTGATATTCACTTTACTGGGTACCTGCCTATATTCTTCAATCCAGAATTAATTTCCTCGGAGGATCTTATAAAAAAAGTTTTGATAGATGCTTGCTAGGGATGATTCAGCAGGAAAGGAGAAGCAGGGAAGTCCTCTTTAAGCTGGGATAATCAGAGCCAAATCTTGGGGGGGGGGGAGAAATCACTCCCCTCCTGTTCTCCCCCCACCTCAGTCCTCACTTTGAATTGCATTACGTCGGACAAAAAAAAAAGCCCTGCCTTTTTCCATCGTATAAATTCTTGCTTTTAGACCAGGGGTCTTCAAACTTGGCCCTTTTGTGACTTGTGGACTTCAACTCCCAGAATTCCTCAGCCAGCTAGATGGTGGGGAATGGAAGGATTTATATTCCTTAGCAAGTCGTTGAGGCCACTTGGAGGTTTGTCTGTGTCCTCGGGGTCACCTGAGTAGTGCAAATGGGTGTGGAGCCTTCTTGGCTGCAGGACATTTTTCCGCCCTGTTCCTGGTGCACGAGTATGAACGGATTTCCAAGAAACACTGCAGACTACAGGCACAGGGCAGAAAAACATCCTGCAGCCAAGAAGGCTCCACGCCCATTTGCACCACTCAGGTGACCCTGAGGACACAGACAAACCTCCAAGTGGCCTCAACGACTCTCGAAAGGAATGCAAATGACCAGCTGTCTGCAAGGAAAAGAAATCGTTCCCCACCATCCAGTCAGAGACGAAGAAGCTTCTTGGATGAGAAGTGAAATGTCTTCAAAGAAAAAACAGTTGCCGCCTGGAAAAGCACCTTTGGGACAACCGTGACCCTGGAGGACTGAGAATCTCCACAGACGAGTTACTAAGTAGGTTTGCTGTCTTGACTTACTTATAGAATAATAGAAGTTGGGTTAAAAAAAAATCAAATATAAATATAAATGCGAGTGTGTGTGTGTGTAGGGTGGCGTGGTGGCTCACTGGTTAAGACACTGGACTTGTCAGCTAGAAAACCGGCAGCCCAGGTTCGAGACCCAAGCACCGCACGACCGGGTGAGCTCCTGTCCTCGCTCCAGCTGCTGCCCACTTCACAGTTTGAAAGCAAGCAAATGCAAATAGATAAATAGGTACCACTTCAATAGGAGGAGAACGGCACACTGTGACATCCTGCTGGCCACATGACAGCGGAAATGTCTTCGCATGGCGCTAGCTGCATGGCCTTCAAACAGAGATGAGCGTCGCGCAGTGTAGTTGGCAACAACCATCAGAGTAAAATCCGCCGGGACTCCTTCACATTACTGAGACCAACATGCCAAGCTATTTAAAACAGACAAACTCAACCTAAAACCAAGCTTAAAAGCTAAAAGGCTGCCTCTAATGGAACGGCACTTTAACTGACCAGCGATTTCCCCTAGAATATTAGAGCGGGGTGGAGAATTTGAATCTAGGTGTGTGTTTTTTTTATTGCAAACGTTTTCGGAATTTCAAGCATGCTCATTTTCTACTACCTAATGGAGACAATTCTCCTCCAGAGGTTTACGCAGGTAGCGCTTGACTTACGACCCCAAATGAGCCCAAAATTTCCGTTGCAAAGCAAGACGGCTGTTAAAGAGAACTCTGTCCCATTTTACGACCTTTCTTGCCACAGGTACTGAGCGAATGACTGCAGTTGTTTTAAGGTAGTAAATCGGTTGTTAAATGAATCTGGCTTCCCCGTTGACTTTGCTTGCCAGAAAGTCACCAAAGGGGAACGAACACATGATCCCAGGACACTGCAACGGTCCTAAGGACCTGTAAATTTTGATCCCATAACCGTAGAGGTGACGCAACGCAAGGGTGAAAAGAGGTCATGAGTCAGTCCAAATCGTTCTCTATACATTTAAGGAGACTAAAGGTTAATAAACGCCCAAATTAGAGGCTTCCGACATTTTTTTTGCAGAAATAATCACCAGTCAACACCAGCCAGCCCAAGATGGCCACCAAATGCAAACAAGGAAAGCCACCATGTTGTCCCTATAAAAAGATAAAAGCCGCACCTGGTATACTGCATCCAATTTTGGTCACCACATTACAAAAAAAAAAAAAAAAGATGTGGAAACTTTGGGAAAAAAGGGCCAAGAAGGGCAGCTAAGATGATTAAAGGCCTGGGGACTAAAACATGTGAACAACAGTTGCAAGATTTGGTATGGCTAGTCTAGAGAAAGTGAGCTTAAATGGACTCCAGAAGATGGTAGAGGACAGGAAGGCCTGGAGGAACGTTGTCCATTGGGTAGCAATGGGTCGGACACGACTTCGCAACTAACAACAAAAGTCTAGAGAAAAGAAGGACTAGGGCAGGGGTAGGCAACCTTGGCTCTTTTATGACTCGTGGACTTCAACTCCCAGAATTCCTGAGCCAGCATGGCTCAGCTCAGAAACCTTTCCCTTTCCCCTCAGCATGGCTGGCTCAGGAATTCTGGGAGTTGAAGTCCACGAGTCATAAAAGAGCCAAGGTTGCCTACCCCTGGCCTTAGAAATATGGACTTCAACTTCCAGAATTCCTGAGCCAGCTATGCTGAGGGGAAAGGGAAAGGTTTCCGAGCTGAGCCATGCTGGCTCAGGAATCCTGGGAGTTGAAGTCCACGAGTCATAAAAGAGCCAAGGTTGCCTACCCCTGGACTAGGGGGAACTGTTCTGTACCAGCCTACTACCGGCCCTGCAGAAAAGGCAGGGACAACCCCTTTACAAAAAGGCAAGAGGCTGGAACTAAGCCTGCCAAATTTATTGACACAAAACAGAGCAAACAGAGCAAAACAAAAACACGAACCATGAAACAGGAGCTATTCAAACGGTTGCCTTCAGCAAACCAGCCCTCCCACACATTCCCCCTTTAAACAGTTCAAGGCGTGGCTTCTCTCTGCCTCCTTCCGAGGTGCCCCATTGCCTTCCTGTTTACTCCTGATTGACTGCCTCCTGCGTCGGGCGTCCTTGAACAGGGCCAGCTGTGGGTCATCTTCATCCACGCTGTCAGGCTCACACAGCTGGGTCTGCGTCGTAACCAGATGGGAGGGGCCTGGCTGAGGGCTCTGCGAAGCCTCAGGGCTGTCCTCTGCAGGCTCTCCAACACCCCCCCTCCTCCTCCTCTGAATCGTCCGACCCAACTGCCGAACCCACAGGCTGACCCTGAATCACAACAGGAACATGATAGCAGTCTTCCAGTATTTCAGGGACTGTCAGAGAGAGGGGGGGTCAACTATTCTCCAACAAACCAAGGTGGGCCACAAAGAAGAGGGGATCATCCTGTTGTCTAAAGCACCTAAAGGCAGGACAAGAAGCCACGGATGGAAACTAATCCAGGACAGAAGCAACCTGGCATTAAGGAGAAACTTCCTAACAGTGAGAACAATTAACCAGTGGAACAGCTTGCCACCAGAAGTTGTGGGGGTACTCCATCACTGGAGTCCAAGGTGCTTTTTCATGAGGCAGCTGGACTTCCTTTTTTTTCCTCTTTGAAGACGTTTCGCTTCTCATCCAAGAAGCTTCTTCATCACTGGAGGTTTTTAAGAAGAGATTGGACAAGCACTTGTCTGGAACGGTACAGGATCTCCTGTATGAGCAGGGGGCTGGACTAGAAGACCTCCAAGGACCCCTCCCAACTTTATTCTGACTGAGTGAGATCATTGTAGCGGAGCAGGCCAGAGCAGAGAAAGCCAACTACTGGGTTTACAAAAACAGAGTAAAACCTTCTTTCCACGTGTCAGTTAGCTCTGAAGTCGGCAGAAGCCATTTTCGTAAAGCCGAATTGGTTTCCTGGGCATTGACTTAGGAGCAGAATACCGTGTCTGTAAAATGCCAGAAAAATGCAGGGCGGCAAATAATGGCCGAGCTGTTTGCACTTCAGCTAACTGGTTATTGCAGCAATTTAGCGGTTCAGGATGCAAATGCTTCCCTTTTAAATGTTACCTTGAACTAAAGGTTAACCGCCTTACGTGTTTGCGGGAGGCTGTTGAAGGGCTGGCTCTGTGTGCACTGGCTGAGTTTCTCGCTTGAATGAGACCGAAGATGCAGGAGGCCTTTGAAATTCGCATTCCTCAATTATGCCTGCCGGGGGATGAGACTTGCTTGGCGCTCACCGGCTTGGAAAACAACAAGCAACCAAGCTGGCCAAGGGGCGATTCGCACAGCAGGGGCTGCCCTGGCTGGGACACAAATACATGGGGTCGCATGGCCCTGGAGACCAAGCTGAACGGTGGGCGAGCATGAGAATGTGGCACCCTTGTCCAAGCAACAGTCCCAAACCCAGTGGAGAAAACAGGGCAGCTGACTGACAGCTGGATTAGGTTGGTGGGTGAAAGTCTGTTAGAAAACAACCAGCCAAATTGTCCAAAAGCTGTTTATTTATTTTTTTTCCAAAAGGCAACTGGACTTTTGTTTTTATAATAATAATAATGTTGGAAGGGACCGTGGAGGTCATCTAGTCCAAACCCCTGCTCAGGCAGGAAAACCTATACCATTTCAGACCAATGGCTGTCCTGTCTCTTCTAAAAAAAACTTCCAGTGTTGGAGCATTCACCGCTTCTGGAGGCAGGTTGTTCCACTGGTTAATTGTTCTAACTGTCAGGAAGTTTCTCCTTAGTTCTAGGTTGCTTCTCTCCTTGATTAGTTTCCGTCCGTGGCTTCTTGTCCTGCCTTCAGGCGCTTTGGAGAATAGCTTGACTACCTCTTCTTTGTGGCAGCCCCTGAGATACTGGAAGACTGCTATCATGTCACCCCTCACACTTCTCTTCATTGGACTAGACATACCCAACTGGTTGTCCAGTCTCTTCTTAAAAAACTTCCAGTGTTGGAGCATTCACCGCTTCTGGAGGCAGGTTCTCCCACAGGTTAATTGTTCTAATTGTCAGGACGTTTCTCCTTAGTTCTAGGTTGCTTCTCTCCTTGATTAGTTTCCATCCGTTGTTTCTTGTCCTGCCTTCAGGGGCTTTGGAGAATGGCTTGACTCCCTCTTCTTTGGGGCAGCCCCTGAGAATTTGCTTCTCAGAAGGTTGCAAAAGGTGATCACATGACCCTGCGATACTGCAACCGTTGCCAAGCCTCTGAATTTGGATCACACGACCATGGCGATGCTGCAACGGTCCGAAGTGTGAAAAACAGTCCTAAATCCCTTTTTTACAGCACCATTGTAACTTCGGTCATTAAATGAACTGTTGTTAGTCTCTATTAGGGGATGTTCTTGTACACCTTTGTGTCCAGTGCAGCTTCTCAAGAGAGTGGCGGCCTTCAGCTCACGCACCCACTTGTCCACCCATTCGAAGATCTATGCACAAGTTTTTTTTTTCCTTTTTCTGTTGCAAAGAGGGGACAAAAGGAAGAGCCTTGCAGGGTTTGCACTTGAGCGAGCGAGCGAGCGAGGGAGGAATCGAAAGGAAGAGCGCTTTCGGTGCTTTTAACAAAATAGAGAAAGGTTTCAATCTTCTATTAGCAATTTGCTTGAATAATACTTCCGACCCTCTTCCAAAGCAATCGGCTAAGCGAGAAAGCTGGGAACTCGCTCGTCAGGAGTGGTCTCATACAAAACACCCCCACAGGTGGATTAAAAATAAAAAAAATAAAAAAGTTATAAATGGAGCCCAGAGATTATTTTAGTAATTTCAGGACAGTTATCGCCCGCTGTTATAGCATCTCTCTAACAGCAGTGGGGCTGAAGCATTGGGACTAGGCAGGACAAACAAGGAAATGCCTCAAAATTGCAGAGTTTATCTCAAATTATTGTTATTTTCCGAGACAGTAGAGCTGCTTGCATCCAGCCCTTCAGTTTCCTTTAACCATGATTCAGTTTTAGTCCAGAAGGCAGACTGAAATTTGCCATGCTAACACAATCCTGTGCATGTATGCATCTGTACCTATATCTATAATCTATACCTATCTATCTATATCTATCTATATCTATACCATATTTTCCGGCGTATAAGACGACTGGGCGTATAAGACGACCCCCAACTTTTGAGATTATTTTCATGGGTTAAAGTCTTATACGCCGGAAAATACGGGTGAGTAGGAAGTCAGGGCTGCTTCTCAATTAGGTGAAGGTGTTGCGGCCCACGGGTGCGACATTCAGCAGGGCCCCTCTTCGCAGCACGGCGCACGGGCCTCGCCCGTCTCCCCACGGACGCGCCTTCCTCGCTACGGGAGCCACCCCCGCCATCCCCGCACGCCACTGATGCAGGCCCACCTCGACTTGTCGTGAGCCAGCCTTCTCCCGCGCGTCGGCTACATCTCTCGACCGTCCGACGCCGCCTTAGAGAATCGCCCGGCAGCTGGCCAGCGTGTGCATGCGCAGGACGCCTCTGCCGGGACTCACTCGATGCCGGTGGGCTCCGCGGCATCCTTGCCCTGGACCGGGCCCGTCCGGGTCGCAGCGACCCTGGACGCAACGTGGGAGGGGTCATTTGGCGGCGACAGTCTGGCTGAGCGGCGGCTTCAGAATGCGGTGATAGAGGCTGCGCCCATTACACCTACTAGCCTGGCTGGGAACGCGGCATCGTCAGAGCCCGTGAAGGCTGAAGAGGGGTCCATGGACTGGGGCTGGGAGGGGGCCATGCACGGGTGGGTGATGGGCGTGGTGGGAGGAATGGCGGGCCGTGAGGAGGTGGTCCCGGGGTACAATGGAAGTTTACCTGGCGAGCGGAAGACGCCGGGAGGCAGGGGTGAGGCAGGAGGCATTGTCAGGGAAGGGTTGGGGTGGAAAAGGAGTGGGCGGGTGTAGGCGTGTATGGGTGGGGTGGGCAGTTTATTTATGAGGAGGCCGTCTTTCGCCATTCTCGAGCGCTGGATTTCTCCGTTTCCACTAAAGTCTCTGCTCCCAAGGATTTACTATTTTCCGGCGTATAAGGCGACTGGGCGTATAAGACGACCCCAACTTTTGAGATTTTCATGCGTTAAAAAGTCATCTTATATGCCGGAAAATATATATATATATATATATATATATATATATATATATATATATATATATATATATATATATATATATATATATATATATATATATATATATATATATATATATATATATAATCTCTGTTCTCGTAGATTTTCACAGGTACAGGTATGTAAGTCTTGGCGTATTCGGGTCTTTTTCCGTGTAAGATTGAGAGTGTCTTGACTAATCCACAAACAATAACCCCATCAACCAATCAACATGTAACAACACAGCCAACCAACCCGCTTACAGCAACAAAGCCAGCACCCCACACACCCCCACCAATATTTATAGAGAGACGGCAGCTCCAATCACGCTTTGCTCGCACAAGCACGAAGCCGAAGACACCAGCCTGAAGATGACGAGTGGGACCTCGTCGAAACGTCACCAAGACACTCTCAATCTTACCTGGGAAAAGACCCTAATACGCCAAGACTTACATCCATTATCTCTGTATCTATTTGTCTATATATCTATTGTCTGTATATATGTCTGTCTATCTATCCGTCCATTTATATGTACATCCATACTTGTATCTATCATATCTATATGTATTGTCTGTCTGTCTGTCTGTCTTATCTATCTATCTATCTATCTATCTATCTATCTATCTATCTATCTATCTATCTACCTACCTACCTACCTACCTATCTATCTATATGTACATCTATACCTCTATTATATCTATATCTCTATATTTATATCTCTATCTCTCTATATGCAAGTAGTTCTCAAAACCATTCACTTAGTGACTATTCAAAAGTGCAACGCACTGAAAAAAGTGATATGCAACAGGTCCTGGCACTTGGAATCGACACAGCATCCCCACAGTCATATATGATCAAAATGTCTACATTTAATCATTTATATATTGAAAATATTAAGAATCACATTTTGTTTAAGGTTGAAGAAGGATAATAGAAGTGGGAGAAGGGAAGATCAAAGAAATATATTATTTATTAGCATACTAATTATGGAATTATCAAACAATCATTACCAATTGTTAATTAATTATTATTGTCTTTTTTTTCCTTGTTAAAATATAAACCAAGACAACACGCGGTACAACAGGCACTGGAAATTGTTATAGTGGAAAACCAATTTAAATATTTATTTAAAAAAAAAATTCGGATCCTTGGCAACTGCTAAGCTTGTAAGCCGCCCTGAGTCTTCGGAGAAGGGCGGGATATAAATGGAATTAAAATAAAATAAAATAAAATAAAACTGACTCGTACTTATGACAGTTGCCATGTCACGTGATCCCCTTTTGAGACCTTCTGACAAGCAAAGTCGATGGGGAAGCCGGTTTCACTTAACAACCGTGTGACTGACTTAACAACCGCAGTGATTCGCGTAATGGCTGTGGCAAGGTAGGTCTCAAAAGGGGGGAAACTCACTTGAGCAACTGTCCACATAAATCTGGGGTTCAATTCTGGTCTGTAACTCGAGGATCTCCTATTCTGCAGCACTGAATTTCTAGCTCCGGTGTTGGGGTTAACTCAGGATGAAACCATCCCACCTTAGATTCTGCCCCCAAGATGCTGGTCAATTCAGAAGCTGTCCCACGCTTGGATTCCTCTCTTTTCTAAATCCCTCTCCATTTATTTATTTATTGCTTTTTTCATTTCATAAGAGATTTTCTTCAGCTTCACTCGTTCTCCAATCCCAGCCTGATTTGAGCTCTGGCTGGCGTTCATTCGTGCTGAACAGCACTTAAAACTTCTAAGAAGTGTCTATTTCAAAAATGGGATGCCTTGCCTCCGATGTGGGTTATTTTCGTTTACCATTTGGTTAGCCATTTAAGTTTCTAAAAGCCTGAATAATTTAGGGATATCCACCTTCTTGGATAACACGGTGCTCCCTTCCGACACTGGAAGATGTTAGTAAAGGTAAAGGTTCCCCCACACATGCGTGCTAGTCGTTTCCGACTCTAGGGGCCGGTGCTCATCTCCGTTTCAAAGCCGAAGAGCCAGCACTTGTCCGAGGACGTCTCCGTGGTCATGTGGCCGGCATGACTAGACGCCAAAGGCGCACGGAACGCTGTTACCTTCCCACCGTAGTGGTCCCTATTTTTCAACTTGCATTTTTTACGTGCTTTCGAACAGCTAGGTTGGCAGAAGCTGGGACGAGTAACAGGCGCTCACTCTGTTACGCGGCACTCGGGATTCGACCTGCCATACTGCCGACCTTCTGATCGACAAGCTCAGCGTCCTAACCCACTGAGCCACCGTGTCCCTTGGAAGATGTTAGGAAGAATTAAATTTGGGGGAAATCTCCCACCTGCCTTCTTTCTTGCTCGTCTCCGTCTTTTGCTTCCTCTTATTCAGCTTACATACAATAACCTGCCCTTCCATTTTAATATATAGTCCACAAACATTTTAAAATGTATTTAAGAGCTTTTGACGGCGGAGGTGGTCAAACGTTTCTCAGAAATCCAGGCCCACATCTTATTTCCATGGCTGTTAGCGGTACAAAAGAATTTATTTACAAATGTATATTGGCAAGCACCTGCAGAACGGAGTCTAATTTTCAAGGGCTTATTTTCCTCTCTTTTAGCAAATTTCTTACTTACAAACAGCATTGTCTTCCTCGAGGTTCCAATGGGAGAGAATAATTGAAGCTGAGGGTTGAACTGTGAGGTCCTGGGTGCTCTCTGAGCTTGGTGGTTTTCACGCAGCCGTTTCAATTACCCGGCTAGGTAACATAATCAGTGTTATGGCTGGGGTTTACCAGCTGTTTGTGCACAGCAGCTTGCCCTACCTGTTGTGTTTTTGCTGTGGCCTTCTCTTTGCTCGTTCCTCCATTTAGGGATTTTGTTTTTCCGCTGGATTGTTTGTCTGAAGCTAACCCCTGCTTATCTGGCTGCTGGCTGCTGGAGAGAAAGTGTTCCGGGACGGAAAAACAAAATAAAAGGGGGTCAACTCCACACTCAGTTGGCAGTTCCTTGACTGCGGGGCTGTTTCCTCCCAGAATTTCTCAGCTAGCACGGCTCAGCATGGAAACCTCTCCCTTTTCCCCTCAGCGTGGCTGGCTCAGGAATTCTGGGAGTTGAAGTCCACGAGTCATAAAAGAGCCAAGGTTGCCTACCCCTGTGCTAGGGGAATTGATCTTCCCTCTGGATGGATGGATGGATGGCTCAGGAATTCTGGGAGTTGAAGTCCACCAGTCATAAAAGAGCCAAGGTGGCCTACCCCCTGCCTTAGACAGACCCTCCTTGCTTTCTCCCTCTGCTCCCTGCTCAAAGCTCCGAAAAAGAGAACCGCATCAAGAGAAACTTAGGACTGTTTTGAAATAGTCTCTTGGGCTTTCACCAAGGCCCATTTTCCAGGCAACCCTTTTGCCCCCCCCCCCCCCCGCATTAAGTCTAAATTGTTTTTTCCCTACTCTAGACGACATTTGGCACTTGGGGTTCAAAAGAGGCAAATGATTCTCCTATGGGGATGAGACAATAAAAAAAAAGGAAGAACCCGCTTAAAAATAGGAGGCATGCCTCTCTTTCTCCTAAACGAAAGCATTGCAGATTGCAGGCAAATGTCCCCCCACTATCAAATAAAGGTCCACGGGAGTTTATTCAAACAGAATATCTGGATTCGCTCTTCCTGATTTTCTCAGCAACACCCTGGGAGAAGGGAACCAGGCCTATATAATGCTGCCACCTCGTGCTCAAATGTATTAACAGCAGGTTGCTCGTTTCAAATGTATTAATTAGGGACTTCTTTAAAAAAAAATCAGCTTTCTCTTCCACTTGTGTGTTCCCCTCCGTTTTTGCAGCTTCAGCAAATGCAACCTGAAACCACCACAGGGGTTCCCATTGTCGTTCCAACCTGTGTGATGTGCTTTATGTCTTCACGACTTCCAACTGTAATGGGCAGGGATCCATTACGGTTGTAAATTGACCGACTACTTGCACAAATTAGGCTGAATTGCATTAGACCAAAAGACTGCCAACCTAGCAGTTCGAAAGCACGTAAAAAATGCAAGTAGAAAAATAGGGACCACTACGGTGGGAAGGTAACAGCCTTCCGTGCGCCTTTGGCGTCTAGTCATGCCGGCCACATGACCACGGAGACATCCTCGGATAAGCGCTGGCTCTTCGGCTTTGAAACGGAGATGAGCACCGGCCCTCTAGAGTCGGAAACGACTAGCACGCATGTGCGGGGGAAGCTTTACCTTTACCTTAAAAGACTGGATTGTGTTTTCTGGATAGTAAGGAAGGAGAGAGGGATGTGAACAGACCTACTGACCAGCTAAGCCCACCAGGAGTTGTGAAGAGCCTAACTGCGTCAATCACCACCAGGGAATTGGCGCTGGGAATTTGGGGGTGGGGTGGGGTTGGAGACCATCACTCTAGGCTTCCTAGAAAAATTACCTTTCCTTAGAGAGGTCAAGAGAGTGTCAACGCTGCCAACATCGGATGTTCTTGCTTTGACAACAGAGGGAAATGCAGCCATTTTCTCTATTCCTTTAAAGAGTTAGTTGCTGCTGGGAGGGGGAATGTTGATGAGAGTCCAGCTAGTCATAACAGTAATAGCTCAGCCATGGGAACCCAAGGACATTGGACCCAGAGCTGATAGTGTTTGGGCGGGCTGGAGAGCTGGAGAGAAAGCCTACACTTTAAGCTAACTGGGGAATGTGATTTATGACTGTTTATTGGAGGAGGGAATTGCGCTTTGTTACTCTGTATCCAGGGGAGGGGAAATTACTTTCTGGTTTCAACTATGTAGTGCCGACACTTTGTTTCTCGAATAAAAAATTCTTTAAGGTAAACAATGCTGCGAAGTTCTTTTGAAGAGTTTCATCGGTCGAAACCACGACAGATAGGTCGGGAGCGGAAAGTGGGGAATGGCTCAAATTTGAATTAAGGGAAAGGCTTCAAATTCAACAGCAATAGCAAGAGGACTTAGATGCCGCTTCACAGTGCTTTGCAGCCCCTTTGTAAGCAGTTTACAGAGTCAGCATCTTGTCCCGCAACAATCTGGGTCCTCATTTTACCGACCTCGGAAGGATGGGAGGCTGAGTCAACCTTGAGCTGGTCAGGATCGAACTGCTGGCAGTTGGCAGAATTATAGCCTGCAATATGGCATTCTAACCACTGCGCCTCCATGGCTCTATATCTATCTATCCATCCATCTATCCATCCATCCATCCAATCATCCATCCAATCATCCATCCATCATCTATCATCTATCTATCCATCCATCCATCCATCCAATCATCCATCTATCCATTATCTATCTATCTATCTATCTATCTATCTATCTATCTATCTATCTATCTATCTATCCATCTATCGTTGTTAAGTGAGTTTTGCCCCATTTGACGACTTTTCTTGCCACAGTTGTTAGGTGAATCACTACAGCTGTTAAGTTAATCACACGACTGTTTCGCGAATCCGGCTTCTCCATTGACTTTGCTTGTCAAAAGATCACAAAAGGAGGATCACGTGATCCTGGGACACTGCGACCGTCATAAATATGAGTCAGTTGCAAGTGTCTGAATGTAACTCACATGACTGGGGATGCTGCAAAGGTCTTAAGTGTGAAAAACAGTCATAAGTTCTTTTTCAATGCCGTTATAACTTCAGTCACTAAACAAATGGCTGTAAGTCAAGGACTCTCTGTAAAACTGTCACGGGTTACAACTGTACAGGCTCTGTTATGGTCGTAACTCAAGGACTACCTGTACATTCCAAGCAATTTAGGAGCTAGAGGCAACCAGAAATATTTGCCTGGCTCTTAAACAAAGCAACATTCGGGGATGCCTAATAAATGTCACTTTTTCCCTTGAAAGGCTTCCTTTTTCTGTTTAATCTCTTTAACACAATCTTATTTCTTGCATGTTCAGTCAATAGCAAAATGTTTTCCCAGGAATTTGTCTGTGACAATCCTTTCCTTTTTATACACCAAGAAAAAAAAATCTTTCCTACCTCCCATTCTGCATATAAAAGTTTTCTCATCTAACTTCTCGTCCTCCATTTAGAAATAAACCTGTCTAAATTCAATAGGGGTTCCCCCCCACACACACCAAGCCCCAATCAGCCTTGTAAGAAGGAAAGATTTCTGGAAAAAGAGAAGCCGCTCAAACAGATGTTTAAACTAAGAGGGAATAAGATCCCGCTTCAAATGTCAAGATTTGATTTTTTTTTCCTGGATTCCCTTCGGTTATACAAAGAATCAAGTGTCCGGTACATAAACCTACTTACAGAAAATATCCAACAGCTGCAGAGAGAGATTAAACCTACTTTTGGATAGAAGAAGAAATAGAAAAATAATAATCAGGGCAACGCAGAGACCGAAACTAGGAAGAACATCTGTACCGATTATTCATAAAATCGTGTTAGGCGGGTAACGGAGGCATCCGGAGAATTGATAAGCCCAAACGTGATTCAAGAAAATCAGAAGGGGGAACAAGGAAAAAGACCCCCTGAGGGCTCAAGACAAAATAAAGAGAATTCCACCTCGATAATAGGAGACTAACATGATTTCTGACAGTTCGGTTAGTGGGGAAAATGTCTTTATATGTTGGGGGGGGGGGAGAGGCATGATTTTATTTTCAGTTTCAAATGTTGTCAGTTTATCAAATTATAAAATACAAAGGAAAATAAAAGCAATGGGAAACTAGGAGAAGGAAAAGGGGGAAGGAGAAAGAAATTGGAATTGTAGGTTACAAAGCGCCGTTGTAAATTGAGTCACTAAACAAATGGTAAGCGGTAAGGACTGCGTGAGTCTTCTGTACGCTGCTGAACGGTGGTTAGCTGTACGTGGCTGAATTCAAGATCCCTATTAATTCTTTTAATGTTTTATACTAGTATATTTTCAATGTTGCATCTGTAAGCTGCAGAGAAGCTCTGTCTGAACAAAACTTAAGATCAACTCTTCTCTACGCGAGACATCACTGTTGAGGCAAAGGGCCAGGAAGAAGTTTATACCTTGTAGGAATAACTTTTTTTTTTTAAAGAAAAAAGAAGTGTGTTACAATTTCCCCAACAAGCAACGTGTTGAACAGCATCTGGAATCCTAGGATTACAATCAAGATCACGTGAAGGGTTAATACCACTTTACAAGGCTTTGGTAAAACCGATGTAAAAAAGATGTTGAGACTCTAGAAAGAGTGCAGAGAAGAGGAACAAAGATGATCAGGGGACTGGAGGCTAAAACATATAAAAAATGGTTGCTGGAATTGGGTATGTCTAGTTTAATGAAAGGGACGCGGTGGCTCAGTGGGTTAGGATGCTGAGCTTGTTGATCAGAAGGTCGACAGTTTGGCAGGTCGAATCCCGAATGCCGCGTAGCAGAGTGAGCGCCTGTTACTCGTCCCAGCTTCTGCCCACCTAGCAGTTTGAAAGCACGTAAAAATGCAAGTAGAAAAAATAGGGACCACTACGGTGGGAAGGTAACAGCGCTCCGTGCGCCTTTGGCGTCTAGTCATGCTGGCCACATGACCACGGAGACGTCCTTGGACAAGCGCTGGCTCTTCGGCTTTGAAACGGAGATGAGCACCGGCCCCTAGAGTCAGAAACGACTAGCACGCATGTGCGGGGGAACCTTTACCTTTTTAGTTTAATGAAGAGAAGGACGAGGGGTGACATGACAGCAGTCTTCCAGTATCTCAGGGGCTGCCCCAAAGAAGAGGGAGTCAAGCTATTCTCCAAAGCGCCTGAAGGCAGGAGAAGCCACGGATGGAAACTCATCAAGGAGAGAAGCAACATAGAACTTAGAAATTTCCTGTTAGAACAATTAAACAGTGGAACAACCTGCCTCCAGAAGTTGTGAATGCTCCAACACTGGAAGCTTTTAAGAAGAGATTGGATAACCATTTGTCTGAAATGATATAGGGTTTCCTGCCTGAGCAGTGGGTTGGACTAGATGACCTCCAAGGTCCTTTCCAACTGTTTATTCTATTCTTATTTTTATTCCATTCTATTCCATGTATCTTTTATTTTTATTTTTCAATTTTGTAATGGGTTTGCCTATATGTGAACTAGGCGACCATATAAATTTAATAAATAACATAAATCTAAATAAACTTGGAGAACTAGTGATCCAGCCAAGAAAAAAAAGCAGTCTCTATCAATCAGGTAACACAAACCTGGCTTTGCCATCATGCCTAGGGCATGGGTGAGCCCGTATTGTGGCTTGTTTGAGTGTCAAGAGCCAAGAATCAGGACCACACATTAAACTGTGGTCCTGATTCTTCTCACACATTATGCAGAGAAGAGGAACTAAGATGATTAAAGGCCTGGAGACTAAAACGTATAAAAAACGGTTATAGGATTTAGATTTGGCTATTCTGGGAAAAGAAGGACTAGGAGTGACATGATAGCAAAGTTCCAATATCTCCGGGGTTGCCACAAAGAAGAGGGGTTCCACCTATTTTCCAAAGCACCTGAAGGCAGGACAAGAAACAATGGAATGGAAAACCATTTCTCTGAAATGATATTAGGTCTCCTACTTGAACAGGGGGTTGGACTAGAAGATCTCCAAGGTCCCTTCCAGCTTGATTCTGATCGAAATTGAAATATGTTTCATGGGTCTACTTTTGGGGTAATCCAAAAAACATCTCCCCATGCCTTTAGTTTCTCTACATGTAGTCCTTCACTTAAAACAGTTCATTTAGCGACAGCTCCAGGTTACAACGGCACGGGAAAAAGTGACTTATGACCCTTTTTCACACTTAACGTCCGTTGCAGCAACTCCAAGGGTCACGCGATCAAAATTTAGATGTTTGGCAAACTGACTCATATTTATGATGATCGCATTGTCCCAGCGTCATGCGATCACTTAAGGCAGACAGCATATTTTTCTTCCACATTTTGCCTTGTGGTGAATTCGGAGTTTTTCTCTCACACAACTCTCAACGCATTAAGCAAATCAGTACTGCCATACAAATTGAATTTTTCACCCAAGAGTGGGAAATTTTTGGTTTTACCATAAGCTACATGGTTCGCCATAACTGTAAATACGGGGTCCAGCAGTCACTTTATACGATGGCCCGTTTCATTCAGCAGTTGGCAGATATTTAAATCTATTTCACAAAAAAAGGATTTTGAGTGACACCATGGTGGATTTTCCTTAGAAATGGCAGCAAATGCATATGAGTGAGAGTTTCATGAAAAAGCAAACTTCATCTTTTTGCATTATGGCAATATTAACAGATGACAGCATTGGAAGGGACCTTGGAGATCTTCTAGTCCAACCCCCTACTGAAGCAGGAAGCCCTACCATTTTCAACAAATGGCTGTTCCATTTCTTAAAAATCTTCAGTAGAACAGCCACAATTTCTGGAAGCAAGTCGTTCCACTGGTTAATTGTTCTCTCTGTCAGGAAGTTTCTCCTTAGCTCCAGGCTGCTTCTCTCCTTGATTAGTTTCCATCCGTTGCTTCTTGTCCTGCCTTCAGGCGCTTTGGAAAATATTTCAACAGTGCAATGTTAGAAATTGCAACCAATGAAAAAAGATTCAGGATGATGGCAAGTGAAGTGATGGGTGTCAAGATTTCCTATGTGAAAGTTTAATGAGCGTGAAGATGCTGCCTCTTATCGTGGTAGTCCTTGACTTACAAACATTCATTTAGGGACCGTTCGATGGTACAGCACCTTGAAAAAGTACATTAAGACTGCTTTTCACACTTAACAACCATTGTAGCATCCTCATGGTCACATGAGCAAAATTTGGACGCTTGGCAACTGGCATGGGTTTTTGACAGTCCCTGTATCCCGGGGTCTTGTGATCACCATTTCTAACCTTCCCAGCCAGCTTCCAAAAAGCAAAGTTAATGGGAGAAGCCAGATTCGCTTAATGAACGAATGTGATTCGCTTCACAATGCAGAATGGAATGGAATGGAACGGAACGGAACAGAACAGAACAGAATAGAACAAAGAAAATATGCAATGCAATAGAATAGAATAGAATAGAATAGAATAGAATAGAATAGAATAGAATAGAATAGAATAGAATAGAATAGAATAGAATAGAATAGAATAGAATAGAATAGAATAGAATAGAATAGAATAGAATAGAATAGAATAGAATAGAATAGAATAGAATAGAATAGAATAGGAATAGAAAAGAAAATATAGAATAGAATAGAATAGAATAGAATAGAATAGAATAGAATAGAATAGAATAGAATAGAATAGAATAGAATAGAATAGAATAGAATAGAAGAATAGAATAGAATAGGAATAGAAAAGAAAATATAGAATAGAATAGAATAGAATAGAATAGAATAGAATAGAATAG
The DNA here is from genome assembly GCF_964194415.1 of Vipera berus. Taxonomy (NCBI): domain Eukaryota; kingdom Metazoa; phylum Chordata; class Lepidosauria; order Squamata; family Viperidae; genus Vipera; species Vipera berus. Next base: position 7,981,057 of record NC_138203.1, read on the forward strand.
AATAGAATAGAAGAATAGAATAGAATAGGAATAGAAAAGAAAATATAGAATAGAATAGAATAGAATAGAATAGGAATAGAAAAGAAAATATAGAATAGAATAGAATAGAATAGAATAGAATAGAATAGAATAGAATAGAATAGAATAGAATAGAATAGAAAATAGAATAGAATAGAATAGAATAGAATAGAATAGAATAGAATAGAATAGAATAGAATAGAATAGAATAGAATAGAATAGGAATAGAAAAGAAAATTAGAATAGAATAGAATAGAATAGAATAGAATAGAATAGAATAGAATAGGAATAGAAAAGAAAATATAGAATAGAATAGAATAGGAATAGAAAAGAAAATATAGAATAGAATAGAATAGGAATAGAAAAGAAAATATAGAATAGAATAGAATAGAATAGAATAGAATAGAATAGAATAGAATAGAATAGAATAGAATAGAATAGAATAGAATAGAATAGAATAGAATAGAATAGAATAGAATAGAATAGAATAGAATAGAATAGAATAGAATAGAATAGAATAGAATAGAAGAATAGAATAGAATAGGAATAGAAAAGAAAATATAGAATAGAATAGAATAGAATAGAATAGAATAGAATAGAATAGAATAGAATAGAATAGAATAGAATAGAATAGAATAGAATAGAATAGAAGAATAGAATAGAATAGGAATAGAAAAGAAAATATAGAATAGAATAGAATAGAATAGAATAGAATAGGAATAGAAAAGAAAATATAGAATAGAATAGAATAGAATAGAATAGAATAGAATAGAATAGAATAGAATAGAATAGAATAGAATAGAATAGAATAGAAAAGAAAATAGAATAGAATAGAATAGAATAGAATAGAATAGAATAGAATAGAATAGAATAGAATAGAATAGGAATAGAAAAGAAAATTAGAATAGAATAGAATAGAATAGAATAGAATAGAATAGAATAGAATAGAATAGGAATAGAAAAGAAAATATAGAATAGAATAGAATAGGAATAGAAAAGAAAATATAGAATAGAATAGAATAGGAATAGAAAAGAAAATATAGAATAGAATAGAATAGAATAGAATAGAATAGAATAGAATAGAATAGAATAGAATAGAATAGAATAGGAATAGAAAAGAAAATGTAGAATAGAATAGAATAGAATAGAATAGAATAGAATAGAATAGAATAGAATAGAATAGAATAGAATAGAATAGAATAGAATAGAATAGAATAGAATAGAATAGAAGAATAGAATAGAATAGGAATAGAAAAGAAAATATAGAATAGAATAGAATAGAATAGAATAGAATAGAATAGAATAGAATAGAATAGAATAGAATAGGAATAGAAAAGAAAGAATAGAATAGAATAGAATAGAATAGAATAGAATAGAATAGAATAGAAAATAGAATAGAATAGAATAGAATAGAATAGAATAGAATAGAATAGAATAGAATAGAATAGAATAGAATAGAAATAGAAAAGAAAATATAGAATAGAATAGAATAGAATAGAATAGAATAGAATAGAATAGAATAGAATAGAATAGGAATAGGAATAGAAAAGAAAATATAGAATAGAATAGAATAGAATAGAATAGAATAGAATAGAATAGAATAGAATAGAATAGAATAGAATAGAATAGAATAGAATAGAATAGAATAGGAATAGAAAAGAAAATATAGAATAGAATAGAATAGAATAGAATAGGAATAGAAAAGAAAATATAGAATAGAATAGAATAGAATAGAATAGAATAGAATAGAATAGAATAGAATAGAATAGAATAGAATAGAATAGAATAGAATAGAATAGAATAGAAAAGAAAATAGAATAGAATAGAATAGAATAGAATAGAATAGAATAGAATAGAATAGAATAGAATAGAATAGAATAGAATAGAATAGAATAGAATAGAATAGGAATAGAAAAGAAAATTAGAATAGAATAGAATAGAATAGAATAGAATAGAATAGAATAGAATAGAATAGGAATAGAAAAGAAAATATAGAATAGAATAGAATAGGAATAGAAAAGAAAATATAGAATAGAATAGAATAGGAATAGAAAAGAAAATATAGAATAGAATAGAATAGAATAGAATAGAATAGAATAGAATAGAATAGAATAGAATAGAATAGAATAGAATAGAATAGAATAGGAATAGAAAAGAAAATATAGAATAGAATAGAATAGAATAGAATAGAATAGAATAGAATAGAATAGAATAGAATAGAATAGAATAGAATAGAATAGAATAGAATAGAATAGAAGAATAGAATAGAATAGAATAGGAATAGAAAAGAAAATATAGAATAGAATAGAATAGAATAGAATAGAATAGAATAGAATAGAATAGAATAGAATAGAATAGAATAGAATAGAATAGAATAGAATAGGAATAGAAAAGAAAATATAGAATAGAATAGAATAGAATAGAATAGAATAGAATAGAATAGAATAGAATAGAATAGAATAGAATAGAATAGAATAGAATAGAAAAGAAAATAGAATAGAATAGAATAGAATAGAATAGAATAGAATAGAATAGAATAGGAATAGAAAAGAAAATATAGAATAGAATAGAATAGAATAGAATAGAATAGAATAGAATAGAATAGAATAGAATAGAATAGAATAGAATAGAATAGAATAGAATAGGAATAGAAAAGAAAATATAGAATAGAGTAGAATAGGAATAGAAAAGAAAATATAGAATAGAATAGAATAGGAATAGAAAAGAAAATATAGAATAGAATAGAATAGAATAGAATAGAATAGAATAGAATAGAATAGAATAGAATAGAATAGAATAGAATAGAATAGAATAGAATAGAATAGAATAGAATAGGAATAGAAAAGAAAATATAGAATAGAATAGAATAGAATAGAATAGAATAGAATAGAATAGAATAGAATAGAATAGAATAGAATAGAATAGGAATAGAAAAGAAAATATAGAATAGAATAGAATAGAATAGAATAGAATAGAATAGAATAGAATAGAATAGAATAGAATAGAATAGAATAGAATAGAATAGAATAGAATAGAATAGAATAGAATAGAACCCTGCAACTGTTCATGTTTCAGTCTCCAGGCCTTTAATCATCCTACTTGCTCTTTTGTGCACTTTTTCCTAAGTTTCAACCTCCTTTTGTAATGTGGTGACCAAAACTGGATGAAGTATTCCAGATGTGGACTTTATATATTTGCCCCATACCAAAATGGCAGACATGAATGTTTGAAGAGCAGGCAAGCCCTTACTGCAACTTCGACGGCGTTTGCTTGAAAGGTAGAAGATAACCGTGACTTTAGGATGGGTGGCTTTCAGCACGCGCTGCGATTTTCTAATAGCACCGGACATTCTTCCCCCCCCTCACACACACCCAAAACAAAAAACAAAAAACCCTGACCATCTTCACACATCTAGGCTGTTTCTGGTCTGTGCTCATAGCAGTTTTATCTGAAAAACAGCCTAGCTAGCTCACTAATGGAACCTTTTCACAGCCCTATTCTGCCCTGTTAAGAGCTCCCAAGTATCGAAAACACGCTGAGATTAGCAGCTAAGTCAATTAGAACAGGGCTAGTTGGGTCATGAAACATCTGCAGGAAAACAACCAAGCTCAATTTGGAGCGTATCTCTACGACCCCTAAGGAATAGAGGAAGATAAGACCTGAGCTGGTGAGATGCTTTCAATTGCTATCGCTTCGATCCTCATTGGTAGGTCTTTGGGGCAGAATGGAGAGAATTATCCTTGGATCCATTCTCCAGAAGGATCCACCCAAGCTTAAGTTTGGCAAGAAAGCAACCAAGCTCAGAGAGCACCAAGGACCCCATAGTCGTGGCCCCCCACCCTTCTTCTCCTCCTTCCTTCTAGCACTGATGGATGTTAGCTGCAAGAAAACAACCAAGCTCAGAGAAAACCAAGGGCCCCCACACTCCTCCTCTTCCCCCTCCCTGCCATTTTTTAGCACTGATGACGTTCCCTAGTTGGGTTATGAAATGTCTGCAAGAAAACAACCAAGCTCAGAGAGCACCAAGGACCCCATAGTCATCCCTCCTCCTCCTCCTCCTCCTCCCCCTCCTCGCACTGATGTTACCTAGATGGGTAATGAAATAGCTGCAAGAAAGCAACCAAGCGCTGATGATGTTCCCTAGTTGGGTTATGAAATGTCTGCAAGAAAACAACCAAGCTCAGAGAGCACCAAGGACCCCATAGTCATCCTCCCTCCTCCTCCTCCTCCTCCTCCTCCTCCTCCTCCTCCCCCTCCTCGCACTGATGTTACCTAGATGGGTAATGAAATAGCTGCAAGAAAGCAACCAAGCGCTGATGATGTTCCCTAGTTGGGTTATGAAATGTCTGCAAGAAAACAACCAAGCTCAGAGAGCACCAAGGACCCCATAGTCATCCTTCCTCCTCCTCCTCCTCCTCCTCCTCCTCCTCCTCCTCCTCCTCCTCGCACTGATGTTACCTAGATGGGTAATGAAATAGCTGCAAGAAAGCAACCAAGCGCTGATGATGTTCCCTAGTTGGGTTATGAAGTGTCTGCAAGAAAACAACCAAGCTCAGAGAGCACCAAGGACCCCATAGTCATCCCTCCTCCTCCTCTTCCTCCTCCTCCTCCTCCTTCTCGCACTGATGTTACCTAGATGGGTAATGAAATAGCTGCAAGAAAGCAACCAAGCGCTGATGATGTTCCCTAGTTGGGTTATGAAGTGTCTGCAAGAAAACAACCAAGCTCAGAGAGCACCAAGGACCCCATAGTCATCCCTCCTCCTCCTCTTCCTCCTCCTCCTCCTCCTTCTCGCACTGATGTTACCTAGATGGGTAATGAAATAGCTGCAAGAAAGCAACCAAGCGCTGATGATGTTCCCTAGTTGGGTTATGAAATGTCTGCAAGAAAACAACCAAGCTCAGAGAGCACCAAGGACCCCATAGTCATCCCTCCTCCTCCTCCTCCTCCTCCTCCTCCTCCTCCTCCTCGCTCTGATGTTACCTAGATGGGTAATGAAATAGCTGCAAGAAAGCAACCAAGCACTGATGATGTTCCCTAGTTGGGTTATGAAGTGTCTGTAAGAAAACAACCAAGCTCAGAGACCACCAAGGACTCCACAGTCATCCCTCCTCCTCCTCCTCCTCCTCCTCCTCCTCCTCCTCCTCCTCCTTCTCGCACTGATGTTACCTAGATGGGTAATGAAATAGCTGCAAGAAAGCAACCAAGCGCTGATGATGTTCCCTAGTTGGGTTATGAAGTGTCTGTAAGAAAACAACCAAGCTCAGAGAGCACCAAGGACTCCACAGTCATCCCTCCTCCTCCTCCTCCTCCTTCTCCTCCTCCTCCTCTCACTGATGTTACCTAGATGGGTAATGAAATAGCTGCAAGAAAACAACCAAGCGCTGATGATGTTCCCTAGTTGGGTTATGAAGTGTCTGCACGAAAATGACCAAGCCCAGAGAGCGCCAAGGCCCCTTCCTTTCAACTACAAATATTCAGCTACAAATATTCCCCTTTTGTCCCAGCTAATTTGGAAAGCCTGGGAAGGAAGCGCAAATGGCCTGCAAGGGGGCAGTTAAAACAAGGCCACATCTTCAACCTCCATCCGATGTGAGGAAGAAAAGAGGCAAGGAAGTTTTGCAACCGAGCGAGCAGCAGTTTTACTGCTTGCTTTTTTAATGGGGCTGGACGATTAAGGCAGCGCAGTAGGATGCTGGTTACGGTTGAAACAACTGCCTCGGCAAGCCAAAGTCTGCTCCTGCCAAATTAGCTGCGTTTGGAACATCTGTTGAAAACTTTGGGAGGACACCAAAGGAAACGAAGCCGTCGGCGCGCAACAGCAAGTGCTCTAAAATTTGGGGGGAGAATGAAGATGATTTGCTATCCAGTTGGCCAAGCCACAGTTCAGTCACATTAGCTCCTGGGTGAGGTTTGCATTTCAGCAGCGAGTCCAGATGCAACCACAACTTCAGCTTCACTTCCTCAGGAAAGGAACAGCCATGTTTACGTGCCCCCCGCCCCCAAGCCCCAATAGACAGCCAAAGGCCTGATGGATATTTTTTTGAGTCGAAATCTGGCTTAATTATGGTGGTGGTGGTGGTGTTGTTTTTTGAAACGATCTCGCAAACCAGCTTCCCCCAGCCTGCTTGCTAATTTTCCAGCCAGAACATCTGGACAGGCCCAGCTCTGCTACAGATAGGCCCCAAAGTTAACAATCAATTTGATTGCCAGTCTAAGAGGCAAACTCCTGAAAAACTGGAGCATCGTGTTATAATATCCTCTGAAAAGTAAGTAGCTATCAATACAAGAGAATTGTAGTAGCTCACGGATGAACTGTGGGCTCCTCGGTGCCCTCTGAGCTTGGTTTTCTTGCAGGCACTTTATGACCAAACTAGGTAACGTCATCAGTGCAGGAATGGAGTGGTGTGTATGGAGGAGGAGGAGGAGGAGGAGGAGGAGGAGGAGGAGGAGGAGGAGGAGGAGGAGAACGGTGGTCTTTGGTGCTCTCTGAGTTTCATTGTTTTCTTGAAGATGTGTCACTACCCAGCTAGGTAATTTCATCCGTGCTGGAATGTGTGGACCTTGGTGTTCTCTAAACCTGGTTGATTTCTTGCAGGGGTTTCTTTACCCAACTAGGTCAAATCATCATCCGATGATGATAGCATCATCTAATTGGGTAATGAAATGTCCACAGGAAAACCACCAAACTAAGAGAGCACCAAGGTCCCCACAGTAAGCAGGTATGAATGCACCGTTACCTACTTATTGTTTATTTGTGAAATTTGTAGGCTGCCCATCTTACCTCAAGGTAAGATTCACTTAACAACCTCCGTGATTCGGTTAACAACTGTGTCAAAAAGGTCATAAAACACGGGGGGGGAAGAAACTCCCTTGATGGCTGCCTTGCTTAGCAATGGAAATTTGGCGCTCAACTGTGGTCGTAAATCGAGGAATACACGTATCATCCGGGAGGACACCAGAAACTTTTTCCACCCAGTTTGGGAAGTTTTTTGTTTTGTCGGGTTTTAAAAACACAACAGCCCAGAAGACGGGAGCTGTCCGCGTATCCATCAGGAACGAAGCCTGGAGGAAGTCTTTACATTCAAAGGAACACCGTAGGAAGCCGTACATCAGAGGATGCATAAAAGAACGCCAGCTAAAGAGCTGGTAAATGTAGATCAAATAAGCTTTTAAATCGGTTTTGCATTCAACTCTCACACAAGAGCGTTTGCCATCCATAATGGATTGACAAGCGGATTCTGCTACCGTATTAAATAGATCTCGTGAACAGAAATAATGGATCAATTAAGCCATCGATCCGCCGTTCCCATATTCAACTTCTGAGGCGCAAAGAGCTACGACGGGGTGATTCTGCCAGCTTAGAGAGCCAATATTGAATTCTTACTTCTGAAGAACAGTCCATTTATTAAGGGGGGTTTTTCCCCCCTGCACGCTAGAGATTACATTTCAGTGTTGGTTGTAGGCTGCATTAATAGAGGGATAGAATCAAGATCACGTGAAGCGTTAATACCATTTTTTAATGCCTCGGTAGGACCGCGCTTGGAATGTTTTGTCCAGTTTTGGTCACCACAATATAAAAAAGATGTTGAGACTCTAGAAAGAGTGCAGAGAAGAGCAGTGAAGATAATTAGGGGGCTGGAGGCTAAAACACATGAAGAACAATTGCAGGGACTAGGTATGTCTCGTTTAATGAAAAGAAGGACTAGGGGTGACATGATTGCAGTCTTCCAATATCTCAGGGGCTGCCCCCAAAGAAGAGGGAGTCAAGCTATTCTCCAAAGCACCTGAAGGTAGGACAAGACACAACGGATGGAAACGAATCAAGGAAAGAAGCAACCTAGACAAATGTCCTGGCAATAAGAACAATCAACCAGCGGAACGGTTTGCCTCCAGAAGTTGTGGGGTTTTCGAGAAGAGATTGGACAACCCTTTGTCTGAAATGGGATAGGGTCTCCTGCCTGAGCAAGGGGTTGTACTAGAAGACCTCCAAGTTCCCTTCCAACTCTGGTTATTCTACTATTCTGTATTTCTCACACACACACACACAAGTTAGAGCCAAGTATATAATCAGGGTATTGCCCATTGCTGTTTAGAGAAAAGTTGGAATGATCAACCTCACAGTTCACCAACGACATTTATTAAAATTTGCTTTTTATACAGGAATGATTTTACATTATGGGAATACATGCTGGAGGGGGAGGAGGGGGAGGTGGCGGAAGGGGGAAGGGGGGAAAGGAAGAGGGGGAGAAAGGGGAGGGGGAGGAGGAAGAGGACGACTGAGTTTTTTGATGCTCTCTGAGGTTGGCTGCATTCTTCCTGATATCTCATGACCCAAGTAGGCAACATCATCAGTGTTAGAAAGGAGTGGGATTCGTGGAGAGGAGGAGGAAGACTGCGGGGCCCTTGGTGCTGTCTGAGCTTGGTGGTTTTCTTGCAGACTTTTTATGACCCAAACAGATAACATCATCAGTGCAAGAAGGGAAGGATGTTGCTTGCCACTTATATACCAATAGGTTTCTTCTCTGTTTATATAGAAATGGCTTGCCCTGTCAATCTTGGTGGGAATGTTCTTTGGTGATTCCTTGATTAAGCTGTTGTTTATTTGTCTAAGTTGATTGTTCCTTGATTGGGGTGTAGTTTACTACCTGTCGATCAGAAGGTCGGCAGTCTGGCGGGTCGAATCCCGAGTGCCACGTAACAGAGCGAGTGCCTGTTACTCGTCCCAGCTTCTGCCAACCTAGCAGTTCGAAAGCACGTAAAAATGCAAGTAGAAAAATAAGGACCACTACGGTTGGAAGGGAACAGCGTTCCGTGCGCCTTTGGCATCTAGTCATGCCGGCCACATGACCACGGAGATGTCCTCGGACAAGCGCTGGCTCTTCGGCTTTGAAACGGAGGTGAGCACCGGCCCCTAGAGTCGGAAACGACTAGCACGCATGTGCGGGGGAACCTTTACCTTATAGGGTAATTAACACAGTTCTCATACTATAGTCATTAACTGCATTAGCCCATATGGCGGGGGAACCTTTACCTTTTTACCGTACTACTTGAGCATTATTATTTCTTATGGCGTAATAGAGTACAGCTTTAGAGCATAAAAATTCACGACAGAAGCATATAACATGTAGAGCAAAAGCTAAACACCAAAGAAGTGAATTATTTTTAAAACGCACAGCACGAGTGATAAATAAAAGTATAAGCAGAATTACATTATGTGTGAGCAATTACTGGAGTGACTAAACCTATTGCCAAATATCTAGTTCGTTACTGCTCAACTGTTGGTCAAGTATTAATCTTGAATGTGCATATCCGTGCAAACATGTACTCGTATTCACAGGAAACTGAAGAACTTTTTGCCAGAGGCCAGAACAAAGTCGTGCCTGAGGGGGAAACACTGAGAGCAAGCAAAAAAGCAAACCACACTGCTTAAGAATAGCAGCCTCCTCCCAATTCTGAATAAATAACTCGGTTTTCTGGAATCCCTCTTGCTATGCAAAATTGCTAGAGGGTGCAATGTTGTTTGTTTTTTTCATTTGAGAGTCCTAGCCAGAAGTACAGATATATGCGAAATAGGATTTTAAATGAGGATTGAAAAGAACCTCTAGGTCTGGAAAGTCTGAAATATTTTCCCCCAAACTCTTCTCTGGCGTCAATGTCTGATTTCAATTCAATTTTCAATTCAGTGAGATCAAAGACCAGTATAGCTGACGAACAAAATACAATTTAAGATAAGAGTTAAAACACTTTTGTAAAATAAACACCTTATAAGTGAGATTCAGGATGCAACCTATATTAAATATAGGTAGTCCTCGATTTTTGACCACAACTGAGCTCAAAATGTCTGTTGTTAAGTGAATTTTAGCCCATTCTATGACCTTTCTTGTCACAATTGTTAAGTGAACTACTGCAGTTGTTAAGTGAGTAACATGGCTGTTAAGTGAATCTGGCTTCCCCATTGACTTTGCTGGTCAGAAGGTCACAAAAAGGGAACACATGAGCCCAGGACGTTGCAAGTGTCATAAATACGAGTCAGTGGCCAAGCATCTGAATTTTTTTATTTTTTATTTTTTTTTATTTTAATCCCATTTATATCCCGCCCTTCTCCGAAGACTCAGGGCGGCTTACAATTTAAGCACAAACCAATGTGCTTAGCAATAGCCTTCATTCTATGGATATGCCTGCTTATTAGGGCTTTCCCCCCTCCCAAGCGGCATTATTACAAAGTCAGCTTATTGCCCCCAACAATCTGGGTCCTCATTTTACCTACCTCGGAAGGATGGAAGGCTGAGTCAACCTTGAGCCTGGTGGGACTCGAACCTGCACTAATTGCAGGCAGCTGGTGTTACTTAAGGAGGAATTAGCCCACTGCTCCACCAAGGCTCTCAATTTTGATCACGTGACCATGGGGATGCTGCAATGGCCATAAGCGTGAAAAATACTCATAGGTCACCTTTTTCAGTGCCGTTGTAACTTTGAACGGTCACTAAATGAGCTACTGTAAATCAAGGACTACCTCTAATAATGTAAATGCTAAAATTATATTAAATACGATAAACATCTGAACGTATAGCAATGCAAAAGTGTCAAGATATTCATTTAATAGCTAAACAGCTTATGTAATGATGTAATGTAAGGTGAATGATGCAATGACAGGAATGACTCAGCAGGCTCTGTGTCTCTTTAAGAGCAAGCAGGGTCTGTATCTCTTTAAGAGCCTGAGTATAAAAGGGAAGGCTTTGCAAAAAAAAAAGAAAAAAAAAAGAAAACCAAAAGACCAAAACACCTCCTCTCTAGCAATCAGATAAGCAGAGGTTAACACCAAGATTAATATTAGGCAACAATCGAAAAGTACATGGTACTACAAACCACCAACTCAGTCAAATAATCAAATAGTAAACAATAGCCGAATCAAGGAACTAAAAGAAAGCAACACTCCCATGAACACTGAAAAGGAAGCCACTAGGCTGCAAACAGAGAGCAAAGCCCACTTCCTTCTAGCACTGATGATGTGACCTAGCTGGGTGGTGAAACGTCTGCAAGAAAGCCACCAAGCTCAGAGAGCACCAAGGACCCCACAGTCTTCCTCCTCCTCCTCCTCCTCCTCCTCTCTTCCATCCTTCTCTTCCTCTCTACTAACTCCCCTCCCTTCTACCACTGATGATGTTACCTAGCTGGGTGATGAAACATCTGCCAAAAAAAACCCTCACCAAGCTCAGAGAGCACCAAGGACCCCACAGTCTTACTCCACCTTCTCCTCCTCCTCCTCTCTACTAAACCCACTCCCTTCTAGCACCTAAGATGTTACCTAGTTGGGTCATGAAACATCTTGCAAGAAAACAACCAAGCTTAAAGACTAAGCCAGGACCCCACAGTCCTCTTGTTCCTCCACTCCCCAAAACTCCATAAACCACTGGGACTGAAGATCTAACCTAGTTGGGTTGTGAAATGTCTGCCAGAAAAACAATCACGTTCAGAGAGAATCATGCACCACACAGTTCTCCTCCCCCCCTCCTCCATTCCACAACCCCCCCCCTCCCTTCTAACACTGATGACATTACCTAGTTGGGTAACAAAAGGTCTGCAAAAAAAGCAGCTAGGCTCAGAGTGCCAAGGACCCCCACAATGGAACTCTTTTTTTAAAAAATTTACCATCCAATACTGCAGGACTGGGGATTGCAAAGCAGTCTCCTCTGAGATTCTCGACACCCGCTCGGGATCAAGTCTTTTGCCCAGGTTTATCCAGGACTGTAGGGATGACTTCCGAAGCTCTTACATCCTTCTCAGCTTACTATGCAACTAATCCCCCTCAAGAGACTCACTGTAGGACGGGAAGCGCACATGCTTCATTTCCAGGAAGAAAACTATTGGACTTTTCAGGCCAAGGTCTGAAATTAGGACATTTTTACCGATCCCCACAATTTGGAGTGACGGACTGAAAACCCGTCACAGGCAAAGCGTCTTTTTTAAAATAATAAAATAAAAATAAAATAAAATAAAATAAAATAATAAAATAAAATAAAATAAAATAAAATAAAAAAATAAAATAAAATAAAATAAAATAATAAAATAAAATAATAAAATAAAATAAAATAAAATAAAATAAAATAAAATAAAATAATAAAATAAAATAAAATAAAATAAAATAAAATAAAATAAAATAAAATAAAATAAAATAAAATAAAATAAAATAATAAATAAAATAAAATAAAATAAATTTTCCTTTTGCAGTTTTGGGGAAGCTTGGGGAAGGCAAAAAAACAACAACCCCTCTCTTGATTTGTATATCGAAGCGCAAACATCTGTCCCGAACGATGCCGTTGGAGGGGAGCCCATTAGCATAAAATTTCACGATGTCAAATAAGTGGATGTGAAATAGGGACTGCGCAAAAGCACTATTTCCAAGCCTGACAGAAACATCACGGTTTAGAAATGCAAATGAAACCATTATGTTCAATAATTATATGAAAATATGAACAGTTCAGCATGTTTTCCAGCCCTGATGGCGGTTAATGGGATGTGCGCTTATGTAAATAACCGCTATTAAAGCTAATGCTGGGGGGGAGGGGGAAAAACCCTAATAAATTCACACTAAAGCAACTGATTTAGTACGCTTTTAAAGCCCAGCAGCGGCTCACTTATTAGAAAGGAGTGCAATTCTCATATTTAGGCCTCGTCACTGTTACAAGCCACTGAAACGCCATGAATTACCCAGCATTAGTGAAAATGGGACACCTAGAAATATGCTATATATATATATATATAATATAATATAATATATATATATATATATATATATATATATATATATATATATATATATATATATGTTTTCGTAGATTCTCGCGGGTGTCTGTATGTGTAGATCTAGAGTCTCGGGTTTCTTCCCGCGTTCCTTTCATCTTCAGAAAGTTGTGGCGACGTTTCGACGTTTCGACGAAACAAGCGAGACGACACCTCCCGCCTGCCAGCTGTCTCCGCAGTAGCAGCGCGGACTGGAGCTCCGTCATTCTCCCCGCCGGTGTCCAGTCCGCGCTGCTACTGCGGAGACAGCTGGCAGGCGGGAGGTGTCGTCTCGCTTGTTTCGTCGAAACGTCGAAACGTCGCCACAACTTTCTGAAGAATAGTTTCTCCTCGTACTTCCCTCTCCCCCTTATCCCCCTCCCTCCCCCCGCGGCGGAGGGACTCGCGGCGCTGCTGTGGCGGCGGCGCCGGCGCTGAGAGGACGGGCGGGCAGGCAGGCCCCCGGCGGCGGGGTCGGCGCGAGCGGGGAGGGACGAGGGCTCGCCGGCTGGCTGGTTGGAGCCCGGCAGTCGTAAGAGCGGGAGGATTAGCAGCAGCAGCTGCGCCGCCGCCACCGCCGCCGCCCCAGACTCCCTCCCCGGACACCGGCGGGGAGAATGACGGAGCTCCAGTCCGCGCTGCTACTGCGGAGACAGCTGGCAGGCGGGAGGTGTCGTCTCGCTTGTTTCGTCGAAACGTCGAAACGTCGCCACAACTTTCTGAAGATGAAAGGAACGCGGGAAGAAACCCGAGACTCTAGATCTACATATATATATATATATATATATATATATATATATATATATATATATATATATATATATATATATATATATATATATATTGCGTCTCAGCAGTTTTCCTTGAAGACAAACTATAGAGGGATTACTGGCATGGGGCTTTGAGGAGACTCTCCCAGCCAAACAATTTGTATGGCTACCACTACATCTCCTACGTGCAGACCCAGGGGTATTTCTCGTGCCCCCACACCCCAGCCCCCCCCCCCGAAATAACTCATTCTATCAATCTTAAACCGCAGCTGCCTGTCCGGAGTTGGTTTGAGAAACCCAGATTTGGTTCTTCCAACCTAAAAGATGGACGGGCTCCCCAGTGCTAATTCTCATCCGAGATACAGAAAGGCAAAAGGATCCCACAGTTCTCCTCCTTCTCCTTCTCTCCGCAACTCTCATTTCCTTCCAGCACTGATGATGTTCCCTAGTTGGGTCATGAAACGTCTGCAAGAAAACCACCCAGCTCAGAGAGCACCAAGGGCCCCACAGTTCTCTTTCTCTTTCTCCTTCTCTCCACAACTCTCATTTCCTTCCAGCACTGATGATGTTACCTAGTTGGGTCATGAAATGTCTGCAAGAAAACAACCCAGCTCAGAGAGCACCATGGACCCCTCAGAAAGACAAAAGGCTGGGGGGCAAAGGGACATTTCCACTCCCTTTTCCATGCTTTGAAGTAGAATGTAATTCAAGCGTTGCCAGTACAAACTATCCCCCCCCCCAAAAAAATCGCCCGGGGTTAGTTATATTTTCATCGCCAATGCTCTTCAACACAATTACAGAATGTTATGTTGGAAGGGTCCCTGGAGGTCTTCTAATCCAACCCCTTACTGAAGAATTTGTAAACCTGCAATTTCTACCATTGTCCTCAAGTAGTGTGGCCTTTGCCCACCCACCCACCCCGCCCACAAAATGTTCACTCTTTTTCAGATCTGGGGTTTCTTGGTGGCCTTCTATCCCACAGAACCAACTCAACTGAGCTCCTGAGCAGACATCATCATCATCATCATCATCATCATCATCATCATAATAATAATAACAACAACAACAACAACATCGAAACTGCGCGATTATGGATGTAACGCGTAACAGTGATACCCATTGTCATCGGGGCACCGGGAACTACGTCCAAACACTTTGCAAAACACATCAAGAAATTGCAGCTTCCTGCAATAACTACAGCAAAGCTACAAAAAACTGCGCTACTCGGAACATCTTACATTTTAAGGAGGTACCTAGGATGCTGGCAGCAACCCGTGTCAACCATCAGCGCCAGTCAATTTGAATGTTCAGTTGACTGAGGTTCATGTTTAATCAATAAAATAACAACAACAACAACAACAATAGTAACAACAACAACCAAAAATTGGAAGAGACCTTGGAGGTCATCTAGTCCAACCCACTGCTCAGGCAGGAAACCTTACGCCATTTCAGACAAACGGTTGTCCGTTTTCTTTTTTAAGAGCCTCCAGCGTTGGAGCGCCCACAACTTCTGAAGGCAAGCCGTTCCAATGATTTAATTGTTCTCTCTGACAGGAAATTTCTCCTTAGTTCCAGGTTGGTTCTGATCAAGGAGAGAAGCAACCTGGAATTAGGGAGAAACCTCCTAAGAGCGAGAACAAATAATTGGTGGAACAGCTTCTCTTCAAGAAGTTGTGGGTGCTCCATCACTGGAGGTTTTTTTATTTTATTTTTTTGTAAAGAAAAGACTGGACAGCCACTTGTCTGAATTGGGATAGATAGGCGGTTGGACTAGAAGACCTCCAAGGTCCCTCCCAGCTCTATTCTGATTGATCTGATTGTTATTATCCGGCAGAGATAAAAGTAATCTGCCGTCGGAATCCCAGAGATCAATTGACAAGTGGAGGCCATTTCGAGGTTAAAAAACGGTAAGACAAATTTGCCGCCGATTAATAAACAAAGCCATTCATTTTAGCCTGCAAATCCAAAGTCATTACAAGCCAGGGGTATGGCAAATGGATTTTGCTGAAGCCATTATTACGTCAGGAAAACCCTTTCAAGGAGAACAGTTAATTTAAAAGACAAAAACGGAATAATGAACTCTGCGGAACAACAATCATTACGAGATTGATTGATTGAGAGGGCATTTCATCATGTGAGAAATCTCTGAAAAGTTTACAAAACAATCCAGGAAACCCACCACACCCCCCCCCGCCCCCCACCCCCCAAAGAGCTGGCCCAACCTATTCACTGCTGCTGAGAAGGAGGGGCGAGCAGGAAATTCATTTCGGCAGGAGCCATAAAATACAGGTAGTCCTCGACTTACAACAGTTCGTTTAGTGACTGTTTGAAGTTAAAAAAGGCACGGGGAAATTAAAAATGGGAATTAGTTAAAGATTGTATGATAAAGTGGGCACAAAATATTCAGGAACCAATTTCGCTGGATACTTGGGAGATAATTTGGGTCAGAAATGTTAAATTTACTCAGGCTCAAAACTTAAGAGAATTTTTTTTATAAAATGTTTTATAGATGGCATCTGGATCCCAAGAAGTTGTCTAACATGTATCCTAACTTACAGTCTAAATGTTGGAAATGTGGTAGTTTAGAAGCCACCTATTTTCATATGTGGTGGACTTGTAGAAATATAAAAGCTTTTTGGATTAGAATTTGGTGGAACATTCAAAAGATTTTCAAGAGAAAGATAAAGTTTTCTCCGCAATTGTTTTTATTGGGTATTGTTGTAGATTGTGATGTTAAAGAAACCAATTTGATGTTGAATATGATAACAGCAGTACGGTTACTGGTGGGACAATATTGGAAGAAGGATAGTTTGCCCACTATAGAAGAATGGGTGTTTAAAGTTTCGAATCTTGCAGAAATGTCTAAGATTTCTGCTTACTTGAAAGATCATTCACAGGAAAGATATATTTCAGTTTGGAGGAGATGGATAGATTATATTCAGAATAAATATGGGACTAAAAAGTTCCATTTAGCTTATGACTAGATTTTAGTGGGATATTGTTATTGGCACGTTGTTTGTAGTTATATTAAAGGGGAGTTAAAGCACATTATGAATTTGGTTAATTGTATATTATGCATTTTTATTTAGAATATGATTATTATAACTATAATCCTGTATTTAGCTCTGGGAAGTGGGGGGGGGAAGTGGGCGGGTTTGGGGTGGGGGGGATTTGGGGATATATTGTAAAATCTTGTTTTTGTAAAACTCTTTAATTAAAAAAAAGGAAATTAAAAATGACTTAGGACGGTTTTTCACATTTACAAGCAGGGCAGCCTCCCCGGGGTGACATCCATCAAAATTCGGACGCTCGGCAACTGGTTCAGATTTACGACGGTCACGGTGTTATGTGGATCCCCTTCTGCCACCTTCCAGCAAGCAAAGTCAAGGGGAGAAAGGCAGCTTCCCTTAACGAGCATGCCACTCGCTTAATAACTGCACTGATTCGCTTAACAACAATGGCAAGAAAGCTCGTACAACGGGGCCAAACCTCACCTGACAACCGTCTCAGCAACAGAAGAGTGGGGCTCAATTGTGGTTGTAAGTCAAGGACTAACTATAGAGAAGAGCAACCAAGATGATCAGGGGACTGGAGGCTAAAACATGAAAAACGGTTGCTGGACTTGGGTGTGTCTAGTCTAATGAACAGAAGGATGAGAGGTGACATGATAGCAGCCTTCCAATATCTCAGGGGCTGCCCCAAAGAAGAGCCAGTCAAGCTATTCTCCAAAGCACCTGAAGGCAGGAGAAGAAGCAACGGATGGAAACTAGTCAAGGAGAGAAGCAACCTAGAACTAAGGAGAAACTTCCTGAGACTCAGAACAATTAACCAGTGGAACAACCTCCCTCCAGAAGCTGTGAATGCTCCAACACTGAAGGTTTTCAAGAAGAGACTGGACAGCCATTTGTCTGAAATGGTATAGGGTTTCCTGCCTCAGCAGGGGGTTGGACTAGATGACCTCTAAGGTCCATGCCAACTTTTTACTACTAGTACTACTACTGTTGTTATTGTTGCTGTTGTTATTATTATTATTACCACCGGGTCCTTGGTGCTCTCTGAGCTTGGTTATTTTCTTGCAGTCATTTCATTACCCAAGTAGGAAACATCATCAGTCCTAGAAGGGAGTGGAGTCTGCAAAAAGGATGACGACGATGATGATGATATTATTATTTTATTATTTATTGTTGTTGTTGTTATTACCGGTTCCTTGGTGCTCTCTGAGCTTAGTTATTTTCTTGCAGACATTTCATTACCCATCGAGGCAACATCATCAGTGCTAGAAGGGAGTGGAGTCTGCAAAGAGGAGGAGGAGGATGATGATGATATGATTATTATTTTATTATTTATTATTATTGTTGTTATTATTACCGGGTCCTTGGTGCTCTCTGAGCTTAGTTATTTTCTTGCAGACATTTCATGACCCATCGAGGCAACATCATCAGTGCTAGAAGGGAGTGGAGTCTGCAAAGAGGATGATGATGATGATGATGATATTATTATTATTTTATTATTTATTATTATTGTTGTTGTTATTACCGGGTCCTTGGTGCTCTCTGAGCTTAGTTATTTTCTTGCAGACATTTCATGACCCATCAGGGCAACATCATCAGTGCTAGAAGGGAGTGGAGTGTCTTGCCCTGTCAGGGTTGGTGAGGGTGCTCGAGGAATCGAGAGCAAATCCAACTCTTTTCTGGCACTGTTGATGTTCCCCACCTGAGTCATGAAAAATCAGCCAGAAAGCCACCAAGCTTTTTATCATATGCCCTGTTCACCGCCCTGAGTCCCTCGGGAGAAGGGCGGTATAAAAATTTAATAAAACTGAAACTGAAACTGAAACCAAGCTCAGAGAGCACCAAAAATTTCTCATTTCAGCCCTGAGCTACCCACATTTTCTTCTACCAGATTCCAAAACGCTCTTTTTCAAAGCAATCCCTCCCCAAAGCAAATCAGTCAGAGAAAACGCTCTGAGCAGCCTGGGAGAAATTTCAGAGGTCGTGTTCCCTGATCAAGGAGGATTAAATCATTTCCTAAATTAATAAAGCAACATAGGTCCACACTGCTAAGGAGCCAGTGGAGAGAAAATGTTGAGCTCTGTCAGAGATTACAAGGTGAAATTATCACTGGTTTGGTCGTTTGCCCCCCCCCTCCCCCAGGACATCCTGGCCTCAGAGCATTTGATCGGCCGACGTTCGCTTGCCCTCAGCTCTGGCTGGCTCCCGTCAGCCAAAAGAGAACAAAACTGGCGCTCGCTGACAAAACACTAATTTATTCCAAATTCAACCTTTCGATACCCTTATAGGTGAGACACCGTACCGTATGCTCTTTAAAGAAACCCCCTTCAACATTTTCATTTTTAAAAAAGAAAAAGAAAAAAAGCCTCCGACAACACCTCTCTAAAATAGGCCAACTTATTCCCCGAACCATCGGACAAAAAATATGTGACCTGTTTTAGCTGAGCTAGGGTTGGAATAAAGAAGCAAGATGCCAACCACTTTCCATTTTATCTTCCTTTAGATTCTCAAAGTTTCCAAAGTGTGTCGGAAGTGTGGAGGGGGAATGACAAAGAGTTTTGAGGCATTTCGGTGTGCTAAATATTAATATTAATAATAATAATAATAATAATAATAATAATAATAATAATAATAAGAAGAAGAAGAAGAAGAAGAAGAAGAAGAAGAAGAAGAAGAAGAAGAAGAAGAAGAAGAAGAAGAAGAAGAAGAAGAAGAAGAAGAAGAAGAAGAAGAAAGGGACCTTGGAGGTCATCTAGTCCCACCCCCTGCTCAGGAAGGAAACCCTATACCATTTCAGGCAAATGGCTGTCCAGTCTCTTCTTAAAAACTTCCAGTGTTGGAGCATTTACCACCTCTGGAGGCAGGTTGTTCCACTGGTTAATTGTTCTAACTCTCAGGAAATTTCTCCTTAGTTCCAGGTTGCTTCTCTCCTTGACTAGTTTCCATCCGTTGCTTCTTGTCCTGCTTTCAGGTGCTTTGAAGAATAGCTTGACTCCCTCTTCTTTGTGGCAGCCCCTGAGATATTGGAACACTGCTATCATGTCACCCCCTCGTCCTTCTCTTCGTTAAACTACACATACCCAATTCCAGCAACCGTTCCCTATTTATAAGCGCACAGAAAAAGAAAAAGAGGGGGGGGAACCAACCCCAGCACAATGCAGACTAAAAGATAAGCCTGAGTAGTTCTACGGATTCAGTTCAGAAAAGGCAATTCCTTGAAAGCGCAGGAGCATCTCCTCCACGCACTCAGAACTATCTCCCTGGAATCAAATCCCAAAGGTTATGCAGCCCTAAAGAACAGGTAACCAAACGGACTGCAGATATAGGTACAGCAAACCCCACACTCGGTAGCACTGATGATGTTCCCTAGTTGGGTCCTGAGAGGTCTACAAGAAAACCACCCGGGTCAGAGACCACCAAGGACCTCACAGTTCATCCCTGAGCTACAAAGATTCTCTTCAATTGAAGTCTGTCTATCTGTCTTTTTATCTGTCTGTATCTGTCTGTCTATCTATCTTAATACAGGGGTAGGCAACCTCGGCTCTTTCATGACTCACGGACTTCAACTCCCAGAATTCCTGAGTTAGCTGATTCAATTCTTGGAATTTATTTATTTATTTTTTATTTTAATTCCATTTATATCCCTCCCTTCTCCGAAGACTCAGGGCGGCTTACAAGCTTAGCAGTAGCCTTCATTCTATGTATATGCCTGCTTATTAGGGCTTTCATACACCCCCCCAAGCGGCATTATTACAAAGTCAGCTTAATTGCCCCCAACAATCTGGGTCCTCATTTTACCTACCTCGGAAGGATGGAAGGCTGAGTCAACCTTGAGCCTGGTGGGATGCGAACCTGCACTAATTGCAGTCAGCTGGTGTTACTTAAGGAGGCATTAGCCCACTGCTCCACCAAGGCAGTGGAAGCCCATGAATTAGAAAAGAGCTGAGGTTGCCTACCCCTGTTTAACTAGACCAGGGGTAGGCAACCTCGGCTCTTTTATGACTCATGGACTTCAACTCCCAGAATTCCTGAGTCAGCTATGCTGAGTCAGGAATTCTGGGAGTTGAAGTCCATGAGTCATAAAAGAGCCGAGGTTGCCTACCCCTGAACTAGACCAACCACCAGGCAGTATTTAAAACCCCAGTCAAGGAACCACCAATACCAAAAATATACCTATCGTTTATCTATCGTCTATCTCTATCATCCATCCATCTATCCATTTATCTATCAATCATCTATCTATCAAGATTAATACTAGATCAGATCAAGGAACCCACCAAGAGCACTCCCACCAGCACTGATAGGGTAAGCCATTTTTATATACACAAGAGTAAACCCCACTCTCTTCCAGCGCTGGAGACGTTACCTAGTTGGGCAGTGAAACGTCTGCAAGAAAACTAACCAAGCTCAGAGACCACCGAGGACCCCAGAGTTTAACCCTGAGCTACAAATATTCTCTTCTGTCGAACTGCAGATATACATTATTGGAAAATCAACCGTCACCAGAATCACCAAGTCAAAAACAACAACAACAACCTATAAGTCAAGATGCCCCACTGTGGGTCCACTTCAAAAGGAATTTAACACAGTTTACTAGAAGGATCACTGCTCAGGGAAAACTGTATTGCTCAGGGATCAGGAGAAAGAACGGTCCTTTGCCTAAAACAAAGGTGGGAAAAAATCACCCCAAAACGGATGGAGAATTATGGGGTACAGGACCATCCGAGAAGCAAAGCCAACCCCCCTTCTTGGAGATGCTGACAGGAGCCATCAACTCAAGCTCCTCAAACTGGTCACCAAAGCAGATCCTGGTCGGCTTATATTTAGTACACAGCCCTCAGCACGACACACAAAGCACAGTGGGTCACCCCGCCAAGCTGATGGAAGTCATGGACTCCTAACCAGGGTTTTGGGTAATCTTCACTTCTGGCTCAATAGTTGCAACTGCGAGAAGGATCTTGGGAGTCCTAGTGGAAAGCCACTTAAATATGAGCCAGCAGTGTGCAGCCGCCACCGCAAAAAGCCAATGGAATCCTAGGGTGCATTAACAGAGGGATAGAAATCACGATCACGTGAAATGTTAATACCACTTTGCAAGGCCTTGGTAAGGCCACACTTGGAATACTGCATCCAGTGTTGGTCGCCACGATGTAAAATAGATGCTGAGACTCTAGAAAGATTGCAAAGAAGAGCAACAAAGATGATTAGGGGTGTGTGTGGAGGCTAGAACATACTAAGAGTGGTTGCAAGAATTGGGCATGTCTAGTCTTGTGAAAAGAAGGAGAAGGGGTGATAGCATTGTTCAAATATTTGAGGGCTGCCACAAAGAAGGGGTGAGGGGTTCAACCTATCCTCCAAAGCAGGACTTTTCAACCAGTGGTACGGGTACCACCTGTGGTACATTGGCACCTGGCAGGTGGTACACGACTATCCTAGAAAAGTGGTAGCGGGGGAGTGGAATGAGCTGAACTGGTGGCAGGACCACACAAGCCTGAGCGAGAGACGGCTGGAGCTGCAGGGCTGTCAGGGCTCAGCGGAAGTGCCAGAATCAGCGCTAGGATCCAGCTGGAGCTCAGTGCAGATCCTGGCGCTTCTGCTGAGCCCAGAAGAAGTGCCGATCAGCTAGAATGTTGCAGCATCTCCAGGGTTTTGTGATTTACATTCAGATGCTTGGCAACTGATTCATATCTATGACGGTCACAGTGTCCCAGGATCAGGTGAAGTGACCAAAACCTGCTACAACCACCCAGCAGACGGGGGGAATAAAAACCAAACACCCCACCCACCCCCGCTGCCAATCCTCGACAGAAATGCTCACAACAATTAAAACCTCGGACAGGAGGAAGAACGCCACCGGGCGGGCAGGCTGTGGCTTGGGGGGGGCACTTTTTTCAGTGCCATTGTAACTTCGAACAGTCACTAAGCGAACTGTTGTAAGTCGAGGACTACCTGTACTGCTATCACTTTTTTTTTAATCATCAAGTTTTTGACACCTTGCTAGGCACGCGACTGGTGGTACTCGGATGTTGCCATATCCTAAAAGTGGTACAACGGATGAAAAGGTTGAAAAGCCCTGAACTAGACGACGTCCAAGGTCCCTTCCAACTCTCGTAATTCTTCTAAAGAGATGTTATGACAGATAAAGCAGCCATTTCACTCCTCCCTACTTTGGAACAATCTCGAACCCAAACCCCCACACACCTTGCTGTCCTCCAAATCAGAGAAGCGGTGATCTGTTTACTCCTGCACCCCTTCGTTGGGTTATTAGCTGGGGGGGGGAATCTTAAGCTGATCATTTTCCAGCCTTGACGCATCCCCTCCTCCAAACGGTTGCTGGAATTGGGTATGTTTAGTTTAACGAAGAGAAGGACGAGGGGGTGACATGATGGCAGTCTTCCAGTATCTCAGGGGTTGCCCCAAAGAAGAGGAAGTCAAGCTATTCTCCAAAGCACCAGAAGGCAGGAGAAGAAGCAATGGATGGAAACTAATCCAGGAGAGAAGCAACTTAGAACTAAGGAGAAACTTCCTGACAGGGAGAACAATTAACCAGTGGAACAACCTGCCTCCAGAAGCGGTGAATGCTCCAACACTGGAAGTTTTTAAGAAGATTGGACAGCCATTGTTCTGAAATGGCACAGGGTCTCCTGCTTAGGCAGGAAGCTGGACTAGAGGACCTCCAAAGGCCCTTCCAACTCTGTTATTCTGTTATTCCATCGTGGCCTGGTCTACAGAGCTAATAGGGGGGCGGGGAAGCCAAGAAAGCAAGATGGGGGCTATACTTGAAGATGAACATGGATGCCAGGCGTCTCTGCTGAGAGCCCTTTGAGGTTTAATCCAGCACAGCCAGCATTCGGGGCCAGAAGCCACGCTGTAAATGTGCCCGGCTAATCCTCAGCCTCTCTCCAACAGATCAATTCTTCTTTTCTTCTCCAAAGCGCTCCGATTTTCAAGGGAAGGCCTCAAGCCATGAATCCTGTCCCCCACCCCCAACCCCGGCAAAGGAGGCCAAAAAAACAAGGGGGGGGAGGCTCTTCAAATGCAGCTCTGAACTTTGATCCATTTTAAATACTTGGCGTTGCTTTAATGCCAGCTTTCCTTGATGTCGGTTTAGGAGCTCATCAAATTTTTCAAGGCATGTCTGATTAACCCACCAGCCGGCGACTGTGCCTTCCGTGGTTAGCGAGTTCCTTAAATGCACAGATGACTTAACCGATGTCGCCGTTAAGGCTGTGCAGATAAATATTCATGATCTTTTTAAGTAAGTCGCACTTTGGATTTATTACGGGACCGTGGGCTGCATTTAAGAACTTAGCAGGAACATTCCCAACTTCCTGTAAGAGACACAGTTGCCCCAACATAGGGGGGGGGTCTGCCTCCTTTAGAAATGGTTTAACTTGCCTTCCCCTCTGGAAATTTATTTTAATTTTTGTTTATTAAGATTTTTCTCCTGCCTTTTATTACTTTATAAGTGACTCAAGCTAGGGAACGTATCTAATACTCCTCCCTCCTCCTATTTTCCCTACAACAGGGGTCAGCAACCTGAAACAGTGAAAGAGCCACTCGGAACCGGTTCCCTCACAAAAGGAAAAACTGGGAGCCGCAAAAAATGTGTGCGCATGCGCATACATGCATGCATGCGCAGAACAGGGTTTGACTGAAGAGTGGAGCCAAGGCGAGATATGCACCTACCCTGCATATTTGAATTGATTGGTTGAACTTTTTTACTCCCACTTTTTTTTTTTTGGACTACACATAGCAGAGGACTGGGAGCCGCAGGAGACGGCTGAAAGAGCCGCATGCGGCTCTGGAGCCGCGGGTTGCAGACCTGTGTCCTACAACAACCCTGTGAGGTAGTTTGGGCTGAGAGAGGGAAGGATTGGCCCAAGGTCATCCAGCCTAAGGCAGGACTAGCACTCACTGTCTCCAGTGACTTGGCTTGTGTTCCTAAGGCAGAACTAGAACTCATGGCCTCCTGGTGATTGGCCCCAAATCACCCAGATAGCTTTCATGCCTAAGGCAGGACTAGAACTCACAGTCTCCTTGGTGACTGGCCCAATGTCACCCAGCTGGCTTTTGTCCGTAAGCTGGCACTAGAATTCACAATCTCCTGGTTTTCTAGCTTGATGCTTTAAGCCACTACACCAAACTGGCTCTCAGCTTGAGATTGAGGTGGAACTTAAATGGGACTAGAATTCACAAGTCTCCTAGTTTGTAGGCCGACACCTTAACCACTACACCAAATTGGTCTCAATTTAAAAAAAAAACCCAAACCTTTTTCACATTCCCCAGTGAGCAGAACCAGACCTGAGAGGCAGTCACTGATTAAAAAAAAGATCCATACTCTTATTTATCAAAAGGTATTTCAAGATCTCCCTGAGGCTTAAAGTTTAAATTTCCAAGACTTTTATTACAAAACAAAGTGCTTATTTCTTCTGATATAATAGCTGTTGGGAGAGGGGGGTGGGGGTGGGAACCACCCTAACTATATAAAAGAGTTCCATTATCTCCCTCTGGCAATCTACCATTTTGTTCTTCAGAGATTCTAAGGTTGAGAAAATAGAAATCAGAAGTGGGAGAAGTCCAGTATAACAATGCTCTGCTGCCTAGATGGTCCCTTTTATTTATTAACTCATTCCATTTTTATTTTATTTTTATGCCGCCCTCTCCCAAAGTCATAAAATAACCACAAAACGCAACGATCAATCCCTAAACATAAAACAGCGTAAAATCCATAACTTGGGAAATGTACTGCTAAAGGTCACCCCCAGGAAAATAGCTCGGTATTAAATGTTGGTTTAAAAACAAAATAGAATTTTTTATCTAGCAGGGCAAGGCACACCTTCAAGCAGTTAAACGATACCCCAATCATGGAACTATCAATTCAGACAAACAATCAAAACAGTAAAAAAAAAAATAGCCTAATCTAGGAACCACCGAGAATACTCCTACCAACGCTTGTATATAAACAGAGAGTAAACCCTTCTAGCACTGATGATGTTACCTAGTTGGATCATGAGATGTCTGTCAGAAAACTATCAAATTCAGAGAGCACCAAGGACCCCACAGTTGTCCTCATCCTCGTCCTCCCCCTCTCCCTTCTAGCACTGATGATGTTACCTAGTTGGGTAATGAAATGTCTTCAAGAAAACAATCAAGCTCAGAGGGTGCCAAGGACCCCACAGTCCTCCTCTTCCTCCTCGTCCTCTCCACAAACCCCACTCCCTTCTACCACTGCGGATGTTACCTAGTCAGGTCATGAAACATCTGTAAGAAAACTACCAAATTCAGAGAGCATCAAAGAATCCCAGAGTTCAGCCTGAGCTACAAATATTCTCTTGATATCTATCCATCCATCCATCCATCTCATCTCTCCTCTCACTCTTGATATCTGTCTATCTATACATCCATCCATCTCATCTCTCTCACTCTCTCGATATCTATTTATCCATCTATCCATCCAGCCATCTCATCTCTCCTCTCACTCTCAATATCTATCCATCCATCCATCTCATCTCCCTCTCTTGATATCTAATCTATCCATCCATCCATCCATCCATCTCATCTCTACTCTCAATCTCTCGATATCTATCCATCTATCCATCCATCTCATCTCCTCTCTCGATATCTATCTATCTATCCATCCATCTCATCTCTTCTCTCTCTTGATATCGATCTAATCTATCCATCCATCTCATCTCCTCTCTCTCTCTCTTGATATCTATCTATCCATCTCATCTCTCTCTTGATATCTATCTATCCATCTATCCATCCATCTCATCTCTACTCTCTCAATCTCTCGATATCTATTCATCCATCCATCCAACTCATCTCATCTCTCTTGATATCTAATCTATCCATCCATCCATCCATCTCATCTCTACTCTCTCAATCTCTTGATATCTATCCATCCATCCATCCATCTCATCTCCTCTCTCTTGATATCTATCTATCTAATCTATCCATCCATCTATCTATCCATCCATCTATCCAACCATCTCATCTCTCCTCTCTCAATATCTATTTATCCATCTATCCATCCATCCATCCATCTCATCTCTACTCTCTCAATCTCACAATATCTATCCATCCATCTATCCATCCATCTCATCTCCTCTTGATATCTATCTAATCTATCCAACTATCTATCCAACCATCTCATCTCTCCTCTCTCAATATCTATTTATCCATCTATCCATCCATCCATCTCTTCTCTACTCTCTCAATCTCACGATATCTATCCATCCATCTATGAATCCATCTCATCTCCTCTCTCTTGATATCTATCTAATCTATCCATCCATCTATCCAACCATCTCATCTCTCCTCTCTCAATATCTATTTATCCATCTCATCTCTACTCTTTCAATCTCACGATATCTATCCATCCATCTATCCATCCATCTCATCTCCTCTCTCTCTTGATATCTATCTAATCTATCCATCCATCTATCCAACCATCTCATCTCTCCTCTCTCAATATCTATTTATCCATCTCATCTCTACTCTTTCAATCTCACGATATCTATCCATCTATCCATCCATCTCATCTCCTCTCTCTCTTGATATCTATCTATCTAATCTATCCATCCATCCAACCATCTCATCTCTCCTCTCTCAATATCTATTTATCCATCTATCCATCCATCCATCTCATCTCTACTCTCAATCTCACGATATCTATCCATCCATCTATCCATCCATCTCATCTCCTCTCGATATCTATCTAATCTATCCATCCATCTATCCAACCATCTCCTCTCTCCTCTCTTAATATCTATTTATCCATCTATCCACCTATCCATCTCATCTCTACTCTCTCAATCTCACAATATCTATCCATCCATCCATCTATCCATCCATCTCATCTCCTCTCTCTCTTGATATCTATCTATCTAATCTATCCATCCATCTATCCAACCATCTCATCTCTCCTCTCTCAATATCTATTTATCCATCTATCCATCCACCCATCTCATCTCTACTCTCTCAATTTCACGATATCTATCCATCCATCCATCCATCCATCCATCCAACCAAGCAGTATTTAATACCCCAATCTAGGCACTATTAAAACTACTCCCACCAACACTGAAAGGGCAAGCCACTAGTATATAAACATAGAACAAACCCAGCACCGATGATGTTACCTAGTTAGGTCACGAAAAGCAAGAAAAGAATAAGCTCAGAGAGCAACAAGGACCCCGCAGTTGAAACCTGAGCTACTCTGAGGTGTCTCCAAAGCAAAAATGTGAGCAACCGTGAAACAAACGGCAAAAGTAAAGCAGAAAACTATTGAGGAGTCTGGGAGTTCCAAGCGGGACCACATCGTGAAAAGAAGTGTCCTATTTTTGCCTTGAACCTGTACCGAACAATATCTTCCTGTTACAGCCTCCATTTTCCAGAATAGGCTAAGCATTTTTATTCCATTTTTTTTAAAGTCACTAATATTGTTCTTTCGCTACAGAAGAGACTCCGAACACTGACATTAAGCCGTCGGAGGAAAGAAGCATTCATGCAAGATGAGTGAGAAACTGTGTAGTTAAAATTATATTGTTTTAAATTACGTCCCGGTTTTATGTGTTATCTACTTTTTGTCCCTCTTGACCTAGCGTAAAATTGCAGGTATTCACCTGCTGCCATTTTGGCCAAACTCCTCCGGAAAGCAGCAGCATGAATACTCGCTCCAACAATCTGTCCCCACCAAGGTGGAAATGCGACAGCCGATGGGAGACATTTCTGTCTCAAGAGCTCGGCCAAATTTATTATCATTAATGGAAGTTGTCAAGGTTAAAAACAGGCCAAAAGATGATCAATCCCCTGGAATGTACATCCCACCTCTTGACCCAAGAGATAAAAAACTCCAAACTTAGAAACTTTGCCCTGGGAGACGAAATGACGGGTTCCAAATGATTGTGAAAAGTTTTAAATTAAATACAAATAAAGTTCAACTGTCAGGCACAGCAAACCAGGAGCCAGGATAGAGTTCAAAAGCACTGCAAATTTATTCCATGCAACCTATACAAAAGAATCTGATTTACTAACACCCTTCAACGTCCAGAGGCAAGTCGTTTCACTGGTAAAATTGTTCTCACTGTCAGGAAATTTCTCCTTAGTTCTAAGTTTGCTTCTATCTTTGACTAGTTTCCATCCTTTGCTTGTCTCGCCCTCAAGGTGCTTTGGAGAACAGCTTGACTGCCTCTTCTTTGTGGCAACCCCTGAGATACTGGGACGCTGCTATCATGTCCCCCCTCGTCCTTCTCTTCATTAAACTAGACATACCCAATTCCAGCAACCGTTCCTCATGTTTTAGCATCCAGACTGTCACCCCTAGCCCTCTGTATGTGTGTGTATTTGTAACAGAATAATAGAATAGCCAAGTTGGAAGGGACCTTGAAGGTCTTCTAGTCCAACCCCCTGCTCAGGCAAGAGACCCTATACCATTTCAGACAAATGGCTATCCAATCTCTTCTTAAAAACTTCCAGTGTTGGAGCATTCACAACTTCTAGAGGCAAGCCATTCCACTGGTTAATTGTTCTAACTGTCAGGAAGTTTCTCCTTAGTTCTAGGTTGCTTCTCTCCTTGACTAGTTTCCATCCGTTGCTTCTTGTCCTGCCTTCTGGTGCTTTGGAGAATAGGTTGACCCCCTCTTCCTTGTGGCAGCCTCCCAAATATTAGAACACTGCAATCATGTCACCCAACCCCACCCCGGTCTTTCTTTTCACTAGACCAGACATACCCAATTCCTGCAACCATTCTTCATATGTTTCACTTACAAAAGCGCCAAACCTCACTTACTAATGTTCAATGACCCTCTGGACACTCAAATATTCCCATTAGCACTGAGCGATAAACCCACAGGAGTAGCTCAGCCAGTTCATCCCCAGGCCTTTAGTCAGCATCCAAATGTGCATTTATTCACTCCCTAATCCCAATACCCAGAACCCACTTACGGCCTAGAATGATTAACACAAATTAGACAGCATGCTCGGGTTTGGCTTAGTAAGTCATGCAGATGTAGCCATCACAACCTGTAAAATCCTGATTTATGGGTTAGTATGGTGAATGAACCCAACCACTTGAGGCTGATTTAACACACACACACACACACCGCAAATAAAGCAAACTCAGGCTTAGGAGGAAGCATAGAGCCAGTCACTCAATACTGCCCTGAAGTGTGACATTCTCACGGTTTAATTCTGAAAATTCGGGGCCAGACTCCTTCCCTTTGGTGCAAGGCTTTGCGCGATCCTCACGCAACATTTACCAAGTCTTAAGCAGGAGCTTCTCCCCCGCCCCACCTACTCTGCAAGTCCTGCTAAGTTGCATCACGACAGACGGTCCCCAAGTTACGACCGCCACTGAGCCCCAAATTTCTCTCGCTGAGCGGGTTTCGCCCCATTCGACCACGTTTCCTGCCACCGTTGTGAAGCGAATCGCTTTTGCATTAGCAACACAGTTGTTAAGCGGGATCTGGCTTCCCCAATGTCTCTGCTTGTCAGAAGGTTGCAAAAGGGGATCACATGATCCTGGGATCCTGCAAGCGTCATAAATACGAGTCAGTTGCCAAGCCCCTGGATTTTGATCATGCGACCCCGGGGCTGCTGCTGCAACAGTCGCAAGTGGAGAAAATGGTCCCGAGTCACTTTTTTCACTGCCGTTGGAACTCCAAACAGTCGCTAAACAAAGTGTTGTAAGTCGAGGACTGCCTGTAGTCCTCGGGCCGGCAAGCACAAAAGGCTGAGAATGATCAGCCCTTCAACACAGAGCAGATTAGCAAATGAGCACGATGTACGTCAGTACTATTTCTACTGTAAAGGTATGGTAACAGCATCTTAGAAATCTGAATGCCCTTGGCTCCTCGTTCTCTTTGTGTACGAGAAGTGATAGTACCGCTCTACACCGCACTGGTAAGGCCACACTTGGAATGTTGCGTCCTTTTTGGTCGCCACAATACCAAAAAAAAAAAAAAAGGTTGAGACTCCGGAAAGAGTGCAGAGAAGAGCAACAAAGACGATTAGGGGGCTGGAGGCTAAAAAATATGAAGGACGGTTGCAGGATTTGGATATGTCTAGTTTAGTGACATATTAGGGACGCGGTGGCTCAGTGGGTTAGGACGCTGAGCTTGTCGATCAGAAGGTCGGCAGTTTGGCGGGTCGAATCCCGAGTGCCGTGTAACAGAGTGAGCGCCTGTTACTCGTCCCAGCTTCTGCCCACCTAGCAGTTCGAAAGCACGTAAAAATGCAAGTAGAAAAATAGGGACCACTATGGTGGGAAGGTAACAGCGTTCCGTGCACCTTTGGTGTCTAGTCATGCCGGCCACAGGACCACGGAGACGTCCTCGGACAAGCGCTGGCTCTTCGGCTTTGAAACGGAGATAAGCACCGGCCCCTAGAGTCGGAAACAACTAGCACGCATGTGCGGGGGTACCTTTACCTTTTAGTTTAGTGAAAAAAAGGACTAGGGGAGACATGATAGCAGTCTTCCAATATTGGAGGGGCTGCCACAAAGAAGAGGAGAGGGTCAACCTATTGTCCTGCACCTAAAAGCAGGACAAGAAGCAATGGAGGGAATGCAAGGCCTTGGTAAGGCCACACTTGGAATACTGCATCCAGTTTGGGTTACCCCGGTGTAAAAAAGATGTTGAGACTCTGGAAAGAGTGCAGAGAAGAGCAACAAAGATGATTAGGGGGCTGGAGGCTAAAACGTATGAGGAATGGCTGAAGGAATTGGGTATGTCTAGTTTAATGAAGAGAAGGGCGAGGGGGGACATGATAGCAGTGTTCTAATATCTCAGGGGCTGCCACAAAGAGGAGTGGGGGTGGCGGGGTCAACCTATTCTCCAAAGCATCTAAAAGCAGGACAAGAAGAGACAGATGGAAACTAATCAAGGAGAGAAGCAACCTAGAACTAAGGAGAAATTTCCTGACAGTTAAATCAGTGGAATGATTTGCCTCCAGAAGCTGTAGGTGCTCCATCACTGGACGTTTTTTAGGAAGAGAGTGGACAGCCCTTTGTCTGAAATGATATAGGGTTTCCTGCTTCAAGCAGGGGGTTGGACTAGAAGACCTTCAAGGTCCCTTCAAGCCCTATGGTTCTACGACTCTGTTATTCTGATGGAAGCACACATCAGAGCGAGATCCAACCTGGAAACAGGAAGGACATGAGGCACACGTAGAAGATGGGAGAGATAAGATTAAAGACACGCTAACAATGGTCGATGCCGCCAGAAGTGCAAGAATCAAAATGTATCTCCCTGGACACCCAAAGGGAGAAAAGAGGAAGTAAAGACGAAGAGAACCATTCATCGATGGAACAGTTTGTCTTCCGGAGCTGTGGGTGCTCCATCACTGGAGGTTTTCAAGAGAAGATTGGACAACCACTTGACTGGCACAGAATAAGATCTCTGGCCCAGGGCAGGGGGTTGGACTAGCAGACCTCCAAGGTCCCTTCCAGCCGTATGGTTCTATGACTCTACGGAGGGGCTTATCCGAAATGCTTACCCACGGCTATACGGGTATATCCTCCCAACAAGGTCACCTAGCAGCTGCCCTGCTGAAGCAAGCAGGGTCTTATGTAAGGCAGCAGCAGTATAGACACTTAACATTAAGAAAACCAAGATCATGGCATCTGGCCCTCTCAATTCCTGGCAAATAGATGGGGAAGAGATGGAGGTAGTGACAGATTTTATTTCCCTGGGCTCCAAGATCACCACAGATGGGGACTGTAGCCAAGAAATTAAAAGACCCTTGCTCCTGGGGAGGAAAGCCATGGCAAATTTAGACAGCACACTAAAAAGCAGAGACATCACCCTGCCAACAAAAGTGCGTATAGCCAAGGCTATGGTCTTCCCAGTTGCAATGTATGGCTGTGAACGTTGGACCATAAGAAAGGCTGAGTGCCAAAGAATGGAGGCCTTTGAACTATGGTGCTGGAGAAGACTCCTGCGAGTCCCTTGGACTGCAAGGCGATCAAACCGGTCAGTCCTAGAGGAGATCAGCCCTAACTGCTCTTTAGAAGGCCAGATCCTGAAGCTAAAACTGAAATGCTTTGGCCACCTAATGAGAAGGAAGGACTCAATGGAGAAGAGCCTAATGCTGGGAAAGGTTGAGGGCAAGAGAAGAAGGGGATGACAGAGAAGGAGGTGGCTGGATGGAGTCACTGAAGCAGTAGGCGTGAGCTTAAATGGACTCCAGAAGATGGTAGAGGACAGGAAGGCCGGGAGGAACGTTGTCCATAGGGTCGCGATGGGTCGGACATGACTTCACAGCTAACAACAAATATAGACAGACTCTGATGGCGGATGAAAACTTTAGTGACAATGTCGAGGCATTGCTTTTTACGGAGCAGGACGGGGCAAAACACGCCTGCGTTTTACCCGGAAGAAAATCAAGACTGATTTGACAGTATAAAGCGATAGATAATATAGTGGCCGACGACAGAGCCCTGAGGTTGGATGGCGCTCAAGATGTTAGCGAGGGAAAACCGAGGATCTGTGATGAATCCCCCAGATGCTTCCCCAGATACCTCTCCAGATGGCAGTTCGGAGGAGGATGAACCATTTCCAGGCATGTCCGGAGGGGCAGTTGGTCAGTGGCTCTGAGCAGCCGGCTGAAAGGGATTTGGCCGCATCACAGCTGCAGCAGGACAGCCCCGAGGCTTCAGCTGGGGAAAGCAGGCGGCTGCAGCCAGTCAGTGACAAGGAAGAAGAACCGCCTTCTGCACCTGATCCGAGAACACGTAGGGCAGAGAAAAAAAGCAGGGCTAGTGAAGGTCATCTTGATTATACGTGAGGAGGCAGCCTGGTCCCTCTTGATGGGCTGCACCAGAAGCTGGCTATTTAGCACAGCAGAGAGATGGAGACAACATTGGGAACAACGTGTCTGCTTTCTTGCGGTGTGTCCTTGCCTTGAACTTCGTATCGTCGTCTCTCCAGCTCTTTCCTTTACCTTGCCACATCTTTGCCGGTGGACTTGCCTTCGCCTTGGGAACTGGCTTTGGCTAGTGGCCTGGACTCGCCTTTGCCTTGAGGACTAGCGTTGGCTTGAGCTGAGTAGTGTCAACCTCCAGCTGGAGTATCCGCATAAAAAAATCCAGGATTATTTTCATTTCTGAAAAGTTGACTGCTTACTGACTACGTGGCCTGGCATTGGACAAAGTAAAACTAACTCTTAAAATCTCAAGGCATCAGACCGTAGCATATAACAATGACTTTCCCAGCCGAACCCTCCCCAGGTGTCCACGTCGCTCAGGTAAACAAGTTCGCTCTATTATGGGAACCGTCTGCTACCTTCACACCTGCTAGAATGTCCTTGAAAGTTTCCCAGTAAACCTCCGTAGAACTGGAGAGGTTTCGTTTCTCTAACTAACCCAGTCGAAAGCAACACCTCCCCGCCACTCTTACTCTAATGGCAAGATGAAAACAGAGAGGCACTGTTCTGAACCAGCCCTCTTCTAGCAAACCCCTATTCAAAAAGAAGAGACTGGAGAGCGTCCAAGACTAAAAGGCTTCTGCCAAGATTTAATTACGCAGTTAACAAAAACACTAGAGCTTGTCTTCTCAAGCGGAAAAGTTGCTTTCAGCAACCAGCCCCTCCCCAAACACTCCTTTTATAGAGAGCTCAGGGCGTGGTCTCCCTGTGCCTCCTCCCGAGGAGACCCGCAGCCTTTTTCTGCTTAGTCCTGCTCGACTGCCTCCTGCGTCGGGCGTCCTTGAACAGGGCCAGCTGTGGGTCATCATCCTCCGCACTATCGGGCTCACGCAGCTGAGAGGAGGTCCCCGGCTGGGAGCTCTGCCAAGCCTCCACGCCATCATCAACCGGTTCGTCTCCCACACGGTCCTCCTCCCCCTCATCTGAGTCATCCGACACCTCTGAGCCGGCTGCCGAAACCACAGGCTGACCCTGAGTCACAACACTATCCCGCACCGCAGGGCCCTTCCCCCGGGGCTGCCGATCCGGATGCGGTCGGGATGGGAACTGTTCGTGAAAAGCAGTCACCAACGCAGGGGCATGAACGGCGGTCGCGTCTTCCCATGTGAAGTCCTCCGGCCCGTACCCTTTCCACTCGATCAGGTACTGGAAGCGACCTTTCAGCCAACGGGAATCCCGGATGCTGGCGACCTCGTACTCGGGGGTGCTGCCGCCATCGCGAGGTCCTGATGGGGGAGGTTCCGCTTGGCGAAGTGGACAAGCCGGTTGTTCGGGGACCAACAAGGACCGATGGAAGACGGGGTGCACGCGCAGGGAACGTGGCAGAGTTAAACGATAGGCGACCGGGTTAATGACGGCCTCGACTGGGAACGGTCCAAGGTAACGGTGGTCCAGCTTCCTCGCCGGCCGAGTGGATGGTAGGTTCCTGGTAGACAGCCAGACCCGATCCCCCACCGACAGTGGAGGCGTATCCCTTCTCGACCGATCGGCAAACCTCTTATAGTCGGCCTTGGCCTTCTCCAGCTGCCGTCGCACCAACCGATGGATCGCCTGTAACTCCGCCATGAATTCGTTCGCTGCCGGCTCCGGTGAGTCCACGGGCGAAAGGGGGAAAAACCGGGGGTGATAACCCACGTTGGCCAAGAACGGTGTCATCTGCGTGGAGGTGTGCTGCGAGTTGTTAAAGGCAAACTCGGCTATGGCCAAATAGTCCACCCAATTGTCCTGCTGCAGGTTAACGTAGCAGCGCAGATACTGCTCTAAGATGCCGATGACCTTCTCGGTACCCCCGTCGGTCTGAGGATGATGCGCGGACGAGAGGCAAACCTTAATGTCCAACGCCCGCATCAACTCCTGCCAGAAGCGGGCTGTAAACTGGGCCCCCCTATCGGAGACGACTCTATCGGGGAGGCCGTGCAGCCGGAACACCTGTTGGATGAACATGCGACTAGTGGCGCGAGCTGACGGTAAGCCGCGACAGGGGATGAAGTGCGCCATCTTGGTCAGCATGTCCACCACCACAAACACTGTCGTGAAGCTGGAGGATGGGGGTAGATCCGTCAGAAAGTCCATGGACACAGCCCCCCAGGGTCTCTTGGGTGTTGGCAAAGGCTGCAGTAAACCAGGCGGGGCCCCTGTCGCTGACTTGGCCTGCCTGCATGGGACGCAGGAGGTGACATAAGACTGGACGTCGTGTCGGACTCGGGGCCACCAGAAGGTACGGGAGACCAGGTTCAGAGTCTTGAACAGGCCAAAATGCCCCGCAGCCGGGTTATCATGACACTGACTGAGGACGAGTCCCCTGAGTGGCCCTCCCGGAACATAGAGCCGGTCACGATAATACAGGAGTCCATCCGTGACCGACCAAGGCGAATCTGGCCCCACCTCTTCCTTCCGCTGAGCCACCCACGCCTCCTGCTGCTGCGCCTCCCTGATCCGAGCCCGTATATCCACCGGCTCCCGCACCGCAGCAAAAGACTCGACGGGGATCACTGTTCTGGGCGGAAGCTTGTCCTCCACTCGGGTGTACTCGGGCTTCCTGGACAGAGCATCCGCTCTTTGGTTGTGCCCGCTGGGTATGTACCGCACCCGGAAGTCAAACCTCGCAAAGAAGAGGGACCACCGGATCTGGCGTTGGTTCAGATTCCGAGCGGTCTGCAGGCTTTCCAGATTCTTGTGGTCCGTCCGGACCTCGATTTGATGCTGCGCCCCCTCCAGATGATGCCTCCAAGCCTCGAACGCCGCCTTGATGGCCAGCAGCTCCTTCTCCCAGATGGTATAGTTGCGCTCCGAGGGATTCAATTTCCGGGAGTGATACGCGCAAGGGAAAAGGGTACCGCTGGGCGTCGCTGCCTGGAGTAACACGGCCCCAATGGCAATGTCGGAGGCGTCCGCCTCCACGACAAACGGCCGTTGCGGGTCAGGATGCTTCAAGATGGGCTCCTTCATGAAGGCGTCCTTCAAAGCTTGGAACGCCTGTTGTTCAGGGGCGTTCCACTGGAACCGAGTCTTCTTCTGCAGGAGCCGGGTGAGGGGGGCTGTCAAGGCAGCAAAGCCAGGGATGAATGTCCGATAGTAGTTGGCAAATCCAAGAAGTCGCTGAACATCCTTCACGCGACGCGGGGGTTGCCAACTCTGCAACGACTCAACTTTACTCGGTTCCATGGCGATGCCCTCAGGAGAAATGCGGTGACCCAGGAAATCGATGGTCACCTGGTAGAACTGGCACTTCTCCAACTTGGCAAACAGCCGATGTTTCCGGAGGCGCTGCAGGACCTGACGGAGATGCTGATGATGCGCTTCACGCGACGGGGAGTAAATCAGGATGTCGTCCAGGTAAATCACGACAAACTGGTCCAACAGATCTCGAAAGATGTCGTTCATAAAATGCTGAAACACAGCGGGGGCGTTGGTCAGGCCAAACGGCATCACCGTGTACTCGAAATGTCCATAGCGAGTACCAAACGCCGTCTTCCACTCATCACCCGGCCGAACCCTGACGAGGTTGTAAGCTCCACGCAGGTCCAGTTTCGTGAAGATCTTAGCCTCCCGGAGTCGGTCCAAGAGCTCGGGGATGAGGGGCAGCGGGTACGCACCGTGATGGCATTGAGTTTCCGGTAGTCACAGCAAAGCCGTAACTCGCCCGACTTCTTTTTGACGAAGAGCACGGGCGCAGACACAGGCGAGGACGAGGGCCGGATGAAACCACGAGCCAAATTCTTTGTCAGGAAGTCCCGCAACGCAGCCAACTCGGGCTCCGACATGGAGTACAAACGCCCCACTGGGAGAGGCGCATCAGGGACTAGATCAATGGAACAGTCATAGGGCCTGTGCGGGGGTAATTGGTCCGCCTCTGACTCACTGAACACATCAGCAAAGTCGGACAGTTCGGGAGGCAAAGAAACCCCTGAGGAACCCTCCACCTGGCCGGCACAGATATGGCGGGTGTGGTCCATGCACTGCAAACTTGGGAAGGTGACCAAGTTCTGAGACCAATAGATCTGTGGATCATGCGCCCGGAGCCACGCCAGTCCCAAGACCACGGGGAAGTGCAGATCCGAAGTGACGTAAAACTGAATGGCCTCCACATGGGTACTGATGGCCATACACACGGGTTGCGTGGCGGCCGTAATAGGCCCGGACAGGAGCACTCGACCATCGATGGTCTCCACAAGCATGGGCGGATCCACTGGACACTGGGGAACAGCCCATTTGGCCACAAAGGCCGAATCCATAAAGTTAGTGGTAGCCCCAGAGTCAATTAAGGCATGGACCGGAATCCCCTCTGGCTTGCCAGGAAGGATCAGTCGTGCCTCCAGAATCAAATGCCGTGGAGGTTCACAGGCACCGTCGGAACGGCATCGCTCGGCGTGGTCGTTGTGGGTCGCCCGATCTTTCACACCGTCTAGATCGGGCTCGGGCCGTTTCCCGATAGCAAAGCAGGGGACTTTCTCGGGGCAAGCTTGGTCACTGACGCCCGCTGACGCTTCTTCGGGCAAGAAGCAGCCAAATGTCCAGGGTCCCCACAGTAAAAACACAACCCCTCCGATCGTCGTCTGTCCATTTCCGTCACCGATAGACGGGACCTGGCGGCACCCAGCTCCATTGGCTCCTCCCTCTGGACTGGGGGCTCACGCACAACAGGGGCGGCAGGGGTCTGTGGGATGGCACGGCGACTCTTACGCTGCTGCAGCCGGGCATCGATCCGCAGACAAAGATGGATCAGCCCATTCAGGTCTGAGGGAATGTCCACGCGGGCCAGCTCATCCAACATCTCCTCTGACAAGCCATCCTGAAAGGCATCCACGAGCGCAGCCTCATTCCAGGCGGAATCCTGGCTAAGCAGCCGGAAATCGCTGATATAGGCCTGTAGAGGGCGCTGACCCTGCCTCAAAGCTTTCAGGCGTCGGGTGGCAGTCTGCGCCTTAATCGGGTCCTCGTACATGAGGCGCATATGGTCACAAAACCCCCCAAAGTTATCCAACAAAGGGCTAGGCTGTGCCAACAGAGGCGTGCCCCAACGAGCTGCATCTCCCGACAGAAGGCTCAACACGAATCCCACCTTATCTCGGTCAGTGGGGAAATCAGCTGCTCTCACGCTGATAAAAAGCTGGCATTGTCCCAGGAAGGCAGGAAACAGTTCTGGATTGCCAGCAAATTTATCCGGCATAGCTAACCGACATTTCCTCCTGGGTGGGGGTGCAGCATGTACCTGAGCTTGCAGTTGTGCCACCTGAGCTGCCAGCAAAGTGAGTTGCTGGGTGAGCTGGGCATTCTCGGCAAGAAGCTGCTCCATCGTAGTAATAAGGGGTGGGTGGCTGAAAGCAAACTGTTCTGAACCAGCCCTCTTCTAGCAAACCCCTATTCAAAAAGAAGAGACTGGAGAGCGTCCAAGACTAAAAGGCTTCTGCCAAGATTTAATTACGCAGTTAACAAAAACACTAGAGCTTGTCTTCTCAAGCGGAAAAGTTGCTTTCAGCAACCAGCCCCTCCCCAAACACTCCTTTTATAGAGA
Organism: Vipera berus; assembly: GCF_964194415.1. Taxonomy (NCBI): domain Eukaryota; kingdom Metazoa; phylum Chordata; class Lepidosauria; order Squamata; family Viperidae; genus Vipera; species Vipera berus. The sequence continues at coordinate 8,020,083 of NC_138203.1, forward strand.
GCTCAGGGCGTGGTCTCCCTGTGCCTCCTCCCGAGGAGACCCGCAGCCTTTTTCTGCTTAGTCCTGCTCGACTGCCTCCTGCGTCGGGCGTCCTTGAACAGGGCCAGCTGTGGGTCATCATCCTCCGCACTATCGGGCTCACGCAGCTGAGAGGAGGTCCCCGGCTGGGAGCTCTGCCAAGCCTCCACGCCATCATCAACCGGTTCGTCTCCCACACGGTCCTCCTCCCCCTCATCTGAGTCATCCGACACCTCTGAGCCGGCTGCCGAAACCACAGGCTGACCCTGAGTCACAACAGGCACGTAGCTGCACACTTTTCCCTCTTGACAAGCGGCCCGTGGAACTCACTGGGGTTGAGCTGGTGCCGGCACAGGGAATTGCTGGGGAATACCAATTCAGTCTCGGAAGCCTTAATAAAGACTCCTTTGCACCCGTGGGGTGTGCGTGAGTGGGACGGCACAGGATCTTTCAGAGTACTAACAATATTTACGATGCGGCTAGATTACAGCCTTCAAGACCTCTTAGTCCCGAATGTTAACCGTGCAGGAAACAAAAATGTGAAGCTGCAAAGAGAAGATCACTGTTGTGATTCAGGGTCAGCCTGTGGGTTCGGCAGTTGGGTCGGACGATTCAGAGGAGGAGGAGGGGGGTGTTGGAGAGCCTCCAGAGAACAACCCGGAGGCTTCGCAGAGCCCTCAGCCAGGCCCCTCCCACCTGGTCACGACGCAGTCCCAGCTGTGTGAGCCTGACAGCGTGGATGAAGATGACCCACAGCTGGCCCTGTTCAAGGACGCCCGACGCAGGAGGCAGTCTATCAGGAGTAAACAGAGGAAGGCAATGGGGCACCTCGGAAGGAGGCAGAGAGAAGCCACGCCCTGAACTGTTTAAAAGGGGAATGTGTGGGAGGGCTGGTTTGCTGAAGGCAACCGTTTGAATAGCTCCTGTTTCATGGTTCGTGTTTGCTCTCTTTGCTCTGTTTGCTCTGTTTGATGTTTTTATGTTAATAAATTTGGCAGGCTTAGTTCCAGCCTCTTGCCTTCTTGTAAAAGGGGTTGTCCCTGCCTTTTCTGCAGGGCCGGTAGCAGGCTGGTACAGAACAATCACTGCAGGGACGTGGAACGTCACAAGCACAAACAGGAAAGTTCCCACACACTGAAAGAGGAAGCGAGTCCATGGCAGATTGGCCTCTTAAGCGTTGGCAAATTGAGATGGGACTGGAATCGGACCCTTTCATTCAGCAAAGCTAACTGCCTAGGATGTGAGAAACTATGGCGAAGTTGTGTTGTGTTCATACAAGTCGTCGGAGACTTAGAGCAGTTCGTTTAGTGACGGTACGAAGTTACAAGCGCACTGAAAAAGGGGACTGATGGCCGTTTTTCACAGTTACGGCCTTTCCAGTGTCCCCATGATCGTGCGATCAAAATTCAGACGCTTGGAAACTGACTCATATTGATGACGATTGCACCGCCCCAGGGTCATGTGATCCCCTGTTGTGACCTTCTGATGAACAAAGTCAATGGGGAAGCCAGATTCACTTAACAGCTGGGTTACTTACTTAACAACTGCAGTGATTCACTTGACCACTGGGGCAAGCAAGGTCATAAAATGGGGCCAAACTCACCGAAGAACTGTTTTGCTAGCAATGGAAATTCTGGGTTCAGTTGTGGTCACAAAGTGAGGACCACCTGTTATACGAATTCAATATTCTAACACTTTCACCCAACTCTCAGTACACTTCGGATGGACAAAGGCTTTGCTTTTTTAAAAAAAAAATAGTTTGGATAGAAAAAGAAGTGAGATCAGCAGCAGCCAGGGTGAAAGCTATCAACTGCCAACTCCTACATCCAGCCTCTTCCCACCGTCCACAGGACTGCCAGCTTGTTCAGCTCAACAGCTCGCCATACAAAAGAAACCTGGTCTTCAGAAATGTTGCCTTTAAAAATTTTGAAGTGAAAGTGTGGGAGGCGGGAATAAAGGAGGGAAGGAAGGAAGGAAGGAGTAAGTTCAATTGTTATTGGAATTTTAAAGAGCTCATAGACAGGAAGGAAGGAAGGAAGGAAGGAAGGGAGGGAGGGAGGGAGGAAGGAAGGAAGGAAGGAAGGAAGGAAGGAAGGAAGGAAGGAAGAAAGGAGTAAGTTCAATTGTTATTGGAATTTTAAAGAGCTCATAGACAGGAAGGAAGGAAGGAAGGAAGGAAGGAAGGAAGGAAGGAAGGAAGGAAGGAAGGAAGGAAGGAAGGAAGGAAGGAAGGAAGTTTAATTGTTATTGGAATTTTAAAGAGTTCACAGATATGAAGGGAGGGAGGGAGGAAGGAAGGAAGGAGTAAGTTCAATTGTTATTGGAATTTTAAAGAGTTCATAGACAGGAAGGAAGGAAGGAAGGAAGGAAGGAAGGAAGGAAGGAAGGAAGGAAGGAAGGAAGGAAGGAAGGAAGGAAGGAAGGAAGGAAGGACCCATCGAGACACTTGACCAATCCCACGATCTGCCATTCCTCACCAGATTCAAGCCCTCCACAACTTCTGCAAGAGTCGGGGTCGGCTGCAGAAGAACACGGGGTAGCATCTCCCCTAAGGCGAATCTGATGGAGGACAATTAAGCAAGAGCCGGGAGGGAGCAGCCCATACAGTGTTTTCCTAACGCGAGGAATTTTTGCTGTTGCTGTTGCTGTAGTTATTCCATTCTTTCTACTTTTGACAAATCTCTCCGGCGCAGCAAAACAACATCCCGGGCACAGGTGGGTGGCCGTTTCAAGCTCCTATGAGCCCAACAGCACCCGCTGGCAGCCACCTCGGAATTGCTTCTGAACGCCAGCGCGCAGAGAATGTTTGTGCCCAAGCTATAAATCAGGGCAGTTATTTCTTCCTAGCGGGCTTTTTTTAAAAAATTCCACGGTCAGTTCCCCACTCCCACCCACCCCGTTTTACGCACGCACACAAAAAGGATATCTTCCCTCTCTTTGACGATGAGCTCGTTCTGATCCTCCAGTTGTCTGATCTTCTTCTCAAACGCTTCCTGCTCGGCTTTCAGCCGCTCCTCCGTCACCTCTTTTTCCTCGCTCACTCTGGGAAAGATAAAAAAGGAACACAAGGGCGCGCACACGCACACAGTCAGAGAAATACCAGGCACCAACAGAACACCACGGATTTTGATCAGGACTAGCCCGAAGCCCCCCATGACCTCCCACATTTTCACGAATCCTGCCGCTTCTACTTGTCATGAACAGAAAGGGCCAATCAAGGGGTTGGTTGGATTGTGTTGCTGCTGCCATGTGTGATTTTTTTTATGTTGTGGATATTTAATGTTGTAAGCTGCCCCAGACACTTGTGAGTGAGTTGGGGAGGGAGGGGTGGGGCGTCGTGTAAATTTGTTTAATAAATAAAAGATACCGATAGAAGATCATAAGTGTAGCTCGGGGTTGAATTGTGTGGGCTCCTGGGTGCTTTCGGAGCGTTGCCGTTTCCTTTGCAGACGTTTCCACAGCTGGCTTTTGTGGCTAAGCTGGAACTAGAATTCCCCCTCTCCTGGTGACTGGCCCACCCAGCTGGCTTTCATGCCTACGACAGGGCTAGAACTCAATCTCCTGGTAATTGGTCGAAAGTCACCCGGCTGACTTTCAAGTGTAAGGCAGGACTAGAACTCACAATCTTCTGGTGACTGGCCCAAAGTCAGTCGGCTTGTATGCCTAAAGTGGAACTAGAACTCACCGTCTCCTGGTGATTGACCCAAAGACACCCAGCTGGCTTTTGTGCCTAAGGCAGGACTAGAACTCACAAGTCTCCTGGTGATTGGCTGAAAGTGACTCAGTTGTTTTTCATGCCTTTTCAAGGTGGGACTAGAACTCCCAGTCTCCTGGTGATTGGCTGAAAGTGACCCAGTCGGCTCCCCAAACTGGCACCTTCCATATTGATAGCAAGCTGCGTGATGACTGCTGGAACTACAACTCCCAGAATTTCCAGGCGCCAGGGATTCTGATCCTAAGACATCGAGATGGTACTGGGAAGTGGAAAGTAGTTTAAGAGTCTCCTCTGGCAAAGCTCACGCTAGCATTTTTTGCTAGTAGATATGTTTGCCGCCTGACATTTTTAATAAAAATAACAATAAAGGTGGGATAAACTTTTTTTTTTAACCGCCACAGAGCTTAGAGCAACATCTGAGGCCCAGTCCAAACAAGGCTGTTGGGATGTCGAGGTCAAATTAGCTGTATTCACTCCCATCCCTAAACTTGGAGAGGTTGGCCTTCGTAAGTTGTGTAAATCCAGCTACTGTGGCACGTAAATAGTGGTGCTTTAGGCTACTCAGCAATGCATGAGTGACAGACAGATGGTTTGGTCTAGTAGTTACGGCATCAGGTCAAAAATCGGAAGACGGTAAATGAAATATTGGAAGACTGCTATCATGTCCCCCCCGGTCCTTCTTTTCTTTAAACTGGACCTACCCAATTCCAGCAACCATTTTTTATATGTTTCAGCCTCCAGTCCCTTGATCATCTTTGTTGCTCTTCTCTACACTCTTTCTAGAGCTTCAACATCTTTTTTACACCATGGTGACCAAAACTGGATGCAGTATTCCAAGTGTGGCCTTACCAAGGCCTTGTAAAGTGGTATTAACCCTTCACATGATCTGGATTCTCTCCCTCTGTTAATGCAGCCTAGCACTGATGGCGAGTTCTACTCTCGCCTTAGGCAGGAAATCCAGCTTGCGATTCTCAGCCAATCGCCGGGAGACCGTGAATTCTAGTCCCGCCTTAAGCATGAAAGCCGGCTGGGTGACTTTGGGCCAACCACCGAGAGACTGCGAGTTCTAATCCCGCCTTAAGGCATGAAAGCCGGATGGGTCACCTTGGGCCAATCAATCTCTCTCAGCACAACTCACCTCCCGGGGTTGTTGTTGTTGTGAGGAAAATAAAAAGGAAGGAGTATTAGGTAGATTCGCCACTTTTGAGTTATTAAAAATAATAAAGGCGGGATAGAAATAGTAAGCAAGCAAATAAGTTTGCAGCAGGGGAGACCTTTTAAGTCAGCTTTCTGTGATGTCTCGGAGACAATGAGGTAAACACCCTTTCAATAAAAGAGACATTCTTCCACTTCACAAAACCACAAGAAGTGGGAAGGAAATTCTCAGCCCTTCCACATTATCACACCCAGTTTATCCTCACCTTGCAAGCTCCTTAATTAAGTTTGCGATGCGCCTTTTGTCTTCGGGGCATAAATCCTTTAAAGAAGCACTTTTCATTTCTCCCTTGTCGGGCTCCTAAAATTTAAAATCAACATTGACAAAAAAAGAACTTATTAAGGTGGAAAGAATTTACAATAAATGTATCTCAAGCACGAAGGGCTGCAGATTCGGCTGAAGATTCAGCCGAAGATTCAGCCGTACTTCCAACAGACAAGTGGGGGGGGGGAAGAAAGAAAAAAAAAGACACACATTTTTACAAACAACTACGGGGATCATTTCCCGAATGTTGCTCTGGAAGAAAGTCACCTCTTGGCATTTGCTTCCACAAGGACTGGAAGGAGGAAAAAGAGGTTTGGGCAGGGGGTGCAATCCTATTTTTAACCTTTGGGGATTTAGCATCTGTGGCTAATACTTTTTTTTTTTTTTTTTTGGCCAGAAGCAGCAATTGCTTCTGAAGATCTGAAGCTATCACAAGGCTTTTTGAAACGCAAAATCACAGCTGAAAAAAAGGGGTAAAAAAAAAAGAATTAAAAAATGAACGATTCAAACTCCCCAGATGACTTCTAAACAAGCTCTCTCCTATGCAGCATTTGATTGCAGGGTGAAAACTCGGGCGATTGACAAGTCGCGTTTCGTCCCGTCATTCTAGCTGCAAATTCCAAAACACGCTAAACTTCATTTGCAACGTCCCATTCTGCTCCTGGGATGAGTCTTTAGGCCTCAGACGGCCCACTAAATTGCTAGAGCATCAAAAAGCCGGAGTACCAATGATGTCATTGTCCCTTTTTTCCCCCTTAATTTTTCCTAAAAGGTTTATTTGCACTCTTGCGCCGCCAGAGGGCGCTGCGCTGTCCAGCTAATTTCCGCTTGCTCCACCAACTATAAGACTTTTAACAGTTCTTAGAAACCAGATAGGTGTGTTGGAATGCAGGTAAGTCCTCGACTTACCACAACGGAGCCCGTCGTCGTCGTCGCGGGTAAACAAAGCAGTCGTGAAACGAGTCACGCCCCACTTTATGACCTTTTCCCCCCCCGACCCCGCCAGTTCTTAAAAGTGGATTACCTGCTCTTTCTAGCACGCCAAAAACTCGGCTGGTGTCAGGATCTCCACCGTGGGCCTGGCGCCTTATTTTTTATTTTTTTATTTTAATTCCATTTATATCCCGCCCTTCTCCGAAGACTCAGGGCGGCTTACAAGCTTAGCAGTAGCCTTCATTCTATGTATATGCCTGCTTATTAGGGCTTTCACACACACACCCCCCAAGCGGCATTATTACAAAGTCAGCTTAATTGCCCCCAACAATCTGGGTCCTCATTTTACCTACCTCGGAAGGATGGGAGGCTGAGTCAACCTTGAGCCTGGTGGGACTCGAACCTGCACTAATTGCAGGCAGCTGGTGTTACTTCAGGAGGCATTAGCCCACTGCTCCACCAAGGCTCTTGCTGGCATCCTGCTCTCAAAGGGGAAACGAGGGGGGGGGAAAGGCCTTTGGGGCAAACCACACCTGTGTTATCTCATGGTGGGAAATAGGGAGGGGGGGGCTGACATGCGAAGAAAAAAACCAGAGCATTTTGTACCGGTTATAACGCCCGGGCGTCTTTCAGGTTGCTTGCCCCGAATCTGAAATTCCAGCAGCCTAAACAACCCAGAGTTTCCCACAACGCTGCGGCAATCCTGGACTGGGTGGCAACAGACCAGGACATTGGGGGAGGTGGGGGGTGGGATGGGGAACGGTGGGCTTGGGTCTTTGTATCGCTGAGTGGGAACTTCAGTTTCCTCCTCGCCTTCCTGCCAGCGGCAACCTTAGTAAAAGTCCTTTTCACTCAAATCAGTTGGAGTTGGCTTCCCTTGTTCTGGGGCAGGTCTGACAGCTGGAGTATAAAAGTTTTTAAAAAAATTCGAGGGGAGGTCCTGTTTTTCATGGTTTCATATATCCATAGGGGCTTGATAAGTCATCCTGAGTTATATTGCGCAAGAGGGGTGACCGTATCAATCTTATAAATCAACAAACTAACACATCTGCCTAAAATCCTGCCAGCCTTTTCTTATCTGGCAAGTCCTGCTGTAAATAGTAGAACGACACCGTATGTTTTAGCCTCCAAGCCCCTAATCATTCATGTTGCTCTTCTCTGCACTCTTTCTAAGAGTCTCAACATCTTTTTTTTACATCGTGGTGACGAAAACTAGATGCAGGATTCCAAGTGTGGCCTTACCAAGGCCTTGTAAAGTGGTGTTAGGACTTCGTGTGATCTTGATTGTATCCCTCCGTTAATGCAGCCTAGGACTGCGTTGGCTTTGGGATAGGGAACTAGGCAGGGAGCACGCCACAGCTGTCCATTTAGATTTTGGAAGAAGTGTTACAAATAATAACAACACCCTAACATCTTGCTTGAGATAGGCAGATATAGAAGATAGATAGATAGACAGACAGACAGACAGACAGATAGATAGGCAGGCAGGCAGGCAGGCAGGCAGGCAGGCAGATGATAGATAGATAGATAGATAGATAGATAGATAGATAGATAGATAGATAGATAGATAGGCAGGCAGGCAGGCAGGCAGGCAGATGATAGATAGATAGATAGATAGATAGATAGATAGATAGATAGATAGATAGATAGATAGATAGGCAGGCAGGCAGGCAGGCAGGCAGGCAGGCAGGCAGGCAGATGATAGATAGATAGATAGATAGATAGATAGATAGATAGATAGATAGATAGGCAGGCAGATGATGATGATGATGATGATGATGATGATGATGATGATGATGATGATGATAGATAGATAGATCGATAGAGATAGATAGATAGATAGATAGATAGATAGATAGATAGATAGATAGATAGATAGATAGATAGATAGATAGATAGAGACAGACAGAGACAGACAAACAAACAAACAAACAAACAAACTAATCAATGGAACTTCCAACTCAGATAAACCATCAAGCTGTAAACAACAGCCTAATCAAGGAACCGCCAAAAACACTCCCACAAACATTGATGGGGCAAGCCACTTGTATATAAACAGAGAAAACCCCACCTCCTTCTAGCACTGGTGACATTACCTAGTTGGGTCATGAAATGTCTGCAAGAAAACTGCCAAGCTCAGAGAGCATCAAGGACCTCACACTTCAACCCAGAGCTACATATATTTTCTTCTACTGCTTTCTCTCTTATCATTCTCTTTATCAGTATCTATCAATGTTTATCTCTATCGATCTAAACTAATACTAGACCAACAATCAAGCAGTAAACAGCCCTAATCCAGGAACCACCCAGAAAAAAGGCACTGAGAGGGCGAGCCACTTATATACAGATAGCAAACCCCCTTCTCCCTTCGAACACTGATGATGTTACCTAGTTGGGTCATGAAACGTCCCAACCGTGAAAACAACGAAGCTCAGAGAGCACCAAGGACTCCAATAAGTGGTTTTTGTTTAAAAAGGCAGGATTAAGTTTCTAAAAGACTGGCACTGGTACACTGTGTTTCTCAACCTCAGTCATTTTCATGGGTGAACTTCAGTTGCAAGAATACACTAGCCAGCATGCCGGCTGGGGAATTCTGGGAGCTGGAAGTCCAGCCGTCTTAAAGATTTAGATGCTGCTATAAATTATGCAAAGCTAACAAGGCACGTCCATCTTCTCCGAGAAGCTATCAATTTCTGGCCAGTGGCACAATTTAAGAATGGATTGCACAAGAAAAATGAGGTTCCTATATCTTCTCCAGCGTAGCTGTTTCTTGAACACCACGACTGGGAGATGTGGTTTAGACCAGGAGATCTTCAAACTTGGCCCTTTTATGACTTGTGGACTTCAACACCCAGAATTCCTCAGCCAGCCATGCTGAGGGGAAAGGGAGAGGTTTCCAAGCTGGTTCAGGAATTCTGGGAGTTGAAGTCCACAAGTCATAAAAGGGCCAAGCTTGAAGATCTCCTGGGTTAGACAATATTCAGAAATCGCATCTTTCTGGCTTGTTACTATTTCTTTCCAAGATTTCAAAAGGGAACAAACGTTAGTATTTCAAGCCGGCTTTGGCATACATAAAGTAAAGGTAAAGGTTCCCCCGCACATGCGTGCTAGTTGTTTCCAACTATAGGGGCCAATGCTCATCTCCATTTCAAAGCCGAAGAGCCAGCGCTTGTCCGAGGACGTCTCCGTGGTCATGTGGCCGGCATGACTAGACGCCAAAGGCGCACGGAACGCTGTTACCTTCCCACCGGAGTGGTCCCTATTTTTATACTTGCATTTTTTAATGTGCTTTCGAACTGCTAGGTTGGCAGAAGCTGGGACAAGTAACAAACAGGCGCTCACTCTGTTATACGGCACTCGGGATTCGACCCGCCAAACTGCTGATCTTCTGATCGACAAGGTCAGCGTCCTAACCCACTGAGCCACCGCGTCCCCCTTGGAATACATACCAGGGATCATCTTGCACACGGTGAAGATTCGGGCCACCCCATGGGGGCCACGGAGAATTTCATTTTCTTCATTTTTTTTAAATTTACAACAGCCTTTTCACTGAAACTGCTTCAAGTTAAGAGCTCTGGAGTTTTTTACCCACTAAAATTCTCTCTCTCTCTCTTTTTTTTTTTTTTTTCAGAAGACAAGCCGCATTCAAAGGCTTCCAGCTCACTGTTTGGGGTACCCGTGCCGTGACCCTTTTTGCCCTGGTGAAATTCCAAGAATTTCGACGCACAACTGCCACAGCCAAACGATCACGTCAGGGCTTCTGCTTTGGGGATTTGAGTTCCAGGTGCACTTCAGCCAAGCAGATGCTTCTCAAGCACCAACAAACCCGCAATTAGAACTCGGGAACCGTTGGGTTCCATAACGCAACACTCGCCACACCTGACTGCAGAAAAACACCGTCTGCCGGAAAAGAGAAGCAACACAACCCCGCTGAGATTTCCTTGGCCCCAGGCCTCTTGGCATTTTGCAAATCCCTGAAGCAGCCGTTTGGAGGTTGGCTGAGCCTGTGGGGTTTAGGTTTGCGTGAATGGGCTCAGGGCTGTCCTAGGCCAGGGCTTTTCAACCTTTTCACCCATTGTACCACTTTTAGGATATGGCAACATCCGAGTACCACCAGTCGCCTAGCAAGGTGTCAAAAACACGATGACCAAAAAAAAATGACCCTGGGACACTGTGACTGTCATAAATATGAATCAGTTGCCAGGCATCTGAATGTAAATCACAAGACCCTGGAGATGCTGCAACATTCCAGCTGATCGGCGCTTCTTCTGGGCTCAGCAAAAGCGCCAGGATCAGTGCCGAGCTCCAGCTGGAGCCTGGCGCTGATCCTGGGGCTTCCGCTGAGCCCTGACAGCCCTGCAGCTCCAGCCGTCTCTCGCTCAGGCTTGTGCGGGGCTGCCACACAATTTCCCTTCCATCGCTACCACTTTTCTAGGGTGGTCGTGTACCACCTGCCAGGTGCCAATGTACCACAGGTGGTACCCGTATCACTGGTTGAAAAGCCCTGTCCTAGGCAGCCGTTCGGGTTAATATTGCGTTGCTGCTACTGTTGTCACCATTACTGGTTGCTTTTTTTTTTTTGGTGCTTTGGGCGGTTCTAAGCACCAGCCAGAGTCACAATTGTGAGATGGGCAGCCGTATAAATTGATATATAAGCAAATAAATACCGACAGAAGAAGAGCACCTGCAGCTCGGGGTTGAACTGTGATGCTCTCTGAGCTTGGTGGTTTTCTTGCAGATGTTTTATGACTGGATAACTAGTGAATGAATATACCAACAGAAGAGAATCTTTGTAGCTCAGGGATGAATGGAGGGAGGGGTCCTTGGTGGTCTCTAAGCTTGGCTGCTCACTTTATTACCCAATTAGATAGCATCATCAGTGCTAGAAGAGACTTGGGGTTGCCAGGACGAGGAGGAGGAGGACTGTGGGATCCTTGGCGCTCTCTGATCTTGCTTGTTTCCTTGCAGACTTTTTATGAGCCAACTAGGGAACATCATCAGTCGGGTCATGAAATATCTGGAGGAGGAGGAGGAGGAGGAGGAGGAGGAGGAGGAGGAGGAGCTCTCTGAGCTTGACTGTTTTCTTGCAGACATTTCACGACCTAACTAGGTAATGTTGTCAGTGCTAGCAAGGAGTGGGGACAGCGCCAGTCGCTTGTACAGAAAGTCACTCTAGAGGTGGCTGTCAGATTAAGACCAAACCCTGCCTTGTCCACATGCATCTTGCTCTCTTCCTCCCCATCTTTTGATTACAAAAGTATTATTGTTAACTTGTCGTTTATTGTTTTCGTATTTACTGGCTTTTAATGTTTGCTAAGCCATCCAGAGTCCCCTCTGGCCAAGACTAACAAAATACAATCAAAGCAAGCCAAGGAAGCAGCCATCTCTGTGAACGGCACTTGCCAGGCGCACACAGGGAGGAGGAGGAGGAGGAGGAGGAGGAGGAGGAGGAGGAGGAGGAGGAGGAGGAGGAGACAAGAGACCTCATTTAGGGAGCCCGGGGTTTCCGGAGGAAGCACCTGCACAAAGTTCAGTCCAGAGATGGCTTACTTGCTGCCGACACATTAGCAGGATAGGCAGTCCTCAACTTATGACCACAATTGAGCCCAAGGTTTCGGCTGCTAAGCAAGACATTCACTAGTACATTTTTGCCCCACTGTACAACCTTTCTTGCTTGCTTGCTCCTGGGGAGGAAAGCCATGGAAAACCTAGACAGCACACTAAAAAGCAGAGACATCACCCTGCCAACAAAAGTGCGTATAGTCAAGGCTATGGTCTTCCAAGTTGCAATGTATGGCTGTGAAAGCTGGACCATAAGAAAGGCTGAGCGCCAAAGAATTGAGACCTTTGAACTGTGGTGCTGGAGAAGACTCCTGCGAGTCCCTTGGGCTGCAAGGCGATCAAACCGGTCAGTCCTAGAGGAGATCAACCCTGACTGCTCTTTAGAAGGCCAGATCCTGAAGCTGAAACTCAAATACTTTGGCCACCTAATGAGAAGGAAGGACTCACCGGAGAAGAGCCTAATGCTGGGAAAGGTTGAGGGCAAGAGAAGAAGGGGACGACAGAGAAGGAGGTGGCTGGATGGAGTCACTGAAGCAGTAGGCGTGAGCTTAAATGGACTCCAGCAAATGGTAGAGGACAGGAAGGCCTGGAGGAACGTTGTCCATGGGGTCGCGATGGGTCGGACACGACTTCGCAACTAACAACACCACAACCTTTCTTGTCACGGTTGTTAGGTGAATCAGTCACACGGCTGTTAAGGGAATCTGGCTTCCCCATTGACTCTGCTTGTCAGCAGGTCGCAAAAGGGGATCACGTGACCCTGGGACACTGCAACCCTCGTAAACGTGAGCCGGGGGCCAAGCGTCTGAAATTTTGATCACGTGGCCGCGGAGCTGCTGCCATGGTCGTTAAGTGTGAAAAAACGGTCGAAAGTCACTTTTTTTCAGTGCCGTCATTAAACGAAAGGTTGTAAGTCGAGGACTAGCCTGTACTTATTATAAAAACCTAGCGAGCCCCCTGGCTGGCACTTTGCAACGGGGTCGGCTCAGAACAAACAAAGAGAACCAAACCAGGATCTAAGTTGGTTCTCTCCTTGATTAGTTTCCATCCAATTGTTTCTTGTCCTACCTACAGGTGCTTTTTGATTGACACCCCCCCACACTTCTTCGTGGCAGCCCCTCAAGATACTGGAAGGCTGCTATCACATCACTCCTAGCCCCTCTCTTCATTAAACTAGACATGTACAATTCCTGCAACTGTTCTTCATGTGTTTTAGCCTCCAATCCTCTGATCAACTTTGTTGCTCTTCTCTGCACGCTTTCCAGAGTCTCGACATCTGTTTTATATCGTGACGAGCGAAATTGGATGCAATATTGCAAGTGTGGTCTTACCAAGGCATGATAAAGGGAGTACAGACACCTATAGGATCGGGGTCAGTCTAACAGCTGGGGGAATGGTCTTCCAAAAAGGGGGACGCTCTTCCTGCCCCCACTCCAATGGCACTCCAGAACAGACAGGACTCAAAGCACGCTTTGTCCTGGCAGATCTAAAGGCCATAAAGGTCTGCGTGTAACAGAATAACAAACTTGGAAGGCACCCTTGAGGTCTTCTAGTCCAACTCCCCGCTCAAGCAGAAAACCCTATCCCAGGAGTAGACAACCTTGGCTCTTTTATGACTCGTGGACTTCAACTCCCAGAATTCCTGAGCCAGCATGGCTCAGCTTGGAAACCTTTCCCTTTCCCCTCAGCGTGGCTGGCTCAGGAATTCTGGGAGTTGACGTCCATATGTCTAAGGCAAGGGTAGGCAACCTTGGCTCTTTTATGACTCTTGGACTTCAACTCCCAGAATTCCTGAGCCAGCCACGCTGAGGGGAAAGGGAGAGGTTTTCAAGCTGAGCCATGCTGGCTCAGGAATTCTGGGAGTTGAAGTCCACGAGTCATAAAAGAGCCAAGGTTGCCTAAAGGTAAAGGTAAAGGTTCCCCCGCACATGCGTGCTAGTCGTTTCCGACTCTAGGGGCCGGTGCTCATCTCCGTTTCAAAGCCAAAGAGCCAGCGTTTGTCCGAGGACGACTCCGTGGTCATGTGTCCGGCATGACTAGACGCCAAAGGCGCACGGAACGCTGTTACCTTTCCACCGGAGTGGTCCCTATTTTTCTACTTGCATTTTTACGTGCTTTCGAACTGCTAGGTTGGCAGAAGCTGGGACGAGTAACAGGCGCTTACTCTGCTACGCGGCACTCGGGATTCGACCTGCCAAACTGCCGACCTTCTGATCGACAAGCTCAGCATCCTAACCCACTGAGCCACCGCGTCCCTACCCCTATCCCTGCCCTATCCCATTTCAGACAATCTCTTCTCAAAAACCTCCAGTGATGGAGCACCCACAACTTCTGGAGGCAAGTCGTTGAGAAGTGGAGCCACAGGTGATCCTTCAAACAGGCCAGCCAACTCCCACGAATGTTGAGTGGCTAGCTGCACAAGCCCACCACGTGGGCAAACGTGACCCACGGTGTCCTGCTTGCTGCTGCTGCTGCTGCTGCTCTAACAGGAAAAGCCCAACCCACCTGCTGCCCAGCTTCTTCTCCAATCCTTTTCAGGACCTCCATTGGGGCAGGATTCGAATCCACAGCTGCTCTGGCCTTCGTTGTGGTCTTCTGCCCTTTCCGCAGTTGCCTGGCTCTCAAATTCCTCTCGTCAGAAACTCCTGCGGATTGAACGAAGAAGACCAGGAGGTTTTCCAGTTGTTCTTAAGAGGCATCTCCCTCAACTTTTCCAGTGAAAAGGAGGAACTACAAAAACAATAAAATGTTCCACCGGAAATCTCATATATCTCATCTCATCCATCCATCCATCCATCCATCTCTCTCTCTCTTTTATTTTCCGTTTGTTTTTCCTACTTCTTTTTCTTTTTTTTCTCTTTCTCATTTTGTTTCTCTCTCATTTTGCTTTTGCCCAGGTTCGCCTGGTCCGCCAGTTGCGACCCTACCTGGACCGAGACGCCCTACGCACAGTTACTCATGCGCTCGTGACCTCCCGTTTAGACTACTGCAACGCTCTCTACATGGGGCTGCCCTCGAGGACCACTCGGAGGCTTCAACTGGTGCAAAATGCAGCCGCGCGAGTTGTGATGGGAGTTTCCCGTTACTCCCATGTAACACCTCTGCTCCGCGAGCTGCATTGGCTTCCGGTTGCCCTCCGGGTGAGATTCAAGGTGCTGGTGATGACCTATAAAGCCCTACATGGCTTGGGTCCGGGATATCTGAGGGAACACCTGCTGCCGGCATCAAGTTCCCTTCGTCCTGTGCGCTCCCACAGGGAGGGTCTTCTCAGGGTGCCGCCGGTAAAAGATTGCCGGCGGGTAACGCCCAGGGGGAGGGCCTTCTCTGTGGGTGCGCCTGCCCTCTGGAACCAGCTGCCTGCGGAGCTTAGGACTGCCCCCGACCTTCGATCATTCCGCCGAGACCTGAAGACCTGGCTCTTCGAGCTTTCCGGCTCAGGCTGAGTTTTAATTGGGGTTTTAACTGGGGTTTTACATGTTGCAGGGACTTAGTCTAATCTTTTTAAATGGGTCTTAATTTTTGTATCGATGTTTTTATATACCCTGTAAACCGCCCTGAGTCCTCCGGGAAAGGGCGGTATGTAAATTTAATAAAATTCAAATTCAAATAATTCATTTTCCATTTCTCTCCCTTTTTCCTACTTCTGTCATTTTCCGTTTTTCTCTCTTTTGCTTTCCGTTTCTCTCTCTCTCTCGCTTGCTTCTATTTCCTGTTTCGTTCTTTCTCATTTTCTGTTTGTTTTTCCTATTTCTATTTTCCATTTTTCTTTCTCTTTTGCTTTGCCTGCTTCTCTCTGTTTCACTGTTTTTCCTACTTCTCTCTCATTTTCCCTTTTTTCTCTCTCTCTCTCTCTTTCTCTTTCTCTTTCTCTCACTCACACACACAACCACACAAACCAATTTATCGCACATTTAGGCTTTTCAAGAGGCCTGACACCTGCCTTCAAGATTCCCGTCAAGGCAAGACTGTAACATTTATTTGTTAAGATTTATTGGCTTGTGATTGTTATCACACCTGGCGCTGTTCAATACTTCTCTTCATAAAGGTAAGTGCGATTAATTTATGGACCAAGCTCACATACTTTTTAATTATTCACCTCGGAGCTGTTTAATCAACGTCACAGTGTTACGTGCTAATGCTGGGTTCAGCTACTATCTTTCCCTCCGACTTTTAAAATTGGAAATCATCTGGAATCTTTCCAAGCAAGCCACATACCAGGAGAAGGAAGGGGTGGGGTGGGGTGAGGTGGGATCAGATGGACTGGAATTGACTGGGATGGACAAGACAGGGATGGGATGGATGAACTGGGATGGAGAGGATAGGGATGGATGAACTGCAATTGACTGCGATGGACAGGACAGGGATGGGATGGATGGACAAGACAGGGATGGGATGAATTGAGATGACACAGATGGGATGGGACAGATGAACTGGCATTGACTGGGATGGACAGGACAGGGATGGGATGAATTGAGATGGACACAGATGGGATGGGACAGATGAACTGGCATTGACTGGGATGGACAGGACAGGGATGGGATGAATTGAGATGGACACAGATGGGATGGGACAGATGAACTGGAATTGACTGGGATGGACAAGACAGGGATGGGATGAATTGAGATGGACACAGATGGGATGGGACAGATGAACTGGAATTGACTGGGATGGACAAGACAGGGATGGGATGAACTGGGATGGACAGGGATGGGATGGGACAGATGAACTGGCATTGACTGGAGTGGACAGGACAGGGATGGGATGAATTGAGATGGACACAGATGGGATGGGACAGATAAACTGGAATTGACTGGGATGGACAGGACAGGGATGGGATGAATTGAGATGGACACAGATGGGATGGGACAGATGAACTGGAATTGACTGGGATGGACAAGACAGGGATGGGATGAACTGGGATGGACAGGGATGGGACGGGACAGATGAACTGGAATTGACTGGGATGGACAGGACAGGGATGGGATGAATTGAGATGGACACAGATGGGATGGGACAGATGAACTGGCATTGACTGGGGTGGACAGGACAGGGATGGGATGAAGTGGGATGTGACGGGATGAACTGGAATTGACTGGGGTGGACAGGACAAGGATGGGATGGATGGACGGACTGGCCTGGACAGGGATGGGATGAATTGAGATGGACACAGATGGGACAGGACAGATGAACTGGCACTGACTGGGATGGACAAGACAGGGATGGGATGAACTGGGATGGACAGAGATGGGATGGGACGGATAAACTGGAATTGACTGGGATGGGAAGGGCAGGGATGGGATGGGAACGGGACTGACAGGACAGGAGACAACAAAGATGGAGGGAGAAGGGAGGAGAAAAGAAAGAGAGGGAGGAGAGAAGGCAGGGGAGGAAAGATCTGAAGGGCCCTTGGGGGGGTGGGAAGCAGAGCATAGGATGGCTCAAGGGGCGCACAAGGACTTAGAGGTCCAGGGCAGGCAGGCCTGGGCCTGTGTTAGGCCTCCCAGGACTTCCCCCACCCATGAGGCATTCCATGCTCCGCTTAATGACATCAGGGACCGCAGGAGACGGTAAACAAAGCACTCTTGCCTAACAATTGTCACCACTTGCAACCAAAATGGGCGTGCCGCTTGAGGTCCTAAGTCGAGAACGATAAAGTGAGTGCACGCCAGTTGGATTTGGACCAGATTCCCAGCCGACCCCTGTCCGAACCTGTGCAGTAGCCATTCGCGCAACATACCTGGGACATACACGGGTTGCCGGTCTTCGTCTGAAACTGTGCTATCATTCAAGGAAAGCAAGGACAACCTGTGTTCTACTCCACACTTTTAGAATCTGAAGATTTAAAAGGCAGGCCAGGGAAAGCTTCCTTCCAACCCTAAGGTCAACCAATCGTAAGCAGACATTCCTTGCTGCGGACTCTTTCAAAGAGTCAAACCTGAATTAAACCGTTGTCTGTTATTTCAGGCTGGGCTGCTTTGCTTCCCTCTCTGGGCTCTGCTTATAAAAAAGATTCTCCACTTCAGAGAGACACAAAGATGTACAGAAAAGAATATTTGCAGTTTCAGGGTTGAACTGTGGGGCCCTTGGGGCTCTCTGAACTTGGGTGTTTCCTTAGAGACGTTTCATTACCAAACTAGGTAACATCATCAGTGCCAGAAGGGAAGAGGCACCCCCAGGGTCAGTGGGAGCGTTCTTTCCAATGGAAGTGTGCCGCTCAGACAAATCAGCCATCGACAGGCACATAGAGAGAAGCAACGCCTGCATAGCATTCAAAACAGGCAATCAAAAATACTGGGATATGCAGAAATGGAGAGGTTAACATTGAAAATTAAAGAAAAAGAAGGAACGGAATACTATATGACATGGGATTTATTTTACCAATGGTTACTTGACAAAAACAAGAGGCTAGAAAGTGGGAAATGTGAGGTTGTGTGGGTTGTGTAAACAAGACTTATCATGGATTAGTAAATAACTAGATTGCTATATAACTAATGCCTATGTGGGTCATACTATTTTTAATATTTTGACTGCTGTTTCTTAGTAAATTGTACTGTGTCGATACGATTATTACGGATGTGATGTTTATTATATCTTAATACTTGCGTACCTAGACAACACACTGTTCAATACAGAAAGGGAATTTTTAAAATAATAATAAAAAATAAATTTAAAAAAAGCTTAAAAAAGGAAACATAACACACACACACCCGCCAGCAATCAACATCCAGATAAGCAGATTAATACTGCACTAGATTAACAATCAAGCAGTAAACAATGCCCCAATCAAGGAACTAACGACTCAGACAATCGAACAATAAATCACCGGAAAATTTCCAGGAGACAGTGAGTTCTGCCTAAGCTGGCGAGGTGACTTTGGGCCCATCACCAGGAGACAGTGAGTTCTAGTCCCGCGTTGGTCATGAAAGCCAACTGGGTGACCTTGGGCCAGTCCCTCTCTCTCTCTCTCTCAGCCCAACCCACCTCACAGGATTGTTGCTGTTGTGGGGAAAATGGAGTTATTTGTAAAAGTAAACAATAACTGTTGTGCATGCATACATATAAATTCTCCCAACTATTTGAGAGTGCATTTTCAGAGAAAACAGTTTCAGTCCCATCTTAGTGCTCTCATTCAACTCCAACAACAACAACAATAATAAAGTTGGAAGGGACCTTGGAGGTCATCTAGTCCAACCCCCTGCTCAGGCAGGAAACCCTATACCATTTCAGACCAATGGCTGCCCAGTCTCTTCTTCAAAACTTCCAGTGTTGGAGCATTCACCGCTTCTGGAGGCAGGTGGTTCCACTGGTTAATTGTTCTAACTGTCTAGAAGTTTCTCCTTAGTTCTAGGTTGCTTCTCTCCTTGACTAGTTTCCATCCGTTGCTTCTTGTCCTGCCTTCAGGCGCTTTGGACTCCCTCTTCTTTGGGGCAGCCCCTGAGATATTGGAAGACTGCTATCATGTTACCCCTCGCTCTTCCCTTCATTAGACTAGACATATGAACTTCCAAGAACAAACCTGGTTACCTTGCATAGCTAGCTGACTTAGCCTCCATTCGTGAACTCTTGACAGAATAAGACCAGTCAAAAAAATCTTCTGAAAAGGCAGGAAAAGCAGGCTGGGCTTTAGACTTCAGTTTCAGAAACTTTGTTTCAAAAGCTTGTTCAGTCAAAAATTCCCCTACTTCTCATCCACTTCTCCTTTCTGCGTAAACACCAAACAATACCTGTGTGCAAACAGTACGCTGCGCACTGGGCCGGTGTGACCATGGCAACACAGGTGACTTAAGAAAGAGGACACTTCAAACCGTGTTTCCCGCGCACACCTTCAATCCAGCCCTAAAAGTCTGCAAGGACATCAAGTCAAGAGTTTCCTTCAACTTAAACCCAACTTCTAGTAATTTCCAAGGCTCAGCTGTGCAGCTATTGTGGCCGACACACACACACACACACACACACACACACACACACACAAAGGGTTTGCCGCTGTCTTCAACAAGGGTTTTTTCCCCCAACTTTCTGGAATTTGATCTGAGTACAGACAGCGCTCCACTGGCAACAGTTTGCTAAGCAACCGTTTGAAGTTACAAGAGGATTGAAAAAAAGCGACGTCTGACCCATTTTCCCACTGACCACCGTGGCAGCATCCCCACGGTCACAGGATCAAAGTTTGGAACACTTGGCAAACTGGCCTGCACTTACCACGGTTGTAGTGCCTCGGGGTTCACGTGATTCCCCTTTGGCGACCTCCTGACAAGCAAAGCCAATGGAGGAAGCCGGATTCACTTAACAACCCGTGTCACTAATTTAACAACTGCAAGATTTCATTTCAACAAATGTGGCAAGAAAAGCCGTCAGACGGGGCAAAACCCACTTAGCAACAGAAATGTTGGGTTCCAATTGTGGTCGTAAATCAAGAACTAACTGTACTAATTCGAGACCTGCACAGATTTGGAAATAAGTCCTTCTAGGTCAGGGGTGGCGAACCTACGGCACGCGTGCCAGAGGTGGCACTCAGAGAGCCCTCTTTGTGGGCACGCGTGTCACGTCTCGGAGATGGCAACCGTCCCTCTTCAACCAGCCGCCTGAGGTCCCAAGTGGCCGGAAGCATCCTGGCACGGCTGTTTTTGTTTTTTTTTAATCCCATTTATATCCTGCCCTTCTCCGAAGACTCAGTGTTCTGAACCAGCCTGCTACCGGCCTTGCAATAAGGCAAACCCCTGTTCAAACAGTAGAGACTGGAGAGCGTCTGAGGCTGAAAAGCGTCTGCCAAGATTTATTACTCAAACAACAGAACAAGAAACAAAAACACTGGAACTTGAATCCTCAAACGGAAGGGTCGCTTTCAGCAACCAGCCCTTCCCCAAACACTCCTTTTATTTAGAGTTCAGGGCGTGGCCTCCCTGTGCCTCCTCCCGAGAAGTCCCACAGCCTTTCTCTGTTTGTTCCTGCTCGACTGCCTCCTGCGTCGGGCGTCCTTGAACAGGGCCAGCTGTGGGTCATCATCCTCCGCACTATCGGGCTCACGCAGCTGAGAAGAGGGCCCCGGCTGAGGGCTCTGCGAAGCCTCCAAGCCATCATCAGCCAGTTCGTCTTCCACACCCTCCTCCTCCCCCTCATCTGAGTCATCCGAGACATCTGAGCCGGCTGCCGGACCCACAGGCTGACCCTGAGTCACAACACTCAGGGCGGCTTACAATTTAAGCACAAATCAATGTGCTTAGCAGTAGCCTTCATTCTATGTATATGCCTGCTTATTAGGGCTTTCACACACACCCCCAGCGGCATTATTACAAAGTCAGTTTATTGCCCCCAACAATCTGGGTCCTCATTTTACCTACCTCGGAAGGATGGAAGGCTGAGTCAACCTTGAGCCTGGTGGGACTCGAACCTGCACTAATTGCAGGCAGCTGGTGATACTTAAGGAGGCATTAGCCCACTGTGCCACCAAGGCTCCCTCCCTCCACCCCCGGTCCCATCCCTCCTGGCCTCGCCTGCTCTCCTTTTCCTGGGCACGACCCATTGCATCACCTCCTCAGCTTTCAGCCAGCTGCCCAGCTCAGAGGCGGCTTCTCTGAACTGCTGGCAGCGGACAGTGGAGCCCCAGAGCGTGCTGGTCGAGGAGCCGGCAGGCTGTGGCTGCTGACGGGCACCGTCAGCCCCCATGCGCTCGCTGGCCTCTGTGTGCCGGGGCCGATGGTGTCAGGCAGCAGCTGCCCCTGCCTTGCCCCGTGGCAATGGCACCCTTGCCCTGCCTCGCCTCGCTTCACCCCGCAGGATGAGCCTTCTGCCCACCGCCCCACCTGCCAGAGACCCCCCCCTGGATCTCCCCCAATCCTGCCTGGTCCCCACAGGCATCCCTCCCCACGAGCAACATCGAGGTGACCACACCCACTTTGGCCACACCCACCCAGTCTGCCATGACCACCACAGCCACGCCCAGCCAGTGGACCACGTCCCACCTGGCACCCGGCAATAAACAAGTGGGTCTTGGGTTGCAGTTTGGCTCACTCAAAGTCTCTAAAAGGTTCGCCGTGACTGTTCTAGGTGCTCCTACTGGAAAGGGGGAGGGTGGGAGGTGTCGTTCTTTTCTGGACTTTGTAGTCCAGCCTACAACTCCAGCAACTCTTTAGGTTTCTTATCGAAGTACTAACTTTCCTGGATCTTTTTCAAATCAGCCACTTTAGTCCTCAGCACGTTCATCCTCTCGCATCCGCTGCTGATTACTACAGAGTGGCATTCACTTAAAAAGGGAAAGGCAAAGGTTCCCCCGCACATGCGTGCTAGTCGTTTCCGACTCTAGCGGGCCGGTGCTCATCTCCGTTTCAAAGCCGAAGAGCCAGCACTTGTCCGAGGACGTCTCCGTGGTCATGTGGCCGGCATGACTAGACGCCAAAGGCGCACGGAACGCTGTTACCTTCCCACCGTGGTGGTCCCTATTTTTCTACTTGCATTTTTACGTGCTTTCGAACTGCTAGGTTGGCAGAAGCTGGGACGAGTAACAGGCGCTCACTCTGCTACGCGGCACTCGGGATTCGACCCGCCAAACTGCCGACCTTCTGATCGACAAGCTCAGCATCCTAACCCACTGAGCCACCACGTCCCTTGGCATTCACTTAGTGGCATTCAAAGTTACCAAGGACACTCCTGGGAGTACCTGTGTTTCTCCGAAAATAAGACCCAACTGGAAAATAAGCCCTAGCAGGATTTTTTTCAGGACGCTCATAAGCCTTACTCCACAAATAAGCACCAGTTAAGGTTGTCAGCCAAATGGATGCATTTAGTACTGTATTTCCCCAAAAATCAGACCTAACCGGAAAATAAGCCCTAATGCGTCTTTTGGAGCAAAAATTAATATAAGATCCGGTCTTGTTTTTGAGGAAACACGGGTACTTACAACTGGATTTGAAGTTTTGATGGTCAGAGCCCCCACGATCCCATGATCACATGCCGGGGCCTTGGCAACCAGGCCTGGCCCTTTGCAGCATCCCGCAGTCACACTGCTGTGTTTTACAACAGTTTTGTCAAAAGCTGGTATTGACTTCCAATTTTCAGCAAAACCAGCCCATATTGAACCACTGGTTCTCTTAACAACTGTAGCATTTGCTGAACAACAGCTGCGAAAGGGACATAACACTGAGTCAGTCACGTGGGTGACCCGATTTCTGACTGTCTCCGTTACAGTTATAACTTGAGGACGAGCTGTATACAGGTAGCATGTCGACTTAAACCCACAACGGAGCTGCAAATTTTCCACTGCGAAACAAGACAGTGCTGAAGTGAATTTTGCCTCATTTTACGTCTCTCCAGTCAGTTTGTGCGCTTAGACAAGGATTTCCGAAAAACTAAAATCGGTTTTCAGATAACAGGCGTATTGTAACAGCCCGTGAGTACAGACGAAAGATGAGTAGACTTTTAGTGAGTAATGCTCACATAAAACACTCAGAAGCAGGTGGGAATTTTTCTCATTTCTGTCATCTGAGGTCTTTATTTTTTTAAGCTATATTTAACCCGCTTTGGGGTTTGTGTTACCAAATTCGTGTGCCTCAAAATAACAAGAAACCGTACCCACACTAAGTTTCAGGAATTGGCCTCAATTGTGCAGTCCTACTGGGGGTGGGATGCCATCAAATCAAAGAAGACTTTTTACATATAATTTCTTTATACAGCTAGTCCTTGACTTACAACCACAATGGAGCCCAAAGCTTATGTTAAGTGAAGCATTTGTTAAATGAGTTTTGCTCCATTTTCTGGCCACAGTTGTTAAAATCACTGTAGTTGATTAGTTAGTAACCCTGTTGTTAAGTGAATCTGGCTTCCCCATTGACTTTGCCTATCACAGGGGTAGGCAACCTCGGCTCTTTTATGACTCATGGACTTCAACTCCCAGAATTCCTGAGTCAGCATAGCTGACAGGAATTCTGGGAGTTGAAGTCCATGAGTCATAAAAGGGCCGAGGGTGAAGGTAGCAAAAGGGGAAATTACCTGACCCCGGGACACTGCGACCGTCGTAAATATGAACCAGCTGCCAAGTGCCTGAATTTTGATCATGTGACCATGGGGATGCTGCAAAGGTCATAATTATGAAAAATAAATCACATTTTTCAGCACCTTTGTAACTTTGAATGGTCACTAAGCAGATTGTTGTAAGTCAAGGACTGCCTGTACTATTCCTCTTCAGGGTAAGCAGCTTTAGGCAAAGTGCATAGAGTCTGAGCAATAGTAAGCAAAATAAAATCAGATACTAAGAGAAAAGCTGTAGAAATCTAACTACAACTAGCAAGAAAAGAAAAAACAAGGAAACCATCCACCCCAGTGTTTTTTTTCAAACTTGGCAATTTAAAGATACATGGAATTCCATTCCCCGGGTTGAAATCCACACACATCTATAAAGTGAAAAACACTGACTGATCCTGATCATAAAAGCTTTTCAATCAGTATTTTATCAGTCAATTCTAAGCTTAATGAGGTAAAAGAAACAATGACAATCCCAACAGATTTGCAGACCAATTGTTCAAATGACCATAATGAATCATTATCAACCCCAACTCCAAAGTCCCCTTCTGGATCAAATTCTAGCCAGCAGAGGCATAACACTGAAAGGAGAAGTGCAGGAGAAGAATTCTCCATTTAAAACGGAGACTTCCAAAACTTTTCAGGCAGTGGATTGTGGGAGATGGGAACACACATATTTCATTCATTTGATAAATTCATATGATTTCACGGGGGGGGGGGGGAGGGGGAGGGAAATTCTCCATCAAAAATGCAGATTTCCAAAACTCCTTCAAGCAATGGATTGTGCAATTAGCTCACATGGTGTAATAAGATGGTTTGTTGTCACTGTAAGTTGGGGCTGAGGGCACGAAGGGAGGCTCAGCTAATCTCAGTGTATACATGGTTGCACTTTGACAATAAAGGTTCATAAAGTAAGTTAGTACTACGGGTTGCTAAGTGAATCTGGTTTCCCCCACTGACTTTGTCAGGTTGCAAAAGGGGGAAATCACGTGACCCCAAGACACTGCATCTGTGATAAAATACAAACCAGTTGCCAAGCATCCGGATTTTGATCACGTGACCCTGGGGACACCACAATGGTCCCAAGTGTGGAAAAAAAAGTCATAAATTATTAATGCCGTGGAAACTTCAAAACGGTCACTAAATGATCTATTGTAAGTCGAGGACTACCTGCATTACTTTTTAGGGATCTAAGCTGTCCAATACGGTTGCCCTGCAAGGGATCTCTTGGGACAGAGATCCCTTCTTGCCCCTCCCCCCATTCATTATGTAAGTTTTATGGAGCAATGAAGCCACCCAAATTATATTTATATTTATATTTATTAAATTTTTATACCGCCCTTCTCCCGAAGGACTCAGGGCGGTGTACAGGGCAATAAATATTAAAAAGCAAAGTACAAAAGTTAAAAAACAATTAAATAATTTATGCCCAATCTATACGATAGTTAAAACCATATTAAAAACCCAACCCCAAACCCATCAGACCAGGCCGGATTGCTCAAATAAATAAGTTTTTAGATTAGCCCCTTCGGTTAATTAGATAGGCAGCACATGCTTTTAACAAATGATAAAACACAGATAGTCCTCAATTTATGACCAAAATTGAGCCAACACTGGGCTGCATCTCTCATCCTGTCACGCAGCTGGCTAAGGAAGATGGGAACTGGAGTCCATCACTGGCGGAAGGCCGCTGGGGCGGAACGACTCGGCCAGGCTGCGGAGGATGGGAGTTGTAGTCTAAAAAGCGACCAGCTGCTTTATCTTTCCGAGCCAACGCCGGCCACACGGCCACACAACTCTACCCGCGAGAAAAAACCCCTTGAGTGCCTATTCATAAAACCGCGGCAGCGCTCTGTACATGATCAGAGGCTACCTAGTCAAGGTTTTTCAGGTCACCGCTGCCCCGCACGGTCTCCCCTGAGGCCAAGCCCGCCGCGCTCCCTCTGTCAACCGCCTCACCCCACGACCGGCCGCCCCGAAGAAAGGATACGGTCCCGGCTCCAGTAAGCGGCTCCTTCCGGCTTCAGCCCCGCGGCCACATCCGCCATCTTGAAACAACCGCCACTCCCAGCGTCCCTCCGCCCCACCCCGCCCCAGCCCTCAATTCCCGCTCCTCATTGGCTGCCCGGGCCAAGCTTTGCCCAGATACGGCCCCGGCAACTCGGAGCCTCGCCAGCAGCCAATGGTGGTCTCCCGCAGTAGGTAAGGGGAAAGAAAAAATCAGCGCAGGGCTTTCTGGGAGGTGTAGTTTTAACTTTGCTTCTCTCCCAGGAATCGGTACTCGAGTGGGACTACCGCTCCCGTCAAGCGTCGCGAGTCAACGAACGGCTCGGATGTGATGCACCGCGGGGGGAGGGGGGGGCTGGGAGGTAAGGGTGGCGAGACGGGACAAGAGGCTTCCGCCGGGTGGCTTTGCGTCCCGTTTTGCGGCTGGTTAGATGGAGGACCGGGATCTGCACGGTATGAAGCCCTACCTGGAAAAGCTCACCCTCGGGGTGACCCGCCTCCTGGGTGAGTGGCAGCCGGGTCCCGCCCCCTCCGCGTCGCCAAGGAGACGGTCCGGGCCTTTCCGCCAGCCTCAAGTGTCAGGGAGTTCCGCGAGCAGCCACAAGCGAAGCTCCGCTATCCCGGGGAGGCGATGGGCGGCCTCAGCCTCTCCCAGCCTTGGACCAAACTGTTTTTCCTAATGCTGGGATTTTTACTTTCCAATTTCCTGGGCTTGCCTGCCGCCCGAGGATTTCCTGGTGGTCTCCCATCCACCCTCACCTGTCAGGCTGAGAATCCATAGAGAAGGAATGGGGGGGGGGGGGTAGTTTTGTTCTGGGTTCCTGATCTGAAAATTCCAGCTGGGATATCCCAGTTGGAGACCTGATTGTTTGTACCTCGTTTTTTTTTAATTTAATTATTATTTTATTTTTTGTTTTATTTTTATTTTTTGCTTTACTTTTGTTTTTGGATTTTATTTTATTTTTAGTTTTGACTTTTCTCTTTTTACTTTGCTTTTTTTTCTATTTTTTATTTTATTTCTATTTTTTGTTTTATTTTTAATTGATTTTTATCTCTTTATTTTATTTGCCTCTTTTTTTTACCTGTTTTATTTTATTTTTAGTTTTGACTTTGACTTTTTATTTTATTTTTAGTTTTGACTTTGTTTTTAGTTTTTGTTTTACTCTCTTGTTTTGGTTTTTATCTTTTTGTTTCATTTATAGCTTTGGCTTTTATTTTGAGTTGTTGCAGCTCTGAGAAAATCAATCTTCCCCTTCCTTTGCACCAGAGAAAGTTTCCTACCAAATCGCATCTCCTAGCCTAGATTCTGCTAAACTGTGGCTTGTTTAACTGTGGCTTGCTGAAGCGGCCGGGTTAGACAATGCAGCTGGCTGTGCACCCCACAGCAAGCCTAAACTGCCTTTAAGCCATAGCAGGAGGTAGGAATCTTAAAGATGGAAGGAGCCCTTGAGGTCATCCAGTCTACCCCCTGCTCAAGGCATGGATCCAGGTCCAAGGATTTTACTGTATAGACCTGTGATTTTCCAAGAGGAGCCCACCCTCCTTCTGGATCACTGGAAGTTTTTTATTTTTTTAAAAAAAAAATTCAGTCCATCTTAGCCAGCACCAAGTGTTCATGCAGTGCATGTAATCCTCGACTTACAACTGTTCATTTCAGCAAACACAAGCTCAAGAGAGCACCACTTGCAGGTAGTCCTCAACTTACAGCGGTTCGCTTACTGACTGTTTGAAGTTACAAGAGCAGTGAAAAAATGTGGCTCATGACCGTTTCCCACACCACCATTGCAGCATCAACCTGGTCACGTGATTAAAGTTCAGGCCTTTGGCAACTGACTCATTTATGACGGGTTGCAGTGTCCTGGTGGGGGAGGGGGGGTCACATGATCCGCTTTTGCGACCTTCTGACAAGCAAAGTCAGTGGGGGAAGCCGTATTCACTTAACAGCTGTGTGACTCACTTAACAACCGCAGTGATTCACTTAACCCAGGCATGTCAAACTGCCGGCCCACGGGCCGGATTCGTCACATCAAAACCGCGCCCACCCCATTGCCGGCAATGGGGGAAAAGTCTCAATACGTCACGTGACGTCGCAGGTTTGACATGCCTGACTTCACCAATGTGGCAAGAAAATTTGTCAAATGGGGCAAAACTCACTTTAAAAAATTCTCATTTAGCAACTTAAATTTGGGGCTCAATTGTCGTAAGTTGAGGACTACATGTACCCTTCATTTCAGCCCAGAGCTACAAAAATTCTCTATTGGAGGCGTTCGTTTAGTGACTATTGGAAGTTGCAGCAGCACTGGGGGTGGGGGGGAATGACTTAACACATCCTCACACTTATGACCGTCACTGTATCAGAGATTAAAATTCAGGCATGTATTTATGACAGTTGCCGTGCCCTAGGATCACATGATCGCCATTTGTGAACTTTCCCAGCTGGATTCCAACAAGCAAAGTTTATGACCACTTTGATTCGCTTAAAAACCATGGCAAAAACGGTCATAAAATCAGGTCATAAAAAAACTCACTCAATATCCGCCTTGCTTACCAATGAGCATTCTTGGCCACAATTGTGGACATAAGCCAAGGACTACCTCTAATCAGGATATGGAGTTTCCCCCTGTCTATGAGTCCTAATAATTTTTACCAGCCTTCCCTAAGTCCTAGTGGAGAATCACTTAGATATGAGCCAGCCGTGTGCTGCAGCTGCCAAAAAAAAAATCCAACACAGTGCTAGGCTGCACGAACAGAGGGATAGAATCAAGAACACGTGAAGTGTTAATACCACTTTACAAGGCCTTGGTAAGGCCACACTTGGAATGCTGCATCCAGTTTTGGTCACCATGATGTAAAAAAAGATGTTGAAACTCTATAAAGAGTGCAGAGAAGAGCAACAAAGATGATCAGGGGGATGGAGGCTAAAACATATAAGGAACGGTTGCTGGAATTGGGTATGTCTAGTTTAATGAAGAGAAGGACGTGGGGGGAACATGATAGCAGCCTTCCAATATCTCAAGGGCTGCCCCAAAGAAGAGGGGGTCAAGCTATTCTCCAAAGTACCTGAAGGCAGGACAGGAAGCAATGGATGGAAAACTAGTCAAGGAGAGAAGCAACCTAGAACTAAGGAGAAACTTCCTAACAGAGTTAGAACAACTAACCAGTGGAACAACCTGCCTCCAGAAGTTGTGGGTGCTCCAACACTGGAGGCTTTTAAGAAGAGATTGGACAGCCATTTGTCTGAAATGGTGTAGGGTTTCCTGCCTGAGCAGGGAGTTGGAGGACGGCCTCCAAGGTCCCTTCCAACATGATGATGATGATGATGCTCTCTATTTGTGTTCGGACTACATCTCCCATGAGTCCCACATATGGCTCTGCGAACTGTAAGGTACGGGCACTGCGATGTGATTAAAGCCCTGGATTGAGGCGAGTGGCCCATATTCCAGTCCCTTCTCTGCCATCCCCAGTCTCTGGGGATCTTTGAACCCGGAGCTCTCGCTCGGCCTGGCCCACATTGCAGGGGGCTGGTTGTGTCAGTGAAAAATCCCCCCTCCCCCCCCTCCAACAGCCAACCTGTGTGATGAGTTGGGCTGAAAACAGTATCTTCTGTCAGGGAGAATTGCCTGACAAATGGCAAACTGAATCGCTGGAAAAGGCATGGATACTTCAAAACCAAATCCCAAGGTTTTTTTTTCTTGTAATGTATTTGCAAGAATAAAAAGAGAAATTAAGAGGTTTTATTTTTCAAAAGAAAAATGTGAAACCTGTTCCCAGGTTTTTTTTTCCCCCAGTTCTTACATTTTCTGCTATTCTTTGCCAACTGAATGTCTTGGGGTTTTTTGTGTTGTCTGTGCTTGTAGAAACCTCCCCGGGAGTTACAGAAGTGATGTTTCTGGAAAAAGAGCCGGCCGAACGCCATGCAATCATCTCCTGGGAACAGGTAATGCGGCCTCCATCTGCATTTAGACGGCTCGAGGGTCGGTGTGGTTAGGGCACCAGGCTAAAAACCAGGAGACGGTGAGTTCTAACCCTGCCTTAGGCATAAAAGCCAGCGAGGTGACTTTGGACCAATCACCAGGAGTCTGAGAGTTCTAGTCCCACCTTAGGCTTGAAAGACGGATGGGTGATTTTGAGCCAATCGCCAGGAGATGGTGAGTTCTAATCCCACCTTAGCCATGAAAGGCAGCTGGGTGACTTTGGGCCAATCACCAGGAGTCTCAGAGTTCTAGTCCCACCTTAGGCTTGAAAAGTCTGGGTGATTTTGAGCCAATCGCCAGGAGACGGTGAGTTCTAATCCCACCTTAGCCATGAAAGGCAGCTGGGTGACTTTGGGGCAATCACCAGGAGTCTGAGAGTTCTAGTCCCACCTTAGGCTTGAAAGACAGCTGGGTGATTTTGAGCCAATCGCCAGGAGATGGTGAGTTCTAATCCCACCTTAGCCATGAAAGGCAGCTGGGTGACTTTGGGCCAATCACCAGGAGTCTGAGAGTTCTAGTCCCGCCTTAGGCTTGAAAGATGTCCGGGTGACTTTGAGCCAATCATCAGGAGTCTGAGAGTTCTAGTCCCACCTTAGGCTTGAAAGATGTCCGGGTGATTTTGAGCCAATCACCAGGAGACGGTGAGTTCTAATCCCGCCTTAGCCATGAAAGGCAGCTGGGTGACTTTGGGCCAATCACCAGGAGTCTCAGAGTTCTAGTCCCACTTTAGGCTTGAAAAGAATGGGTGATTTTGAGCCAATCACTAGGAGACGGTGAGTTCTAATCCCACCTTAGCCATGAAAGGCAGCTGGGTGACTTTGGGCCAATCACCAGGAGTCTGAGAGTTCTAGTCCCACCTTAGGCTTGAAAGACGGATGGGTGATTTTGAGCCAATCGCCAGGAGATGGTGAGTTCTAATCCCACCTTAGCCATGAAAGGCAGCTGGGTGACTTTGGGCCAATCACCAGGAGTCTGAGAGTTCTAGTCCCGCCTTAGGCTTGAAAGACAGCTGGGTGATTTTGAGCCAATCGCCAGGAGATGGTGAGTTCTAATCCCACCTTAGCCATGAAAGGCAGCTGGGTGACTTTGGGCCAATCACCAGGAGTCTGAGAGTTCTAGTCCCACCTTAGGCTTGAAAGACAGCTGGGTGATTTTCAGCCAATCACCAGGAAACAGTGAGTTCTAATCCCTTTTAGGTAGGAAAGCCAACTGTCCGGTCCCTCCACAGTTTGACTCACACCTCACAGGGTTGTTGCTATGGTGGAAATAAGAAGAGGAAGGGATGTCTTCCCCAGCTTGAATTATTTTTTAAAATAATAAAGGCGGGATCCAAATAAATTGCAGCTAGAGTCGGACCCTTCCCTCTTTTTGCCACTAGAGGTCAGAGTTTCCCTTAGTTTGTCCTCGACCGGCTTGGAGAGGTGGATGAGGCTTCTGATCAAGGATTCAATTGCCCATCTTAAGAACGGAATGGTAATAGAATTAGAATAAGAATAAGAATAAACAGAATAGAATAGAAAAAATGGAATGGAATGGAATGGAATAGAATAGAAAATATGGAGTGGAATAGAATAGAATAGAATAGAATAGAATAGAATAGAATAGAATAGAATAGAATAGAATAGAATAGAATAGAATATATGGAGTGGAATAGAATAGAATAGAATAGAATAGAATAGAATAGAATAGAATAGAATAGAATAGAATAGAATAGAATAGAATAGAATAGAATAGAACAGAACAGAACAGAACAGAATAGAATAGAATAGAAAATATGGAGTGAAATGGAATAGAATAGAATAGAAGAACAGTTTAGAATAGAACGGAAAGGAACAGAATAGAATAGAATAGAATCTTTGTCATTTTAAAAGTACACTAATCAGCATACATTATAATGAAATTTCGTTGCATTCAGCTCTCAAAAAAACCCCCATCATTTTGCATGTACCCCCCCCACACACACACACACACACATGTATGACACAGAGAAACATCACAGTCTAGGTCAAATGTAAACGTACACACGGTGGGGAAAAAAGATTCCTGCGAATTTACCAGATGGATGGCATAAAGAACAAAGCTGTTGCAGCATCGAGCAGTTCCGCTATAAATAAACGCCACGTGCGTAGGATCAAAGGAGCAAGGAAAACAGTGGGAAAATTGTGAACCCCAAATTTCATCCCTGCTTTCCCACCAGCAGCCAATCAGGCATTCCAGGAAACATCCGCATAGGATACGAAAGAGAATCCCTGTCCTTTTCTTTGATGCTGGTAGAACTTATTTTGTGGTATACTGCTCCCAGACAAGGAAGCTCTACCAGATGGTCATCCTTGTCCCTGATAGAAATGTCAGCTTATGTTCCTCTTTTGTAGGGTGCCTATAGAGATACCTTGACTTACAGCACTTCATTTGGTGACCCTTCAAACTTACAAGGGCACTGAAAAAAGTGACTGATGACCATTTTTTATACTTGCAGCATCCTCATGGTCACATGATCAAAATTCAGCCGCTTGGCAACTGACTCGTATTTATGACGGTCGCAGCCTTCCTGGATCGCACGATCCCCTTTTTGCGACCTTCAGGGGCACCCGGAGCCCCTTAACAACCGTGTTCCTGGTTTAATAACTGCAGCGATTCACTTAAAGACTGTGGCAAAGAGAGGTCGTAAAACGGGGCAAAATTCACCAGAGTTCTGTCGTTTAGCCGTGGAATTTGGGGCTCAGCTGTGGCTGTAAGTCGAGGACCACCTGTATATGACTTTTCTTTTTTTTCCCCAGCAGTCCTTAAGCAAATCACCGCGGTTGTTAACTGAATCCACGGTTGCTCAATTCACTATCAGCCCTGGGGATTTGCTTAGTGGCAGTCGTAAGTCGAGGACTGCCTTCACAAGCTGCTTCGTCTGCTCTGCGGGAACCCCACCCCACCCCTGGAAATGTTTTGAAGCTTTCTTTTTGGCTCGCTCACCTCCCCAAAATGTGAGTTGTTTTTTTTTTCTACTCTGCAAGCAGCGCAGCTCCTTTTAACACACTGCCTGCTGTAATTAATTTGCATTTTATTTTATGTGGCCTATTTAGAGACTGCTCATCTCCTTCATAGACCAACTCTGGGTGGTTGTTTGTCGCTGTTAGCTGGTTAGAGTGCAGTAGAGAAAGGGAAGGTGTGCGGCGGGGTGTGTGTGGAGAGAAAGGCACCCAACCTATTTTGTTTGTTCCTTAAAACCTGAGCAGATAAGGGCAAAGCATTTGGCAGGACAACTCCGAAACGAGCCTTGCCTTTCATCCTTTTTTTTCTTTCGCACATAAGGAGGCAAACATACCCAACACAACTTCCTCTTCCTGTTTACCCTTACTACTACAACAACAACCCTGTGAGGTGGGAGAGAGAGAGAGAGAGAGAGAGAGAGAGGCGGGACTAGAACTCATTTATCTGCTGGTGATTGGCCCAAAGTCACCCAGCCAATTTTCATGCCTAAGGTGGGACTAGAACTCTCCGTCTCCTGGCGATTGGCCCAAAGCCACCCAATTGGCTTTCAGGCCTAAGGCAGAAGTGACAGTGTCCCGATGATTGACTCCAAGTCACCCATCTGCCTTTCAGGCCTGAGGCGGAACTAGAATTCACCGTCTCCTAGTGATGGGCCCCGAAGTCACCCAGCCAGCTTTCACGCCTAAGGCGGGATTAGAACTCAACGTCTCCCGACGATTGGCCCAAAGTGCACCTCGCTGACTTTCATGCCCTAAGGCGGGACTAGAACACACCGTCTCCTGGTGTTTGACTCTTTTAACAAGTCAGCCAGCCACTTTTCATTGCTAAGGCAAGACTTGAACTCGCCGTCTCCCACTTTGTAGCCTGGTGCCTTAGCCAGTAAACCAGACTTACCCTTTTTTTTTTTTTTTTTGGGTGGTGGGGGAAAGCGTTGGGATTTGACTCAAGTTTTCTCTTCGAAAAGTATAACTTGTCCTTTGCTCGCGATGGTCCCCATAAAAGCTGCCCTGTCAATCAAGATAGGAACTAAAGAGCCTCTTGTTGCGGGTGAAGAAAGAGAGTGCAAAAGTTGGCTTGAAACTTAACATTAAGAAAACCAAGATCATGGCATCCGGCCCTCTCAATTCCTGGCAAATAGATGGAGAAGAAATGGAGGTAGTGACAGATTTTATTTTCCTGGGCTCCAAGATCACCACAGATGGGGACTGCAGCCAAGAAATTAAAAGATGCTTGTTCCTCAGGAGGAAAGCCATGGCAAATCTAGACAGCACACTAAAAGGCAGAGACATCACCCTGTCAACAAAAGTGTGTATAGTCAAGGCTATGGTCTTCCCAGTTGCAATGTATGGCAGTGAAAGCTGGACCATAAGAAAGGCTGAGCGCCAAAGAATTGAGGCCTTTGAACTATGGTGCTGGAGAAGACTCCTACGAGTCCCTTGGACTGCAAGGCGATCAAACCGGTCAGTCCTAGAGGAGATCAACCCTGACTGCTCTTTAGAAGGCCAGATCCTGAAGCTAAAACTCAAATACTTTGGCCACCTAATGAGAAGGAAGGACTCCCTGGAGAAGAGCCTAATGTTGGGAAAGGTTGAGGGCAATAGAAGAAGGGGACGACATTGAATGAGGTGGCTGGATGGAGTCACTGAAGCAGGAGGCGTGAGCTTAAAGGGACTCCAGGAGATGGTAGAGGACAGGAAGGCCTGGAGGAACGTTGTCCATGGGGTCACGATGGGTCGGACACGACTTCGCAACTAACAACAACAACAACAACATCAATCAAGATATTTAAAAATGAAATCAAGCAGGCGGAACCATGCCTTCTGAGCAACGTTACTCATTCTGCAGGAATCCACTCTTGTAATTTGACCGAAGCCGGGAAAAAGCTCTTACCTTCTTACCTGCTCTGCAGCCCGTGATTTTCCAAAGGGAGAATTGGAAGCACACGTGGCCAGGAGAATCCAGCCGAGAACGGACAGCGGGCAGTTTTTCCGGACAGCTTAAAGCCGGCCAAAGAGAGCTGGACGAGTGCCAAGCTGAAGGGGTGGCCGTTCCAAAGGGGTCAGCATCAACTCAGGTCTTTAAGAATGCCTGAGGGTCAGTGGGGAGAAAATCATCAGGGCTATTTCTGGACAAAACTTTGAAGAATGTCAGGACAAAACCAATCAGAATAACCAAGTAAGAAGGGACTTTGGAGATCTTCTAGTCCAATCTCCTGCTCAAGCATATTGTTCTGAACAAATGGCTGTCTAAATCTCTTCTTATAAACACCCACGATTTCCGGAGGCAAGTCGTTCCCCTGATTAATTGTTCTCACAGTCGGGAAATTTCTCCTTAGTTCCAGGTTGCTTCTCTCCTTGATTAGTTTCCATCCGTTGATTCTTCTCCTGCCTTCAGGTGTTTTGGAGAATAGCTTGACCGCCCCCCGCCCCACCCCCACTCTTCTTTGGAACACTGCCTTGTCCTTCATGTCACCCCTTGTCCTTCTTTTCACTAGACTAAAGGTAAAGGTTCCCCCGCACATGCGTACTAGTCGTTTCCAACTCTAGAGGCCGGTGCTCATCTCCGTTTCAAAGCCGAAGAGCCAGCGCTTGTCCGAGGACGTCTCCGTGGTCATGTGGTCGGCATGACTAGACGCCAGAGGCGCACGGAACGCTGTTACCTTCCCACCGGAGTGGTCCCTATTTTTCTACTTGCATTTTTACGTGCTTTCGAACTGCTAGGTTGGCAGAAGCTGGGACGCGTAATAGGCGCTCACTCTGTTACGCGGCACTCGGGATTCGACCCGCCAAACTGCCGACCTTCTGTTCGACAAGCTCAGCGTCCTAACTCACTGAGCCACCGAGTCCCTAGACTAGACTAGACGTACACAATTCCGGTAACCTATTTTTCAAAGCACCAGAAGGCAAAACAAGAAGCAACGGATGGAAACTAATCAAGGAGAGAAGCAACCTGGAACTAAGGAGAAACTTCCCAGCAGTGAGAACAATTAATGAATGGAATGATTTGCCTCCAGAAGTTGTGGCTGCTCCATCACTGGAGGTTTTTAAGAAGAGACTGGACAGCCAGTTGTCTGAAATGGTGTAGGGTTTCCTGTTTGACCAGGGGTTGGACTAGAAGACCACTAGGGTCCCTTCCACATCTATTTCTGATCCTACACCTCCCACTTCTTAATCCTGAGAAACTTACTTTTCCCGTCCCCAGAAAAACGCCTGTTTCCTACCAGAAGATCTGAAAAATTTCTACCTCATGACAGATGGTTTCCAAATGACCTGGAACGTCAAGTTTGACGGTAAGGCTCTCCGGCCCCTTTTTGATCCCTGGTTATTGACTTATGTCGGCCTTATCTAGATGGATTGCTGGAGGTTTTCAAGAAAAGATTGGACAGTCCATTGTCCAGGATGGAAGAACAACTCCTGCTTGGGCAAGGGGTTGGACTAGAAGACCTCCAAAGGTCCCTATCAGCCCTTGTGATTCTAATTCAAGGAAGGATGTGTCTGACCCCAGATTCGGGAGCATTATAGCTAGTCCTCGAATTACGACTGTAATGGAGTCTGCTCACTATGGTCGTCAGCCTTGAGAGTTCTAAAGCAAGCCGTCATGTGACAGACCCGATTACAGATAGTCCTCGACTTAACAACCATTCATTTAGTGACCATTTGAAATTGCAACAACGCTGGAGAAAAGTGACTTATGACCGTTTTTCACACTTACAACCGTTGCAGCATCAAAATTCAGACGCTCACCAGCTGGTTCATACTTACGACTGTAGCCGTGTCTCCCGGGGTCACGTGATCCCCTTTTGCGACCTTCCGACAAGCAAAGTCAAACGGGGAAGCCAGATTCACTTAACGACCGTGCTCCTAACTGGACAACCGCAGTGATTGGCTCAACAACCGCGGCGAGGAAGGTCATCAAATGGGACAAAAGCCACTTCACAAATGTCTCGCTTAGCAACGGAAATTTTGGGCTCATTTCCTGGTCGTAAGTCGAGGACTAACCCACCTGCGACATTTTTGTTGCTGCAGCCATTAAGCAAATCGCCAGGGTCACTAATTGAGTCCACAGTTGCTTAGCAACTCACGCTTAACGACTGTCGCAAAACAGTATAGTAAGGTCAGGAACATGATGAATACCTTGTTAAGCAAACCCATTGTTTGCTGCAGGGTATTTTTGCAGAAAACCAGACGTAAACGCCATTTGTTTATTTTTTGCAAAAACAGCATAAATAATTGTGGTCGTGTGACCATAGGACACTGCAAACAACCAGAAATGCAAATACATTTCACATGACAGTAACAGGCCCCAAATCACCCATCCAGATTTCATGCTTAAGGTAGGACTACAACTCACCATCACCTGGTGATTGGCCCAAAGTCATCCAACCAGCTCTAGTGCCCATAGCGGGGCTAGAACTCACCGTCTCCTGGTCATTGGCCCTTTATAACTTCAGAACCGGGTTGCAAGTACCTTTCGGGGGGGTGGGGTGGGGGTGTTTCCATCCTAGTTTACTAAGCAACTGGTCATAAAAATGAGTCATTCTGCTTCTTTGGGTTCAATTCATGCTCTCCTCGTTTTTATTTTTGAGCAAATGCAACCCATTCAGCAGTGAAATAAAGCCCAGAGGACTCTTACAGGGTTGAGGTTTAAGGTTTGGGCGTAGTGTACTGTGTGAACCTGGTTTCTTTCCTCTTCCAGATAACCCTGTTTCCTTGGGCTGTATGATGGTTAACAGCATCTCCAAGCTAACCCGTCTCAGCGTTTCACCTGCGTACGCTTTGCCCAGTGCGCCAACCCTGGCTGATCTGGAAGACTCTGACGAGGAGGAAGGTACACACACAAACACACACACACAGAGAGAGAGGGAGGGAGGGAGGGAGGGGGAGAGAGAGAGAGAGAGAGAGAGAGAGAGAGAGAGAGAGAGAGAGACTTATAAAATCCTCTCCCTCTCTCCCTTCCTCTTTGCTTCTCCGACACGAAGATCAAAAGCTGTTTAAATGTAAAGGTAAAGGTTCCCCCGCACATGCGTGCTAGTCGTTTCCAACTCTAGGGGCCGGTGCTCATCTCCGTTTCAAAGCCGAAGAGCCAGTGCTTGTCCTAGGACGTCTCCGTGGTCATGTGGCCGGCATGACTAGACGCCAAAGGCGCACGGAACGCTGTTACCTTCCCACCGTAGTGGTCCCTATTTTTCTACTTGCATTTTTACATGCTTTCGAACTGCTAGGTTGGCAGAAGCTGGGATGAGTAACAGGCGCTCACTCTGCTACGCGGCACTCGGGATTCGACCTGCCAAACTGCCGACCTTCTGATGGACAAGCTCAGCGTCCTAACCCACTGAGCCACTGCCTCCCTTATAAAAGCTGTTTAGGACAGATTTTATTTTTTATTATTATTTCTTAGATTTTTATCCCACTTTTTATTATTATTTTTACAAATAGCAGTGTTCCAATATCTCGGGTTGCCCCAAAGAAAAGGGAGTCAAGCCGTTCTCCAAAGCACCCGAAGGCAGGACAAGAAGCAATAGATGGAAACCAATCAAGGAGAGAAGCAACCTGGAATTAAGGAGAAACTTCCTAACAGGGAGGAAAATTAACCAGTGGAACAACCTGCCTCCGGAAGTTGTGGGTGCTCCAACAATGGAGGTCTTTGAGACTGGACAGCCAGCTGTCTGAAATGGTACAGGGGCTAGAAGGTCCCCAACCTTTTGGGCACCAGGGACCGGTTCCATGGAGACAGGTTTTTCCGCACCCCAAAGGGTGCGTGGTTTTATGTGCTGCCTTCATCCCACGGATGGGACTTTGCTTGTTTGTGCGGACCAGTTGCTGACATGCCGCAGCTCGGTACCGGTCCACGGACCGCGGATTGGGGATCCCTGAAGACCTCCAAGGTTCCTTTCAACTCTGTTATTCTGTGTTCTGGTTTGTTTGTTTTTTCTACCACCACAGCCCTTGTCATTTTCGGCCATCTTTTTTTACTACCCAGATCTCACCAAGATGGAATTCCGAGTTTTCCCAAGTTCTAATTTCCCCCATCTTTGTCGGTCAACTCCCCAGGGCTGTCCATCAATCAGAACACAGTTGGAAGGGACCTTGGAGGTCTTCTAGTACAGAGGTCCCCAATCTTGGCGACTTTAAGACTTGTGGACTTCCAACTCCAGACAAGCTGGCTGAGGAATTCTGGGAGTTAAAGTCCACAAGTCTTAAAAGTCACCAAGGTTGGAGACCCCTGTTCTAATCCAACCCCCTGCTCATGCAGGAGACCCTGTACCATTTCAGACAAGTGGCTGTCCAGTCTCTTCTCGAAAACCTCCAGTGATGGAGCACCCACAACTTCTGGAGGCAAGCTGTTCCACTGGTTAATGGTCCTCACTGTCAGGGAATCTCTCCCTAATTAACCTGCCAGAGGAAGCTTTGTCTGTTTTCTTGGCTGTTTCTTCCACAGGTAACAAGGAACAACCGAAGAGGCCTCACCTGGATTCCCGATCTCTGATATTCGAATTAGATTCCTGTTCAGGCACCGGGAAAGTCTGCCTCGTCTACAAGAACACCAAGCCGGGTATGTTGCTAACCAGAATCTAAACCTGCCACGTGAGCATAATCATCGCTGTCTGTAGACCATGGTTTCTGAGTTTCAGGATGGGATGAATCCAACCATTGCTAAGCTAAGCCTCAAATCATGGTTTAGGCTGGGTCCGAACCCAATCAACGGCTTGGCCATTGTAGAAAAAGTCAGAACTAGCACAGCAGTGAGAAGGACCATAGTTTATTTCAACCATCATTGGGGCCCACTTGACAAGAAGGAGGGTTCCCAAACAGTGGGGAAACCAAGACTTTTATAGATGTTGAAGGAGGCAAGATGGGAAATTCTAGGATTCTGATTGGCTCGCCAGTTTGGGGAAGGTAGACATGTCCCTAGTTAGTTAGTTAGTTAGTTAGTTAGTTAGTTAGTTATTAAGTGAGTTACTTAGTTATAGCTGCCTTTGTTTTTATAAATAACTCAAGATGTCAAACATATCTAACATAGCTTCTGCCTCCTCCTCATGACAACAACCCTGTGAGGTGGGTTGGACTGAGAGTGTGACTGGCCTAAGGTTAACCAACCACCATTCGTGCCTATGGTGGGACTAGAATTCACAGTCTCCTGGTGATTGGCCCCAAAGTCGCCCAACTGGCTTTAATGCCTATAGTGGGACTAGAACTCACCGTCTCCCTGTGATTGGCCCAGAGTTACCCTGCCAGATTTCATGCCTAAGGAAGGAGTAGAACTCACCCTCTCCCGCTGATTGGCCCAAAGTCACCCATCGGGATTTCACAGCTAAGGCAAGACTAGAATTCACCCTCTCCCAGTGATTGGCCCAAAGTCACCCATCCAGATTTCATGGCTAAGGCAGGACTAGAACTCACCCTCTCCTGGTGATTGGCCCAAAGTCACCCATCTGGATTTCATGCCTAAGACGGAACTAGAACTCACCGTCTCCTAGGGAGATTGTTCACTGAGCCTCAGTTAACTCGAACCAAATGTTCTGGGTTTGCATTAGTGAGCTGGCACTGCCCCGCAAGTGAAAATGTGGCCGGTAAATCTGTGAACGGGGGCAATTAAGTTGTTTTGCAGAATATCAAAGGAAGGCCTTTTTTTGACCAGTTTCCTGACTTTTGCGATCGTCTTCCATCTCCATCCTTAGTTGCCAGCCCCGAATCGGAAAT
Organism: Vipera berus; assembly: GCF_964194415.1. NCBI lineage: Eukaryota > Metazoa > Chordata > Lepidosauria > Squamata > Viperidae > Vipera > Vipera berus. Next base: position 8,060,466 of record NC_138203.1, read on the forward strand.
CTGGTTCCTGGACCGAGGCCTTTACTGGCACTTCCTCACCAAATCCTTCACCGCTTATTACCGGCTGATGATCACTCATCTGGGACTCCCCCAGTGGCAGTACCTCTTCACCAGCTACGGCCTCAGCCCCCAGGCCAAGGTGAGTGCGAGCAGCCGGTTCTTCAGAAGCCTTTTCTTGCACCGGGATGGATCTGCCAATCAGCCCTCGGAGGCCGAATAAAAAAATAACAGAGTTGGAAGGGACTTTTTTCTGTGCTGCTGTAATTTCAAACGGCCATTAAACGAATGGTTGTAAGCCAAGGACTACCAATAATTGGCTTTAGCCCACTTTGCTGGAATTGGGTATGTCTAGTTTAATGAAGAGAAGGACGAGGGGGTGACATGATAGCAGCGTTCCAATATCTCAGGGGCTGCCCCAAAGAAGAGGAAGTCAAGCTCTTCTCCAAAGCACCTGAAGGCAGGACAAGAAGCAACAGATGGAAACTAGTCAAGGAGAGAAGCAACCTAGAACTAAGGAGAAAATTCCTGACAGGTAGAACAATTAACCAGTGGAACAACCTGCCTCTAGAAGCGGTGAATGCTCCAACACTGGAAGTTTTTGACTGGACAGCCATTTGTATGAAATGGTATAGGGTTTCCTGCCTGAGCAGGGGGGGTTGGACTAGATGACCTCCAAGGTCCCTTCCAACTTTAGTAGTAGTAGTAGTAGTAGTAGTAGTAGTAGTATTCCTCTGGGTATTGACTGCTGGTAGGGGAGTGTTTTGATCTTTTTTCCCTCCTCTTTAGCTTTTTAACTATTTAACTTGAATGGTGTGTAGATGTTGTTTTATCTCTTTGTGCCTGTTGATGGCTGCTTTGTCTGAGTGCCAGGCTTCCAGGAATTCTCTAGCCTTTTTGGACTTGGCTTAGTCTGGGATGCTCGCGCATTGGCAAACCATGGTTTGAGTCTGTCCATAAATTGTGAAATTAAAAGAGTTTTCATCTTTTTTAAGAGTTTCCCCACTCCTTACCAGCACTGATGGTGTTACCTAGTTGGGTCATGAAACATCTGCAAGAAAACAACCCAGCTCGGAGAGCACCAAGGACCCTCCTGTCCTCCTCCTCCTCTCCCCACCCTCTTCCCTTCTAGCACTGATGATCTTAATTGGATAATGAAACGTCTGCAAGAAAACAAGCAAGCTCAGAGAGCACCGAGAGAGACCAATTGGCTAGGAAATCCCGGGGTCCCTTCCCAAACCCCTGCTCTGACTCCCGTTTTTCCTCTTCCTCCTCTTCCAGCAATGGTTCAACATGTACAAGCCCATCACACTCGACACGGAGCAGCTGTCGGAAGTGGCTGACTCGTTCGTCAACAAGCTGGACCCCAGTAAGGTTTTCCACAGCAAAACCAAGATGCCTCCGGTGAAGAAGAGGTCACCGTCCCAACAGGCCTCGTCTCAGAAGAGCCAGACGGCTGGAGGGTCCCCCCGGAACCCTTCCCAGGGCGGGAGCTTGTCCAAAAGACGGGAAACGCAGCCTTGAGCTCCCTCTGGATCCCCACCCACCCCCCATCCTAACCGCCCCTCCCCCCCGCCAAAATGTTTGCCCAGCCTCCTAGCTCCACCTGGCTCCTTCTGCTTGGCAGGACTTAATATTTATTGCCGAATATTTATTGCCAGAGACTTTTGAAGCCCTGGCTGATTTTCTTTCTTTTTTTGGGGGGGTGGGGGGACCCACACCTGCAGCTCTTCCAAAAGACAAAAGGGGGGAGGGGGGAAGGGGCTGTTTTTAATGTACCCGTTCTCTTATCCCGGATTTGCACGGAATCGTTCCAACAACTATCGCAAGGATAATTATTTCCTTCTTTCCCCCCCCCGCTCTCCTTCCTTCCTTTTTTTCCCTTCCTCCCTTCCATCCCTCCCTACCTCCTTCCATCCCTTCCTTTTTCCTTCTGTCCTTCCTCTCTCCCTCCCGCTTCCTCATTTTCCTTCCTTCCATGCTCTTTCTTTCTTTTCCTTCCTTCCTTCTTTCCTTCCTTCCTTCCTTCCTTCCTTCTATCCATCCTTCCCCTCCCTCCCGCCCTCTCTCACTCTTCTCTCTCACCCTCCCTCCTTCTTTACTTGTTCCCTTCTTCCCTCCCTCCCTCCTTTCTCCCTCCCCCTTTCTTTCCTTCATTCCATCCTCCCTCTCTCCCTCTCTTTCCTTCTTTCCTTCCTTCCTTTGTTCCCTGGCAATACATCCCTGGTGAACTCGTAGGGCACTGTTCCCCAACCTGGCGCCCTTCGAAGCTCTTCAGCTGCAACTCTCAAGAGGACCCCAGCCAGGTGGTCCAACCATATGGGATGGGAAGTGACAGAGGTTGCAGCCTGCTGGGGAAGATGGTCCCAGTAGTAGAGAAAAGCCATCTCTCCTTGCTTCTAGGGCAAGGGGTAGTTGTGGTCTTGGCCTCAGCTGGTTTTTCTTGCCCTCCTGGCCCCAAACAAGCCTGGTATCCAAAGAAAAAGGTGATGAATTTAGGAGGATCTCGGCTGGCTTCTGACCAGAAATGGACAGGGATGGATTCTCCTTGGAACACGGACGCCTATTCTTGTCTCCACCACTAATCTTAACAGGTAGATTTATTTTTTTCCAAGTCTCTTTCTTGGGTGTCCGTTTTCCTCCCTGATCAAAGTTGGTCTGCACGTCTTCAAGGTGGACAGCTGTCTCCACGTTGAGCAAGAGAACCATTCCTAGTGCAGCTCCCGTCGGAGCCGATCAATTCCATCGTTCTCGTCCCTGTCTTCCCCAAAGGATCTCCTGTATTCCTCGAGAACCAGAAAGAAAAGCACGTTCAGATGTTCAAAAAAACATAATCCTTTCAAAGCGGCCCTTTCCGGTCACATGGGAGACGTCATCTCGGCCTCCGGGTCTTGCTTTGAAGGTCCTGGATCTGAGGGAGAGCGATTGTGGAAGTCTACCAGGATGTTGTAGATGAACATCCCAACAAGGCATCCAAGGGTTGGGGCCACCAACGGCACCCACCACCAGCAGTGGCCTGCTCTGAAAAGGAAGTCCAGGTTAGCAGTAGACCCTAAGCCAGGACATCTCAACCTTGGCCACTTGGGAGATATGTGGACCAACCCTCAGAATTCCCCAGCCAGCTAGCTGAGGAATTCTGGGATTTGAAGTCCACACACTGAAATCCACACGGGTCTCAACCTTTAAAGTCCGCACGTGTGTCTCAACCTTGAAGGTGTGCGGACTTCAACTCCCAGAATTCCTCAGCCAGCATGGCTAGCTGGAGAATTCTGGGAGTTGAAGTCCGGACCTCTTCAAGTGGCCAAGGTTGAGACACACTGCCTTCAGCCGTGACCTCTGCAGTATTGGTCAGCCTTCTTCTGCTCCCAAAGTTAGATTAAAATCATGGTTCCCAGCTGGCCCAGGGCATTGTGGGAATCCATCTTTAACCCTGTAATAAATTGGAAGGTTAGTTTGATCTGAAAAGTTGCCTGGAGCCACACAAGTTTGAGCCCTGCTCTTGGCAATTGGTGGACATTCCCTTGTATATTTTACTTATTTATTTATTTCAAAGATGTATATATAACCAGCCACAATTTAAAAGGTAAAGGTTCCCCCGCACATGCATGCTATTCGTTTCCGACTCTAGGGGCCGGTGCTCATCTCCGTTTCAAAGCCGAAGAGCCAGCGCTTGTCCGAGGACGTCTCCGTGGTCATGTGGCCGGCATGACTAGACGCCAAAGGCGCACGGAACGCTGTTACCTTCCCACCGTAGTTGTCCCTATTTTCCTACTTGCATTTTTACATGCTTTCGAACTGCTAGGTTGGCAGAAGCTGGGACGAGTAACAGGCACTCACTCTGTTATGCGGCACTCGGGATTCGACCCGCCAAACTGCCGACCTGATCAACAAGCTCAGCGTCCTAACCCACTGAGCCACCACGTCCCTCGCCACAATTATAAACAACCAAGAAAAGATTGGACAGCCATGTGTCTGGAATGGTATATAGGTTCTCCTGCTTGAGCAGGGGGTTGGACTAGAAGACCTCCAAGGTCCCTTCCATTACTCGGTTAATCAGTGGAACAGCTTGCCTCCAGAAGTTGTGGGTGCTCCATCACTGGAGGCTTTTAAGAAGAGACTGGACAGCCATTTGTCTGAAATGGTATAGGGCAGTGATGGCGAAACCTTTAAAGACCGAGTGCCCAAACCGCAATCCCAAACCCACTTACGTATCGTTGGGTGCCAGGTGGGCGTGGCCAATTGGGTGGGTGTGGCCAATTGGGTGGGCGTGGCTGCGGTGGTAACGGCAGACTGGCTGGGACTTAAAAGTTCAATCAAGCAATTTCAACTTTGCGAGAACATTCCCCCCCCCCCCCGGAAGAAGTTTGAAATTGATTGATTGAACCTTTTTTTTTTTTGCACATGGCGGCGGAGGCCTAAAGCGAAAAGGTTTTATAAAAAGCCAGCTGAAGGCCAAAGACTGGGGCGACGGCTCGCGTGCCATAGGTTCACCACCACGGGTATAGGGTCTCCTATTTGAGCAGGGGGTTGGACTAGAAGACCTCCAAGGTCCCTTTCAACTCTGTTACGCTGTAAGGTTTATTGCTCCAAAATGGTAACAACCCGAAGGGTGAGCAGTTAGAAATATATGACCACCTGACCACAGTTCAGCCCCAAATTTTTGCCGTTAAGTGAGACAATTGGTAAGCAAGTTTTGCCCCCATTTTATGACATTTCTTGCCCCAGTTGTTAAGTGAGTCAGTGCAGTTGGTAAGTTAGTAACTGTTCTGTACCAGCCTGCTACCGGCCCTGCAGCAAAAGCAGGGACAACCCCTTTACAAACGGCAAGAGGCTGGAATAAAGCCTGCCAAATTTATTAACATAAAACAGAGTAAGACAAGACACCAACCATGAAACAGGAGCTACGAAACAGGAACTATCCAAGCGGTTGCCTTCAGCACACCAGCCCTCCCACACATTCCCCTTAAATACAGTTCAGGGCATGGCCTCTCTCTGCCTCCTTCTGAGGTGCCGCATTGCCTTCCTCTGTTTACTCCTGACTGACTGCCTCCTGCGTCGGGCGTCCTTGAACATCCATGCTGTCAGGCTCACACAGCTGGGTCTCCGTCGTGACCAGGTGGGAGGGGCCCGGCTGAGGGCTCTGCAGAGCCTCAAGGCCATCATCAGCAAGCTCTTCAACACCCCCCTCCTCCTCCTCTGAGTCGTCCGACCCAACTGCCGAACCCACAGGCTGACCCTGAATCAGAACAGTAACCCGATGGCTAAGAGATTCCGATTTCCCCGTTGACTTTGCTTGCCAGTAGGTCACAAAGGCTGATCCCGGCACACTGCGACCGTCGTAAATATGAATCAGTTGCCAAGCCTCTGAATTTCGATCATGTGACCCTGGGGATGCTGCAACGGTCGTAAGGATGACAAACAGTCCTCGGTCGCTTTCTTAAGTGCCGTTGTAACTCCAAATGGTCACAGTCAAGGACTGTATTACAGGAAATGGAAAAGAAAAAAACCCCGCTTCCATTCAGTGACAATATCACAACTTCGGCTTATGCTTGTTCAGACCTTGAGCAGAGTCCTTCATGGTTTGAAATAAACCTAGTTATAACAGCAGGTCAGATCTTCGTGGATCCTAGCATGGATAGTCGTCAACGGCAATCATTTATTTAGCGAATGCTCAAAATTACAGCTGCACTGAAAAAGGGATTTACCACCGCTGCAGCATCCCCATGATCAAAATCCAGACGCTTGGCCACAGACTCATTTTTCTTTCTTTTTTTATGTATACATTTTATTAATTTTTTACAATGATTTGGAAACAGCATGTTACCTGGGTTCGTATGTTTAAAAAATAATAATTCCTACAGTTCCATAATATGTTAATTATTATACATTCTTTGATCTTCTCTTCATCCAATAGCCTTCTTCTTTTATCAACATTTGGCAAATATTCTTAAAATTCAATCTATATAAAGTGAAATAGAAAGCTTTCTCTTGTATTTATACAAACAACAGTAACATCAGCATATAGCATCTTTTTTTTTAATCAGTTTATATTTCAGCTGTGTTTAGAGCAATCATATTAAATCACCGTATGTCCTGTTTTCAAAATTCTTATTTAAACTTAGTTTCCCCTCTGTATTCAAACCATTCTTGTCAGTCATAATTTTCTCAAAGTTAATAATCTTTAAATGTCCAACCTTTTCATTCATGTACACCGTCCCAATATTTTTACATTTCATAATTATAAAAATGACTATACTACTTATATATCTTATCTCTTTTACCATGAGACCCCTTTATATCCATAAATTATCTATTCTTTTAACTGTATTCAAACAGGTGTTTGATCATATAGTACTCCCTCTGGTTGTTGTTAGTTGCGAAGTCGTGTCCGACCCATCGCGACCCCCTGGACAATGTTCCTCCAGGCCTTCCTGTCCTCCACTATCTTCTGGAGTCCCTTTAAGCTCACGCCTACTGCTTCAGGGACTCCATCCAGCCACCTCATTCTCTGTCGTCCCCTTCTTCTATTGCCCTCCATCTTTCCCAGCATTAGGCTCTTCTCCAGTGAGTCCTTCTCATTAGGTGGCCAAAGTATTTGGGTTTCAACTTCAGGATCTGGCCTTCTAAAGAGCAGTCAGGGTTGATCTCCTCTAGGACTGACCGGTTTGATCGCCTTGCAGTCCAAGGGACTCACAAGAGTCTTATCCAGCACCATAGTTCAAAGGCCTCCATTCTTTGGCGCTCAGTCTTTCTGACAGTCCAACTTTCACAGCCATACATTGCAACTGGGAAGACCATGGCCTTGACTATATGCACTTTTGTTGACAGGGTGATGTCTCTGCTTTTTAGTGTGCTGTCTAGATTTGCCATGGCTTTCCTCCCAAGGAGCAAGCGTCTTTTAATTTCTTGGCTGCAATCCCCATCTGCAGTGATCTTGGAGCCCTGGAAAATAAAATCTGTCACTACCTCCATTTCTTCCCCATCTATTTGCCAGGAATTGAGAGGGCCGGATGCCATGATCTTGGTTTTCTTAATGTCAACCCAACTTTTGCACACTCCTTCTTCACCCGCAACAAGAGGCTCTTTAGTTCCTCTTCACTTTCTGCCATTAGAGTGGTATCATCTGCATATCGTAGGTTGTTGATATTTCTCCCGGCAATCTTAATTCCAACTTTTGATTCATGTAGTCCTGCCTTTCTCATGATGTGCTCTGCATATAAGTTAAATAGGCAGGGCGACAGTATACAGCCTTGCCGGACTCCTTTCCCAATTTTGAACCAATCAGTGCTTCCGTGTCCAGTTCTCACTGTCGCTTCTTGACCCACATATAGGTTTCTCAAGAGACAAATGAGATGGTCTGATACTCCCATCTCTTTAAGAACTTGCCACAGTTTGTTGTGATCCACACAATCAAAGGCTTTAGCATAGTCAATGAAGCAGAAGTAGATGTTTTTCTGGAACTCTCTAGCTTTCTCCATGATCCAGCGTATGTTGGCAATTTGATCTCTAGTTCCTCTGCCTCTTCGAAATCCTGCCTGTACTTCTGGAAGTTCTCAATCCACATACTGCAACCTCTGGTAGGTCGCATCAAATCTCTGGCTTGTATTTATGACGGTCTCAGCATACCAGGGTCACATGATCCCGGGGTCACTTCATCCCCCTTTGCCACCTTCTGACAAGCCAAGTCAAATGCGGGAAGCCGGATTCTCTTAACGACCGTGTGACTAACGTCACCAATTGCCCCGATTCAGTTAACAACAGCAGCAAGAAAAAGTCGTAAAATTGGGGCAAAAACTCACTTAACAAATGTCTCACTTAACAGTGGAAATTTTGGGCTCAGTTGTGGGTCGTAAGTTGAGAACTACCTGTAATGTAAGATGGCAGAAGTCCTACCACGCCAGATGGCGTGATAGTCCTTATCGGTAAACTCAGTGCCACCAACTCACCGAAACACTTGTAAACCCCATCCAGCAAGAGCAGTAAAAATCCGCGGGGGTAGATCCCTGGAAGGGTTAATGGCGTAGCCGGTGTTCATCCCCATGGACATGCCAATGACGACGACCAACAGCCCGGTGATGAAGGCATTGGTGCCTGGCAGCGCCCTGGCGTTCTTCACGTCGTGGATGACGAGAATACCGATCATCAGCATGCTGCTTGCAATAACCTGCGGAAGAGACAGATGGGCGTGAAGGCTCAAGATGATCCGAGGGCAGGGTGGGACCCTATAGAATATCTGTAGCTCAGCCTTGAACGGTGGAGGCCCTGGTGCTCTCTGCGCTGGGCGGTTTTCTTGCAGGCATCTCGTGAAAAGACTAGGTAACCTCATCAGGGCTAGAAGGGAGGAAGACGAGGAAGATGAACAGGAGGAGAAAGGCAATGGGGTCCTGGGTGCTCTGAGCTGGGTTGTTTTCTTGCAGACATCTCATCAAATAACTAGGTAACCTCATCAGGGCTAGAAGGGAGGAAGAGGAGGAGAAAGACAATGGGGTCCTGGGTGCTCTGAGCTGGCTGGCTTCCTTGCAGATGTCCCATGAAATGACTAGGTAACCTCATCAGGGCTAGAAGGGAGGAGGAGGAAGAGAGGCATGAAGGTTTAGGACAATCAAAGGGTAAGGTGTGACCCTAAAGATTATTTGTAGCTCAGCCCTGAACTGCGGGATCCTGGGTGCTCTCCGAGCTGGGTGGTTTTCTTGCATACGTTTCATGACCCAACTAGGTAACATCATCAGTGCTAGAAGGGAGCGGGGTTTGTGGGAGAAGAGGAGGAAGAGGAGATTGTGGGTCCTTGCTGCTCTCCGAGCTGGGTGGTTTTCTTGCATACGTTTCATGACCCAACTAGGTAACCATCATCAGTGCTAGAAGGGAGCGGGGTTTGTGGGAGAAGAGGAGGAAGAGGAGATTGTGGGTCCTTGCTGCTCTCCGAGCTGGGTGGTTTTCTTGCATACGTTTCATGACCCAACTAGGTAACCATCATCAGTGCTAGAAGGGAGCGGGGTTTGTGGGAGAAGAGGAGGAAGAGGAGATTGTGGGTCCTTGCTGCTCTCCGAGCTGGGTGGTTTTCTTGCAGCTGTTTCATGACCCAACTAGGTAACATCACTTTTAGAAGGGAGTGGGGGGGTGTGGAGCGGAGGAAAGAGGAGGACCGTGGGGGTCCTTGGTGTTCTCTGAGCTTGGTTATTTTCTTGCAGTCATTTAATTATCCAAGTAGGTCACATCAGTGTTAAAAGGGACTGGAGTTTGCTTCTTGTATATACACAGTAGCCTACTATTGTACATGAACAAAGAGTAAATCCCACTTCCTTCTAGCATTGATGATGTTACCTAGTTGGGTCATGATACACCTGCAAGAAAACAACCAAGCTCAGAGAGCACCAAGGACCCCACAGTCCTCCTCCTCCTCCTCCTCCTCCTCTTCGCCCCCCCCCTTCCCCACAAACCTTTCTCCCTTCTAGCACTGATGATGTTACCTAGCTGGGTCATGAAACATCTGCAAGAAAACCACCAAGCTCAGAGAGCACCAGGGACCCCACAGTAGGGTTTAGCCGGCAGAAGTGAAGATTTAAGGAAGGAACTGTGGGAAGTCAGCCCCCCAGAGAAGGAAATATTAAAAGGGCAGAAAAATATATTTCCTCAAAGGATCTTAAAAGAGGCAGAAAAGCATGCCCAGTTTTTCTTAGTAGCCCCAAGTCTCCCTCCCCCCCAAGCAGAAACCAGCTCTGTAGAAATGCAGATGTAAACCATCCAGGAAGGATGGAGGCCCCCAGCTAGAAAATTAAGACGACAAACACACCTAAAAATCTACATACCCCACCCAAACTCTAAGACAGGACATAATAGGACTAACCCACAGATGCCAAAGGGGGACACTCAGACTCGTCAGAATACATGACACAGGAAATACAAAGCCTCAAACAGGAACAGGAAATAGCTCCAAACAAAAGGCTCCAGAGGGTATAAAAACCCACTCCCTACATGTGCTTCCTCTCATTTCTTCCAGAGCCACCTTCCTCTCTGGCTCTCCTCTTCAATAAACTGCAACCTTCTTTCTAAAGCAGTCGCCATGTTGTTTATTCCCGGCTTGGACTGAACCACGATGAAGACTTTTCCTCCAACAGAACGAAAATAGTCTTCTGGTATCTGAAGGGCTGTTCTACACAAAAGGTGCCTTCACCACCACTAGACCAAACAGGGCCTGGCTTCTAGCCCTGGGTTCAAGAACACTAACCTCCTGCAGAAACCCGTTCCACAGAGACACATAAGGGGCAGGATAGGTGGCAAAGATCCCTGCAGTGGCTGTCGGTCCCGTCACGGTCAGGTTTCCTCCCGTGTAATTCTGTAGCGCTTCTAAAAGGGAAGAAGGAAGCAACTATTTGGAGACCAAACAGAAAAACACAAAGGAAGGTTTGTTTGTTTTTTTTAAAAAAAATACAGGTCGTCCTTACAGCCATTTGTTTAGTGGCCATTCAGTGCAACATCCCTGAAAAAGGGACTTAGGATACTTTTTCTCACTTAACGACCGTTGCAGCATTCCCCACGGTCATGCGAACAAATTTCAAGTGGTCGGTTCATATTTATGACGGTCGCAGCGATCCCCCCCCCCAGGGTCCCGTGATCCGCTTTTGCGAACTTCCGGCAAGCAAAGGCAACGGGGAAGCTGGCTTCACTCAACAACGATGTTACTGTTTAAGAGGTGCAGTGATTCGCTTAAGAACCGTGTCAGGAAAGGTCGTAAAATGGGGCAGAACTCATTTAACACTGTCTTACTTGGCAGCAGTTGTGGTCATTAAGTCGAGGACTACCTGTATTCTCAAGGCAGGCCCAGTTCTGGGGTGGGGAGGCTAATTTCTGCCATCACCTCCATGAGGAATGACTTCATGACTCCCCATTCCAACCTGCAGCCTTGGGATTTCCTAGTGGTCTCTTATCCCAGCAGTACTGAGGCTCAAACAGACTTTTTTCCCCCCCAAATCTAAACCACCTTAACCAAATACTGTCCCCTATTTGGGGGCTTGTTAAAGAAGGCCAGGAGATGAGCAGTAAAGAGAATTTGCCTTTTATTTTTTTTCAGGCCTGGCATTTTCATATTGTGTGTCTCCTGCTTCAAAACCAGTAGAAATTACCTCAGTACTCGTGCCAAAAATATAAATAGAAGACTTACAGTTTGGCATGGAGGACATCCAGTGGGTGTGATGTCATTTCAGAAATGTGGAAAATGTAATTTTAGCAGCTTAATAGATTTCTTTTCTTAAAAATGATCAGGTGGGTGGAGGCTAAAACATGCAACGAACAGTTGCAGGTATTGGGTGTGTCTAGTTGAATGAAAAGAAGGACGATCTGTAAAATAAGATCTCTGCTTCTTGCTGGTTTCCTAGCAAATGATGGCCTCTTTGGGGATTAAATCGACAGTCGCATCCTTCAAGAGGCTTCCCAGAAACAGGGTTATTATGGCCTAAGCATGAGTCTACCAGTCTCCATGAGGTTAATTGAAGTCCCCAATCATTGAAGGAGAATATTTGTAGCTCAGGGGTGAAATGAGGGGTCCTTGGTGCTCTCTGAGCTTGGTAGTTTTCTTGCAGACGTTTCATGACCCAACCAGGTAACCTCATCAGTGTTAGAAAGCAGGTGAGATTGGGAGGAGGAGGAGGAGGAAGGAGGAAGAAGGAGGAGGAGGAGGAAGAGGAGGAGGAGGAGGAGGAAGAGGAGAAGGAGAAGGAGAAGGAGGAGGAAGAGGAGGAGGAGGAGGAGGAAGAGGAGAAGGAGGAGGAAGAGGAGAAGAAGAAGAAGAAGAAGAAGAAGAAGAAGAAGAAGAAGAAGAAGAAGAAGAAGAAGAAGAAGAAGAAGAAGAAGAAGAAGAAGAAGAAGAAGAAGAAGAAGAAGAAGAAGAAGAAGAAGAAGAAGAAGAAGAAGACGACCGCAGGGTGTTTGGTGCTCTCTGAGCTTGGTTGTTTTCATGCAGATGTTTCATTACCCAACCAGGTAACTTCATCAGTGTTAGAAAGGAGGTGTGTGTGTGGGAGGAGGAGGAAGACCAGAGGATCTTTGATGCTCTCTGAGCTTGGTAGTTTTCTTGCAGACGTTCATGACCCAATTAGGGAACATTATCAATGCATGGAAGGAGAGGGGTTTGCAGAGAGGAGGAGGAGGAGGAAGAGGACAACAATGAGGACTGTGGAGTCCTTGGTGCTCTCTTAGCTTGGTGTTTTTCTTGCAGATGTTTCATGACCCAACTAGGTAACATCAGCAGTGCTAGAAGGGAGTGTGATTTGCAGAGAGGAGGAGGAAGAGGAGTGAAAAAGGAGGGGACAAGAGGAGAAGAGAAGGAGGAGGAGAACCACAGGGACTTTGTTGCTCTCTGAACTTGGTTGTTTTCTTGCAGATATTTTATGACCCAACTAGATAACTTCATTAGTGCTAGAATGGAGTGGGGTTTATCATGGGGAGGAGGAGGAGGAGGAGGAAGAGTCCTTGGTGTTCTCTGAGCTTTCTTGTTTTCTTGCAGACGTTTCATTACCCTAACTAGGTAACATCATCAGTGCTAGACTATCACTGATGATGTTCGCTAGTTTGGTAATGAAAGGTCTGCAAGAAAACAAGCAAGCTCAGAGAGCACCAAAGGATTCCCCAATCATTAAACGTGAGATTGCATTATAGAATTAGACTGCAGCTGGCTCATAAAACAAAGAGAAAGCTGCACATCTGTACTCGGAGATGTATCCTTACGGGATGGCCTCCTCCTCCTCCTCCTCCTCCTCCTCCTCCTCCTCCTTCTCACTCCCAGCACAGAAATGTAGAGCTTTTTCCAATAAGGGGAGGGCGTCCAATCTTGGCAACATTTAACACTTGTAGACTTCAACTCCCAATATGGCTGGTTGGGGAATTCTGGGTGTTTGAAGTCCACAAGTCTTAAAAGTTTCCAAGGTTGGCTACCCCTGAGATAAAGAGACTCTAGATAGTCCTCAACCTGCAACAGTTCATCTAGTGACTGTTCCAAGTTACAACGGCACTGGGAAAAAATGACTTATGACCGTTTTTCACACTTAAAGACCACTGCAGCCTCCCTACGGTTATGTGATCAAAATTCAGACTCTTGAAAACTGACTCCGATTTATGACGGTTGCTCTTCCCAGGGTCACATGATCCCCTTTTGCGACCTTTGGACAAACAAAGTCAGTGGGAAAGCCAGATACATTTAATAACCGTGTGACTATCTCAGCATCTGCCACTTGACAAATGTCTCTCTTAGCAACAGAAATGTTGGGCTCTTGGGATTCCTAAAGATAGACTATAAAAATATCTTTCTATGGATTAAGGGGAATCCCTAAAAAATATAACTGATTTTACATTTAGCTTTTAGATCTGTAAAGGAAAAAAAAAAGTCAGCTTTTAGAATATAACTCCAAACTATATTATAGAACTTGGAATGACATATCAAAAGATATTATTTTAATAATTGATGTACGGTCAAGATGACTTATAGAATCTTCAGTGGTTATTTTGGAACCATAGTGTAGAATCTAGAATTTTATATATAAAAGATAGTATTTTAATAATTGTTGAATGGTTAAGGCAAAAAATATATTTTTAATAACTGGTGATTTGTTCAGATGAAAATTAGACTTTAATGGTAAAACATAAGAATGCTTTGTAATGAACAATATAAGTTTTGTAGACAAAATTTATTCTTTATTGAAATAGGGAATTGTGGGTTACCCAAAAATTAAGCTTTTTCCTATATACTATCGGCTATTCTAGAATATCCTATTGCAATTAGATCAAATTTAAAAAGAGGATATTGATATGTATTACTGAAAATATATTTTGTTGATTGACTAGGTTACAACTAGAAATGTACTAACTTGCCTATTTTGACTATGTAATAACTAAGAGAATTAGGGCATCTCTGTTGATGTAACCTGAACTATTTACAACTGGTTATTTCTTATTTTAACTACCCAACCACCATATTGTTTCACAAATATATGTATATGTAAATATTAAAAAAATCAATAAAACTTGTATTAAAAAAATGTTGGGCTCAACTGCGGTCATAAGTTGAGGACTCCCTGTAATTGTTTTTTTTTCCCTCCTGCAAACAAAGGAGGATTTGTACATACCATAATATAAAACAAAAATAACAGCCGATGCGGTGAAGGATCCAAAGAACTGTCCAATCACGTAGGCCGGGAGTTTGCGCCAGAGTAGATTTCCTACCACACAGTTGGCGAAACTGATGGACGCGTTCATATGAGCACCTGGTGACGACAAGACAGCAGGAGGAGAACTATTAGGATGGTAGCAGGAAGAGGGACAGCAACCTGCTGGTTTAATAGAACTAACCACGATCCACATCATTACGCAATAAAATGTCATGAAATCTCAGTTCCAAGGGTGCTTTTTCAAGAGGCAACTGGACTTTCTTGTTTTTCTTTTCAAGATGTTTAGCTTCTCGTCCAAGAAGCTTCTTCAGCTCTGACTGGATGGTGGGGAATGGAAGGATTTATATTCCTTGCAGACAGCTGGTCATTTGCATTCTTTTCGAGAGTCGTTGAGGCCACCTGCAGGTTTACCTGTGTCCTCAAGGTCACCTGTTTAATGCAAATGGGTGTGAAGGGACCCAGGGCAGAAAACATCCTGCAGCCAAGAAGGCTCCACACCCATTTCCACTTCTTAAAAGGTAAAGGTAAAGGTTCCCCCGCACATGCGTGCCAGTCATTTCCGACTCTAGGGGCCGGTGCTCATCTCTGTTTCAAAGCCGAAGAGCCAGCGCTTGTCCGAGGACGTCTCCGTGGTCATGTGGCCGGCATGACTAGACGCCAAAAGCGCACGGAACGCTGTTACCTTCCCACTGTAGTGGTCCCTATTTTTCTACTTGCATTTTTACGTGCTTTCAAACTGCTAGGTTGGCAGAAGCTGGGACGAGTAACAGGCGCTCACTCTGCTACCCGGCACTTGGGATTCAAACCGCCAAACTGCCGACCTTCTGATCGACAAGCTCAGCGTCCTAACCCACTGAGCCACCGCGTCCCTTTCCACTTCTTAGGATATAGATAAACCTCCAAGTGGCCTGAACGACTCTCTAAAAGGATGCAAATGACCAGCTGTCTGCAAGGAGTATAAATCCTTCCATTCCCCCACCATCCAGTCAGAGCTGAAGAAGCTTCTTGGATGAGAAGTGAAACGTCTTCAAAGAAAAACAAGGAAGCCCAGTTGCCTCGTGAAAAAGCACCCTTGGAACAACCATGACCTGGATGACTAAGAATCTCCATAGACATGATATCACAGCTTATGTTGAAACCAACGTTAGGGAAAGTAGTAGGAATAATATTCAGCAAAAGGATCCACCCTCTATCATGTCCTCCGGGCGCAGTGGAGATCGCCAAAGGTCTTTTTTTAACAACAGGTGAAGGAAAATCTTTGCACTATCTAGAAGAGTGTTTCTCAGCCTTGACAACTTGAAAATGGGTGGACTTCACTTCCCAGGATACATCAGCCAGTGTCCAAGACTTATCAAGGTTGAGAAACACTGAGCCTCGTGGCTTGAGAACTCTGGGACTTGTAGTTTCAAGATGGGTTGTGAAGGACAGTATAGAAGAAAATGTTTGTAGTTCAGGGTTGAACTGTGGAGTCCTTGGTGCTCTCTGAGATTGGTGGTTTTCACGCAGATGTTTCATGACCCAACTAGAGAACATCATCAGTGCTAGGAGGGATAGGGGTTTGGGAGGAGGAGGAGGAAGAGGAGAAGTTTGAGGACAACGACAACCATAGGGTCCTCGGTACTCTCTAACCTTGGTGGTTTTCATGCAGATGTTTTGTGACCCACTAGGTAGTATCAATAACAGTGTTCCAATATCTCGGGTTGCCACAAAGAAAAGGGAGTCAAGCCATTCTCCAAAGCACCCGAAGGCAGGACAAGAAGCAACGAACGGATGCAAACTAACCAAAGAGAGAAGCAACCTAGAACTAAAGAGAAATTTCCTGAGTGAGGACAATTAACCAGTGGAACAACTTGCCTCCAGAAGCTGTGGGTGCTCCAACACTGGAAGTTTTTAAGAAGAGATTGGACAACCATTGGCCAGAAATAGTATAGGGTTTCCTGCCTAAGCAGGGGGTTGGACTAGAAGACCTCCAAGGTCCCTTCCAACTCTGTTCTTCTATTCTATCATTGCTGCTAGAAGGGGGAGGGGTTTGGGGGGGAGGAGGAGGAGGAGGAGGAGAACTATAAAGTCCTTGGTACTCTCTGACCTTGCAGGCATTTCATTTCCAATCTAGATAACATCATCAGTTGCCCAGTTTACTAATCAGGCCCCCTCCCTCACCTTCTAGTCTCACCTGAGATTCCGCCAGCCGCATGGACTCCCAACATGACACCAAACCCAAACCCAAGGTTGATGCTCAGGTAGTCTCCAAAACTGTTCTTTCCCAACACAACTTGTGCCACGGTGCCAAGGCCAAAACTCTGTCAGGAGAAAAAGAAAAGGTCTCCCAGAAACTCTGCCATTTTAGATAGGGCAGGGTGGGGGGGTTTCTCCAAACCTGGCAACTTTGAGACTTGTGGACTCCAATTCCCATGCTAGCTGGGAAATTCTGGGGAAAAAAAACTAGTGTAAGGTTTTACACTTAGCCTCACAATCGCCCCAGCATTACTCAGGAATTGAAAAGAGCCAAAAGAAACTCCCCAGCCGAGGTTTCAGCCAGCAAACAACTTTTATTTTGATCAAAATAGAGTTGGGTGTCCCCATCTCTCTTCGTGGCTGGTAGAGAGATGAAGGCAACAGCCAGGAAAGAGTTCTTCCACCTTTTAATCCCTTTCCAGAACAAAGAGATCTGGTCTTGGTACTAGGAACCAAAAGGTACAGAAAAATAATTCCTAGATGATGACTCATACACAACAACCCAGGCTCCACCATGACTCCTTTCCCCCCCCCTCCCCTCAGCATGCTCTTTTCATGTAAGCAATCCCCTGTACCTAAAGCATGAGACATTTGCTTTTATATAACTAATTTCCCAATATAGAGCACCTACAAAGCTGCTTGCACATAAACAAAGATGATGACAAAGTATCACTACTAATATCAATATTACTAACATCAACCTCAAGCATAATGGTCTTTGGCACATCTGAGTCCAAGCAGGCATGACTCCGAGGTTGTTGAAGGTCTCTCGGTCAGAGGTTGCTTGAGCCAAACCTGGCTTTTGTTTTGGTTTCTTACCATTTGTGTTGACCATTTTTAAAACAAAATAAAAACCAGAAGAGCAAATATAGACAATAAAGAAAAATAGTAAATGGTAAAAGAAAAGAAATAGAAAAGGGAAAGAAAGAAAGAAAGAAAGAAAGAAAGAAAGAAAGAAAGAAAGAAAGAAAGAAAGAAAGAAAGAGGGAGGGAAGAAGGAAGGAAGAAAGAAAGAGGGAGGGACGGAGGGTGGGAGGAAGGAAGGAAGGAAGGAAAATAGGGAGAGAGGAAGGAAGGAAGGAAAATAGGGAGAGAGGAAGGAAGGAAGGAAGGAAGGAAGGAAGGAAGGAAGGAAGGAAGGAAGGAAGGAAGGAAGGAAGGAAAAGAAGGGAGAAAGGGAAGGAAGGAAGGAAAGAAGAAAAAGAAAGGAAGAAAGAAAGAAAGAAAGAAAGAAAGAGAGAGAGAGAGAAAGAAAGAAAGAAAGAAAGAAAGAAAGAAAGAAAGAAAGAAAGAAAGAAAGAAAGAAAGAAAGAGGGAGGGAGGGAGGGAGGGAGGGAGAAAGGAAGGAAAAGAGGAAGGGAGGATGAAAAAGAAAGAAAAAGAAGAAAGAAAGAAAGAAAGAAAGAAAGAAAGAAAGAAAGAAAGAAAGAAAGAAAGAAAGAAAGAAAGAAAGAAAGAAAGAAGAAGGAAAAGAGGGAGAGAGGAAGGAAGGGAGGATGAAAAAGAAAGAAAGAAAGAAAGAAAGAAAGAAAGAAAGAAAGAAGGAGGGAGGAAGGAAGGAAGGAAAAGAGGAAGGGAGGATGAAAAAGAGAAAGAAAGAAAGAAAGAAAGAAAGAAAGAAAGAAAGAAAGAAAGAAAGAAAGAAAGAAAGAAAGAAAGAAAGAGAAAAATGATGAAAAAATTCCTACCAATCTTCTTGAGAGTGGTTATGGATACATTTATAGAGTATTTTGCTATTCTTGCTAAAGTTACATTGTAACTTCCATGAGCTATACTTTCTAATCTTCAAACCCACTAGTAAAAATTTCATTTTTCTTTTTCTTTCACCAAAAATTCCATAAGCCAGGAAAAGGCATGCTTCCAATATTTCCATCCTTGCCCACCCACTCACCCACCCACATGGACCATCTTATAACTTAGTTTTTTCCCCCCAAAACCCACCAACTTGAAGATGGGTGGACTTGCGTTGCTGGCTGGGGGGAATTCTGGGAGTTGAAGTCCACCCATCTTCAAATTGCCACAGCTGAGAAACCCTGTCCTAACACCTTCTCCCCAACACACACCACGTCTTCTCACCATCAAGAGGAAGGTCCCCAGAGCTTCTGCCAGGCCCTGTCGGACCGTTTCGTTCCGGATCGTCACCACGTTGACTAATTTTCCCAACATCTCGTTCACCCAGATAGGACTTCTGTTGGAAAGGAAGATGTCACGCTAAAAAGACTCAAGTTTGCAGTGGCTTCAAATGCAACTGTGTTCTTTCATCTCCTCCCGGGTGCGTACTGACAGTTCCCACCATCTGGTTAAAGTCTAACCGGTCAATTGAGCATCTGCTGTCCTTATATAGCCCTTTCCACCACCCCACCCACCCTTTTGTCACCATCTCCTGGGCCACCATGACACCAAGGACCCACCAAGCATTTACAGCATTGTGACCTCAAATCCATTGTGAAAAAAAAGCAGAACTGCCTCCAGGAATTCTTGCAGAATCCAAAATGAAATCTGAGAATTTTCAAGGGGTAACAAAGGATGGAATTAAATTAAGCAACGTTCACCCTCCTGCTTGTTTCAGAAGCAACAAATGGAAATATTCATCTGGCATCTATTCACAGGCTAACTATAGATGTGATAATATCAAGAGATCGTATCAATCTCTAATTGTAACCCAGAGGATTTGTGATATGGGTTCCTGGAAAAATAATGTCAAACTCATGTCAGAAGGGGAGAATAAATTACATAATTGTACAGTGGTCTCCGAGTAGATCGAACACGTGAAAATATAACAAAGGAACATCAGAGAGCAATAGCTGGGAGAGTTATTAAATGTTGGGACATGACTTTCATCCTTTCATCGTGAAACAGTGGAACATACTGTAATTTTAGGATGAGTTAGACCGGTATAATTAACATAACAATTTGCAAAAATTCTCCCACTCGTAACCCAAGGTCAGAAATAAGAACACATCTCCGTTCAAGTGGAAACGTAAACAAGAAATCACCAGCAGAATAACAAAACATCTAGAGACTAAACCAGGGGTAGGCAACCTTGGCTCTTTTATGACTGGTGGACTTCAACTCCCAGAATTCCTGAGCCAGCCATCCAGAGGGAAGATTAATTCCCCTAGCACAGGGGTAGGCAACCTTGGCTCTTTTATGACTGGTGGACTTCAACTCCCAGAATTCCTGAGCCAGCCATCCAGAGGGAAGATCAATTCCCCTAGCACAGGGGTAGGCAACCTTGGCTCTTTTATGACTCGTGGACTTCAACTCCCAGAATTCCTGAGCCAGCCATGCTGAGGGAAAAGGGAGAGATTGCCATGCTGAGCCATGCTGGCTCAGGAATTCTGGGAGTTGAAGTCCACGAGTCATAAAAGAGCCAAGGTTGCCTACCCCTGGACTAAACAATATGATGAAAGGTTGAGAGAACTAGGTATGTCTAGTCTAGCGAAGAGGAGTAGGGCTAACACGAGTCTTCCAGTACTTGAGGGGTTGTCACAGAGAAGAGGGGGACAACCTATCCTCCAAAGCACCTAAAGGCAGGAGAAGCAATGACTGGAAACTAATCAAGGAGAGAAGCAAGGTAGAACAAAGGAGAAACCTCCTGACAGAACAATTAACCCCGTGCAATGACTTGCCTCCAGAAGTCGTGAGGACTCCAACACTGGAGTTTTTCCAGAAGAGACTGGACAGCTGTTTGTCTGAAATGGTATGGGCCAGAGGTAGGTAACCTTGGCTCTTTTAGGACACGTGGACTTCAACTCCCAGAATTCCTGAGTCAGCTATTCTGGGAGGTGAAGTCCACGAGTCATAAAAGAGACAAGGTTGCCTACCCCTGGTATAGCCAGTGGTGAGATTCAGCCGGTTCGCACCACTTCGGCAGATCTGGTAGCTAATTTTTTTTTGTTATCCAGGCCCAGAATGGACTTCTAGAAGCAGCATCCACCCAGAGAACCGGTTGTTGACGTATTCGAATCTCACCACTGGGTATACGGCTTCCTGCCTAAGCAGGAGACTGGACCAGAAGACCTCCAAGGTCCCTTTTGTTCTACACGGCTTCTCTCCTTGATGAGTTTCCACTCCTCGCTTCACTGTTATTCTCTTTAATTAATCAGTGGAACGGTTTGCCTCCAGAAGTTGTGGGTGCTCCATCACTGTCAATTTTCAAGAAGAGACTGGACAGTCCTTTGTCTGGGATAATATAGGTTCTCTTGCTGGAGCAGAGGGCTGGACTAGAAGACCTCCAAGGTCCCTCCCAGCCCTAGGATTTTATGCTCTAAGTTTTTTTTGTTTTTTTTAAAATATCTTTAGATATATATATATATACACACCTCATGTCAGTTTCCCAAATATTCTCAGCACCAATCAATACGTTGGAGTTGCCACAATATTTTTCAGAGGATGAACAGGAGGAGGCTGATTAGGGGGGTGGGGAGCCCCACGAAGCTGGTCCCCAGCATTCACGAGAGGGAAGTGTCTCCTGGTTAAAAGGGGCATTTTTCAGAGAGGAAAAAGAAACCCATTGCACAGACATAAATAGCCATCAGATAAGCGCTCCCGACTGAGGCTGAACAAGGATAGCACCGAGAGAGCCAGACGTCACGGCCACAGGTCAAAAGAACGAACTGGAAAATGCAGCCAGTTCTACTTGGACCCATTCCCGAAGCCAGGTGGCTCAAAGGTCATAAATATCAATCTCACACTTGTCTCTAACTCTCCCCACCACCACCACCCCGCCTCCATTTCTACATTGACAATTACTTCTTCAAGTGATACTGGTTGGATTTACCACCATGGACCCAGCCAGGTTATTGAAGGCTACTGCTAAGCTTGTAAGCCGCCCTGAGTCTTCGGAGAAGGGCGGGATATAAATGGAATTAAAATAAAAATAAATAAATATTGTATTAAGCAGAATAACAGAATAACAGAGGTGGGAAAGACCTTGGGGGGGGTCTTTCTATTTCAACTCCCTGCTCAAGCAGGAGACACCACCACCACCGCATACTATTTGAAAGAAATGGAAAGACCACACTTGGAATACTTCATCCAGTTTTGGTGGCCACAGTGTAGAAAAGATGCTGAGACTCTAGAAAGAGTGCAGAGAAGAGCAAGAAGGATGATCAGGGGGCTGGAGGCCAAAACGTCTAAGGAAAGGTTGCTGGGATTGAGTATGTCTTGTGTAACGAAGAGAAGGGTGAGGGGTAACATGATAGCAGTCTTCCAATATCTCAGGGGCTGCCCCAAAGAAGAGGGAGTCAAGCTATTCTCCAAAGCGCCTGAAAGCAGGACAAGAAGCAACGGATGGAAACTCATCAAGGAGAGAAGCAACCTAGAACTAAGGAGGAATTTCCTGACAGTTAGAACAATTAACCAGTGGAACAACCTGCCTCCAGAGGTGGTGAATTCTCCAACACTGGAGGTTTTTAAGAAGAGACTGGACAGCCATTTGCCTGAAATGGTATAAGGTTTCCTGCCTGAGCAGGGGGTTGGACTAGATGACCTCCAAGGTCCCTTCCAACTTTATTATTATTATTATTATTATTATTATTATTATTATTATTATTATTATTATTATTATTATTATTATTATTATTATTATTATTATTATTATGAGAAGCAACCTGGAGCTAAAGAGAAATTTCCTGACAGTAAGATAACAAACAATAAATCAGTGGAACAACTTGCCTCCAGAAGTTGTGGGTGCTCCAACACTGGAGGTTTTTAAGAAGAGGCTGGACTACCATTAGACTGAAATCCTATAGGGTTTCCTGCTTGAGCAGGGGGTTGGACTAGAAGACCTCCAAGGTCCCCTCCATCTCTGTTATTCTGTTATTTCAATGGCTGCCCAATCTTTTCTTAAAAACCTCCAGGGATGGAGCACCCTACAACTTCTGGAGGAAAGCTTTTCCACTGATGGGTCAAGTGACGAAGGTTGAGAACCACAGCTTTAAGAAATTCCACTGGATGTTCTCAACCCATCTGGAATGTTCTGGATTTCATATGGAAGAACAAAGCTGCTGAACCAAATATTCGTGCCAGAGCAACTGTGTTCATCCAGGTAGCCCTCATATTCACTCTCATATTTGGACTGTCCTCATTACAGCTAGTCCTCATTTAGTGGCTGTTCAAAGTTACGGCAGATCTCTCCGAAGATATTTACCACACGTTATCCCACAGTCACATGACCCTATGTTAGGCGCTCAATAACTGACTACTTTTATGGCCATTTGCAGCGTTCCATCATCACATGACCATGTTTTGGGAAGACTTTGTGGGGCCCCCACCCAAAAATCCCCCCCGGCATTTACTTTCAGTTTCTGATAAAAATGGCCCGTGGGGATCCATTGCTTTGCTTAATGACCCTGTTGGCTTAGCGACCGCCACAAAAAAAGTGGGGAAAAACAAATCCAGACCTGCTTACCGGCCTCCACAGCTTACAAGGGGAGAAGGTCCATTATGGTCGTAAGTCAAGCACTTCGTGTTTTCTCACCTTTGCAGGCAGGAACCCCAATCCCAAGCTTGCTTGCCTGGTAATAATTTTGTGATTGAGTCCTGATGCGCATTTTATCCTTCGCTTCGGCAATCAGCAACTCAAAGGTCACTTTTGCTTGTCTCCCTTTGCATCACACAACAAGGGTTACACACAGATCCGCTCCATCTCTGCCCATGAAACATTAACTTTTACAACCAGGAAAACTGAGATACAAAGAAGTTAAGGTTATCTCCTGTGTGGAATCATGCATGGTTTTTAGCATGATGTTGGACCTGGCTGTTAATCTATATTCGTGTTTCTCAACCTTGGTCCTTTAAGATGGATGGACTTCAACTCCCAGAATGCTCCAGCCAGCATATGTGGACTTCAACTCCCAGAATTCTGCTGGTTGAAGTTCCTCTCTCTCAGTGCTTGCAGGTCTAGTCAAATGTTTCTCAAACATGGCCACTTTAAGATGGGTGGACTTCAACTCCCAGAATTCCCCAGCCAGCACAAGCTGGCTGGGGAATTCTGGGAGTTGAAGTCCACCCATCTTAAAGTGGCCAAGGTTGAAAAAAAACACTTGAGCTACAATTGTGGCATCAGATCTAGAAACGGCCCCTCTCTGTTGAAATTTATTTATTTATTAGATTGCTACTCTGTCTTTACTAGTAGTAGTCCTCAACTTGCAACAGCTCATTTAGTGACCGTTCAAAGTTACAACGGCACTGAATAAAGTGACATGATCATTTTCCACAGTTCCCATCTTCTCAGCATCCCTGTGGTCATGTGGTCAAAATTCAGCCGGTTGGCAACTGACTCATATTTATGACGGTTGCAGTGTCCCAGGGTCATGTGATCGCCTTTTGCGACCTTCTGACAGGCAGTGGGGAAGCCAGATTCATTTAACAACCGGGTTACTACCTTAGCAACTTCAGTGATTCACTTAACAACTGTGGCAAGAAATGTCGTAAAATGGGGCAAGATTCACGTAACAGCTGTCTCGCTTAGCAACATAAATGTTAGTTACCATTGTGGTCACAAGTCGAGGATTACCTATATTACATATCTAATATTCCTGCCTTCTCCTGTTTTCGCTACAACAACAACCCTGTGGGGTGGGACGGGTTAAGAGAGAGGCTTTCATGCTCAAGGCGGGACTAGAACTCTCAGTGTCCTGGTGATTGGCCCAAAGTCACCCAGCAGACTTTCTTACATAAGGCAGAACTAGTACTCACAAACTCCCAGAGATGGGTCCAAACGTTACGAAGCTCACTTTAATTTCTAAACTGGGATTAGAACTCCTGGTGATTGGCCAAAGTCACCCAGCTGGCTTTCATGCCTAATGCGGGACTAGAACTCAGCATCTCCTGATGATTGGCCTCAAAGTCACAAAGCCCACTTTAATTGCTAAGGCTGGATTAGAACTCAGAAAAAGGCGGATCAGTGCTGCCATCTAGTGTGAAGGAGACCACTTGGAAACCAACCTATATTTCAGAAAAGCTGCCCGGAAGAGAAATGTTGGGGCACCTCACTAGGGCAATTCCCATATCAAATAATAATAATAATAATAATAATAATAATAATAATAATAATAATAATAA
Organism: Vipera berus; assembly: GCF_964194415.1. Lineage (NCBI taxonomy): Eukaryota > Metazoa > Chordata > Lepidosauria > Squamata > Viperidae > Vipera > Vipera berus. Next base: position 8,084,924 of record NC_138203.1, read on the forward strand.
TAATAATAATAATAATAACAACAACAACAACAACAACAACAACAACAACAATAACAGCAGCAGCAGCAGCAGCAGCAGTAGTAGTAGTAGTAGTAGTACTAGTAGTAAAAAGTTGGAAGGGACTTTGGAGGTCATCTAGTCCAACCCCCTGCTCAGGCAGGAAACCCTATACAAGTGATGGCGAACCTTTTAGAGACCAAGTGCCCAAACTGCAACCCAAAACCCACTTATGTATCGTCGGGTGCCGGGTGGGTGTGGCCCATTGGGTGGGTGTGGCCATTTGGGTGGGTGTGGCCCATTGGGCTTCAGTGGTAACGGCAGACTCTTCTCCGCAAGCTGCATTGGCTTCCAATTGCCTTCCGGGTGAGATTCAAGGTGCTGGTGATGACCTATGAAGCCCTAAATGGCATGGGCCCGGGTTATCTTAGGGAGCACCTGCTGCCAGCATCAACTTCCCTTCGTCCTGTGCGCTCCCATAGGGAGGGCCTCCTTAGGGTGCCGCCGGTCAGGGAGTGCCGGCGGGTGATCCCCAGAGGGAGGGCGTTCTCTGTGGGCGCGCCTGCCCTATGGAACGATCTGCCTGTGGAACTCCGGACCGCACCTGACCTTCGTTCATTTCACCGGGACCTGAAAACCTGGCTCTTTGATCTATCTGGCCTGGACTGAGGGGTTTTAAGTTTTTAAACTTTGTTTTAATTTGTTGGGCTATTAATTAATTTAATTCATTTTAATTCTATTTCTATTTCAACTTTTATATTGTCTTTTAAAATTTTGCCCTGTAAACCGCCCTGAGTCCTTCGGGAATAGGACGGTATATAAAACTAAATAAATAAATAAATAAATAAATAAATAAATAAATAAATAAATAAATAAATAAATAAATAAATAAATAAATAAATAATTTTGTGTGCTGCCTGCATTCTGCAGGTGGGGCTTGTTTGTGCGGACCAGTTGCTGGCATGCTGCGGACCAGTACTGGTCCACGGACCAGCGGTTGGGGACCCCTGGTGGAGACTCTCCTGCTTGAGCAGGGGGATGGACTAGAAGACCTCCAAGATCCCTTCCAACTCTGCTATTCTATAATTTGTTAAGGTTATCCTGCCTGAGCAGGGGGTTAGACTATAAGACCTCCAAGGTCTCTTCCAGTTTTGTTATTCTGAAATATGTCAAGGTAATTATAATTTAGTAGCTGACCGACAGAAGTGATATATAGAGCAGGGGTCTCCAACCTTGCTAACTTTAAGACTTGTGGACTTCAACTCCCAGAATTCCTCAGTCCAGCTTGGCTGGCTGAGGAATTCTGGGAGTTGAAGTCCACAAGTCTTAAAGTTGCCAAGGTCTTAAAATTGCCAAGAATGAGCCAGCAGAGTATTTTGCGGGTAGCATTCCTTTAAGAGACTGTGTCTGAGGACAATTGCAGTTGGAATCTCCTTACTCACTTGAACCCTTTGAATATAACTGATTGTCTTGCATTCTGTATGCTCCCTGTATATTGTTGTTTCTTATTGTATATTAAACCATAAGTTTGTTGTTGTTGTTTTTTTTAAAAATATGTTTTATTGATTTTTAACATACACATTATTTGGTAAACATCGTGTTGTCTGGGTTAATGTTTAAAAAACAATAACAATTAATTTCTATAATTCTATAGTCCATATGATAGCATTCCTTGATTTCCTCTTCTTCCAATAATATTCTCCTTTGCCAACCTTAAATGAATACAGTTCTTATTTAAATAAATGACAATTAAATATAAACATTTTTCTCATGTTTCTGCAAGTAATAACCACATCAATATAAAGCTTCTTCTCCACTACAGTTTTTATATCATTCTAGTGTTTTATTAAAAAACAAACAACCCAGGTCCTCAAGCATTGATGGGCAGTGCAGAAATTGGATAAAAAAATAAAATAAAGTAAAAATATAAAATAAAGTAATAATAAAATAAAATAATAATAAAATAAGCTCAGTCACAGATATAGCCAGCCAAAGGATAAACTTGATCAACCTGAATCTTGCTTAGGTTCTTTTGAGATCTCCATATTCCAAGAACTCCATTGCATCATGACATCAGCTGGCCTCTATGAGGACATAAACAATTCTGTGATGTCATGGCCCCTGCGGACCGATATATAAACACAAAGTTGAGGAGAGGAATGTTGAAGAGAGTTGAGGAGAGGAGAGTTCAGTTAAGGACATTTGAGTTGAGTTGAGGAGAGTGGAGTGGAGCAAAGTGGAGGAGATTGGAGAAGAGTGGAGGAGAGTGGAGGACAGGAGAGTGGAGTGGAGGAGAGCAGAGGAGAGCGGAGGAGAGCGGAGGAGAGGAGAGTGGAGTGGAGGACACTGTTGGAGAGCAAAGGAGAGCTAAGTGGAGTTGAGGCAATTTGAGGAGAGGAGAGGAGAGGAGAGGAGAGGAGGCTAAGGAGTTTTTTTTATGAGTGTGGAAATCCATCAAGCAAAGAGTAGAAGTTTCCAAAATTTGGAAGATTAGAAGATCAGGTAAAACTGCACCTTGATTCTGCAGATTATCTCTCCTCCTATTAAAGATAATAGGGGATGGGATGGGATGGGATGAAATGGGATGGGGGGGGTGGGGGGGGTGGGGGGTGGTGGTGGAGTGGAATGGAATGGAATGAAATGGAATAGAACAGGACAGGACAGAATAGAACAGAATGGAAGAATTCTTTATTTTCCAAGTGTGATTGGACACACAAGGAATTTATCACGGGTGCAGAAGTTCCGGTGTACAAATAAAGAGCAGGTCAGAGGTCATAATTGTAGTTACAGTCATTAATCATAAGTTACAAACAACAATTGGTAAATCATAAAAAACCTGTAGGAGAAGGTAATAGGAAAGAGAAGATGAGAAAAGATGAGAAATGAGACAGTGCTGTGGGAATTAAGTGTTCAGCAGAGTGATAGCAGGAAGGAAAAAAAATTATATGTTTAGTTCTTTTGGCATGCAATACTCTATAGTGGCAGTCCAAGGGGACAAGGTGAAACAGTTTGTGTCCAGGATGTGAGGGGTCTGTAGAAATTTTCTCAGTCCTCTTTCTGGCTCGTGCAGTGTCCAGGTCCTCAGTGTAAGGCAGGCTGGTTGTGATTATTTTGTGTCCTAACTATCCATTGAAGGCTGTGTCTGTCTTGTTTGGTTGCTGTACTAAACCAGACAGTTATAGAGGTACAAATGGCAGACTCAATAATTCCTCTGTAGAACTGTATCAGCAGCTCCTTGGGCAGTCCGAGCTTCCTGAGTTGGCACAAGAAGAACATTGTTGTGCCTTTTTAACGATGCTTGTAATGTGAGGTGTCCATTTCAAGTCCTGGGAGATTATAGAACCCAGAAACGGAAAGCTCTCTGCTGTTGGTATTGTGTTGCCTAACATTGTAGGCAGGCAGACAGATAGAGAGATAGAGATAGAGATAGATAGAGATAGATGATAGATAGATAGATAGATAGATAGATAGATAGATAGATAGATAGATAGATAGATAGATATAGAAAGAGATAGAGATAGATAAGAGATAGAGATAGATAAGAGATAAAGATAGATAAGAGATAGATAAGAGATAAGAGATATAGATAGATGATAGATAGATATAGAAAGAGAGAGATAGAGAGAGATAAGAGATTAGAGATAGATAAGAGATAGAGATAAGAGAGAAAGATAGATGAGATAGAATAGAGATAGAGATAGATAGATAGATAGATAGATATAGATAGATAGATAGATAGATAGATAGATGATAGATAGATAGATAGATAGATATAGAAATAGATTAGAGATAGAGATAAGAGATAGAGATAGATAAGAGATAGAGATAAGAGAGAAAGATAGATAAGAGAATAGAGATAGAGATAGATAAGAGATAGAGATAGATAGATAGATAGATAGATAGATAGATAGATAGATAGATAGATAGATAGATAGATAGATAGATAGATAGATAGATAGAGATAGAGAGATGGAGATAGAGAGAGATAGAGAGAGAGAGATACAGAGAGAGAGACAGAGAGAGAGAGACAGAGACAGAGAGAGAGAGAGATGGGGGCACCAAGGATTCCTCATTTCAACCCAGAGTTACAAACCTTCTCATTTATTGGTAGGGTCTGCTTCACACTTAACGGCAGAATGGCCCACATGCTGAAAAAGCTGCCGTTCCCAAAGAAGAAGGAGAGCGATGACACCAATCTCCAGGTGAATCGCGAGCAGCAGCGGTGGGACCTCCAGGAAGCCCACTTCTCTGGCTCCCCTCACTCAGCCACTCAGCGAACCACGCAGGTCTTACCTCTGCTGGTGAAGTCTTCTGCAGCTCCAGCGGAGGTCAGGAGGAAGTCTCAGTCTCCAGCGCTGGGGCTTCCCGATTTGGGACTTAGGACAACCTTGAAGAGCTCTTCAGGGGCTACACAGGCTGAGGACAGGCAAGGCAAGAAAGAGCCCGCCATCTTGCAAAAGGCATCTGAGAAGGAAAAGTCCCAGAGGAGTAGACGTTCTGCAGATGTTGTCATGCCTTTCTATCCAGGTATATACAGTACAGAGCTGGGCTATCTATGGAACCAGCATAATAATAATAATAATAATAATAATAATAATAATAATAATAATAATAATAATAATAATAATAATAATAATAATAACAACAACAACAACAACAACAATAATAACAATAATAACAATAATAACAATAATAACAATAATAACAATAATAACAATAATAACAATAATAATAATGTTGGAAGGGACCTTGGAGGTCATCTAGTCCAACCCCCTGCTCAGGCAGGAAACCCTATACCATTTCAGGCAAATGGCTGTCCAGTCTCTTCTTAAAAACTTCCAGTGTTGGAGCATTCACCACCTCTGGAGGCAGGTTGTTCCACTGGTTAATTGTTCTCACTGTCAGGAAGTTTCTCCTTAGTTCTAGGTGGCTTCTCTCCTTGACTAGTTTCCATCCGTTGCTTCTTCCCCTGCCTTCAGGTGCTTTGGAGAATAGCTTGACTCCCTCTTCTTTGGGGCAGCCCCTGAGATATTGGAACACTGCTATCATGTCACCCCTCACCCTTCTCTTCGTTAAACTACACATACCCAATTCCAGCAACCATTCCCTATATGTTTTAGCCTCCAGTCCCCCTGATCATCTTTGTTGCTCTTCTCTGTATGCTTTCTAGAGTCTCAACATCTTTTTTACATCGTGGTGACCAAAACTGGATGCAGTATTCCAGGTGTGGCCTTACCAAAGCATTGTAAAGTGGTATTAGTACTTCACGTGATCTTGATTCTATCCCTCTGTTAATGCAGCCTAGCACTGTGTTGGCTTTTTTGGCAGCTGCAGCACACTGCTGGCTCTCCTATCACATCATCCCATCCCATTCAATCAGTCAATCAGTCAATCACTCACTCACTCACTCACTCAATCAATCAGAATAGAGCCAGAGGAGAACATTGATCTAATAGGTCCCAGGACTTGATCCAGCTTCAGAGCTCTTTCAGGGCGTTTATATGCCCCCTGGATACAATTCTTCATTTGTTTATTACAGAACATAGAACACAATCAAGTTGGAAGGGACCTCAGAGGTCTTCTAGTCCAACCCTCTGCTCAGGCAGAAGAGTCTATACCGTGTCAGACATGGTGGCTGTCCAGTCTCTTCTTAAAAACCTCCAGTCATGAAGCACTCACAACTTTTGAAGGCAAGCTGCTCCACTGGTTAATTGTCCTCACTGTTAGGAAGTTTCTCCTTGATTCCAGGCTGTTTCTCTCCTTGATTAGTTTCCATTCATGGCTTCTTATCCTGCCCTCTCATGCTTTGGAAAATAAGTTGACACCAGCCCCCCACTTCTTTGTGGCAGCCCCTCAAATGCTAAATCATGTTACCCCCCCAAGTCCATCTTTTCTTTGGACTGGCCCAGTCCAAAGAAAAGGAGGACTTGGGGTAACATGATCCAGTATTTGAGGTGCTTCCACAAAGAGGGGGGGGTGTCAACCCAGTTCCTGCAACCGTTCTTCAACAGGCAGGGGACATATGCTACAGACCCCCTCAGTCAAAAAATTTCAACCCGTAGGGTCTAGGAAGAGTGCCTTCTTTACCCCTGCCACTGTATTATGAAACCTCTTGCCCTCAGAGGTGACGGAAGACCCCATTCTCTTAGCCTTTTACAAAGCGGTCGAAACCTGGCTGTGCAGCTTTGTGTGGCAGGCACAAAGGTCCACACAATCTCAGGGCTGGCTGGTACCACGAGAGCCCTCCCTCTGCCTTATTCTCCAACGTTGAACGATCATCAATATTTATATACCATTATATAGTATACCCCCAGTATAGGGTCTCCTGATCAAACGGTGGGTTGGACTAGAAGACCTTCCAGGATCCCTTCCAGCTCTATCCTATTCAAAAACCTTGGGATTTTTATTGCTTTGAAATTTCACATTGTTGTAATCTGACCATTTTTTTAAAAAAAATAATAATCCTAAATTAATCTTAATTATTTTATGGCTAATTTTATACGTCGTTTTATATGTTGATTACACTGCGCAGTCTCCAGAGTTCCTCCTCGAGACGGGTGTCTGGGAAGATGAAATATACATAAATTCCGTACATAGATTTGGGGTCAAAGGCACTTAGATGTTGTGGTTAAGACACCAGTCCAGAAACAGGAAGATGGTGAGTTCTAGTCCCACCTTAAGCACGAAAGCTGGTTGGGTGACTTTGGGCCAATCACCAGGAGACAGTGAGTTCTAGTTCTGCCTTACATATGAAAACGGGCTGGGTGACTCTGGGCCAATCAAGAGAAAAGAAGAACCAGGGCTGACACGATAGTAGTGTTCCAATATTTGAGGGGTTGCCACAGAGAGGAGGGGGTCAACCTGTTTTCCAAAGTACCCAAAGGTCAGACAAGGAACATTGGATGGAAACGGATTAAGGAGAGATTAAACCTAGAACAGGGACGCGGTGGCTCAGTGGGTTAGGATGCTGAGCCTGTCGATCAGAAGGTCGGCAGTTTGGCGGTTCGAATCCCGAGTGCCGCGTAACAGAGTGAGCGCCTGTTACTCGTCCCAGCTTCTGCCAACCTAGCAGTTCGAAAGCACGTAAAAATGCAAGTAGAAAAATAGGGACCACTACGGTGGGAAGGTAACAGCGTTCCGTGCGCCTTTGGTGTCTAGTCATGCCGGCCACATGACCACGGAGACGTCCTCGGACAAGCGCTGGCTCTTCAGCTTTGAAGCAGAGATGAGCACCAGCCCCTAGAGTCGGAAATGACTAGCACACATGTGCGGGGGAACCTTAACCTTAACCTTTAAACCTAGAACTAAGGAGGAATTTCCTAACAGTGGGAACAATTAATCAGTTGAATGACTTCCCTTCTGAAGTTGTGGGTGCTCCATCGCTGGAGACTTTCAAGAAGAGACTGGACAGCCACTTGTCAGAAATGGTATAAGGGTCTCCTGCCTGAGCAGGGGGTTGGACTAGATGACCTACAAGGTCCCTTCCAGTGCTGTTATTCTGTAAAGATTCAGTCATGAAGATTTATTGCAAGCTTAAGCTCTCTATGAGAATCTGACCAGCTGGCCATTATAAGGGAAAGGGTCCATGACAACTCGCTACAGCCAATTTTCTGTGGCCAACTAGCCGAGGGACAACTCACTGAAATGGTGGAATAGAATCATGAAAGAAAGGATGGCAAAGGCATGAAATGTGAATGAGAAAAATTAAAATGATTTTTAAAAGTTTATTTTAAATAATCAAACTGCATTGTTAAATTTTCCTGTGGAGAGTTGTCCTGTTCCACAAGGGAGATAAGAAACACTGGAAGTTTTTAAGAAGAGACTGTGTTATGTATCCAGGTGAAGAGAACACATACACACTTACATAGCAGTCATCACCAGGGGGCGTTGAACTATAACTGTTTTGGCGGGAACCCAGGTTTCGGCGGGAAACAGTGGTTCAAACCGATTGGCCGGCTGCTCACCTGGCCAGGTATAAAAGGAGGGCAGGTAACCCCTATTCCCCAGTACAGTCACTTCCACGGAATAAAGACCTGCCATGCTGTACTCATCGTCTCGGCGTCCTTCCTGCTCTCCAGAACCCACAACACAACAGACTGGACAGCCGCTTGTCTGAAATGGTATAGGGTTTCCTGCCTGAGCAGGGGATTGGACTAGATGACCTCCAAGGTCCCTTCCAACTTTATTTTTATGATGATGATGATGTTTTTGATGATGATGATGATGATGTTGGGCTGGATTTAGATCTCTTGCGGATGCAAAGGGACTTGTGACTAATGACGCGTTGGACCCCTCCCTCAGGCTCAGCCTGGTCGTCCCCTACCTACACACACTTTTTTTTTCTCTTCGTTTTGAGAAGGTTTGTCCCGTCGAATTGTCCCCTTAATCCCAGTCTGTCTCTTCTTCTCAGAACTCTCCGACGAATGTTTTAGACCTTTATGGGAGAGCAAGAGGCCTCTGAAAGGGAGATCTGTCAAGGAAATATTAGAGATGATGGATGAGAAGGAAGTATTAGATACCATCCTGGACCACCTTCGTCCTTCCTTGCACGTAAGCAGATTGGTTTTGTGTTGGGGATTCCAGAGGCCCGTCAAGGAGAGATTGCTGAAGCAAGGGCTGTCTCCGTGGAGATAATTGGTGTCCCAAGGAGATAAATGGTGGTTATCGAACATTTGCTGAACTATGGGGCCTTTGGTGCTCTCTGAGCTTGGTTGTTTTCTTGCAGGCATTTCATAACCCAACTGGGTAGCATCGTCAATGCTAGTGAACGTGAAGCTTCCTCCCTGCTTATTCAGGACAAGCTACTGGGTATAAAGACAGAGCAAATGCCACTCCCTTCTAATACTGGGGATGTTCCTTAGTTGGGTCATGACGCATCCGCAAGAAAACAACCAAGCTCAGAGAGCACCAAGGACCCCATAGTCCGCCTCATTGTCCACCTTCCCTCCTCTTTTTCTCTCTCCTCCCTCCTTCTTTCTCCTTTTCTTCTCCTCCACTCTGTAAACCCTTGTAGCACTGATGATGTTCCTAGTTGGATCATGAAAAATCTGCAAGAAAAAAAAATCAAGCTCTGAGAGCACTAAGGCTCCACAATTCCCCTCCTGCTCCTCCTCCATTCCATAACCCCCTCCTCTCTTCCAACACTGATGATATTACCTAGTTGGGTGATGAAACATCCACAAGAACCAATCTAATAGAGTATCAAGGGCTCCACAGTCCTCCCTCCCTCCTCCTCCTCCTCCTCTTCCTCCTCCTCTCCATAACCCCCTACCCACTGTTCCAGCACCGATGATATTACCTAGTTTGGCCATGAAACATTTGCAAAGCTCAGAGAGCATCAAGGGCTCCACAGTTCTCCTCCTCCTCCTCCTCCTCCTCCTCTTCCTCCTCCCCATAACCCCCCACCCACCCTTCTAACACTGGTGATGTTGCTTAGTTTGGCCATGAAACATTTGCAAAGCTCAGAGAGCGTCAAGGGCTCCACAGTTCTCCTCCTCCTCCTCCTCCTCCTCCTCTTCCTCCTCCCCATAACCCCCCACCCACCCTTATAACACTGGTGATGTTGCTTAGTTTGGCCATAAAACAATTGCAAAGCTCAGAGAGCGTCAAGGGTTCCACAGTTCTCCTCCTCCTCTCCATAACCCCCCACTCACCCTTCTAGCACCAATGATGTTACCTAGTTGGGTGATGAAACATCTACAAGAATAATAATAAATAAACCTTTATTGTCAAAGTACAACATGTGTACATTGAGATTAGCTGAGCCTCCCCCCGTGCTCTCTCCCCCCAACACACAGTGACAGCAAACCCTCCATCCCACCACACTATGTGAACCAACTACACCACACACCGGCCTCCCAAGTCAATTCTGCATAAGATTATGTCCCATTTAAAAGCCTAACAGCCCACGGATAAAAGCTATTTTTCAGCCTGTTGGTACGGCTGGCTATATTCCTATATCTCCTACCGGATGGTAGGAGAGTAAAGAGATACCTTCCAGGGTGTGAGTCATCCCTGAGAATCTTCCTCACTCTTCCAAGGCAATGAGCCCTGGCGATGTCATCCAGTGCTGTCAGGGAACAGCCCACAATGTCTTGTGCTGTGCTCACTACCCTCTGTAATACTTTCCTATCCATGGCTGTCAGACCAGCATACCAAACCACAATACCATACAAGAGGACGCTCTCTATGGTAGACCGGTAAAAGAGGGTCATTAGCTGTTGTTCTACCCTGTTCTTCTGCAAGATCCTAAGAAAGTGAAGCCTCTGTTGGGCCTTTCTAGCCACCTGGGTTGTGTTAACTTTCCAGGTCAGATCTTCACAGAGGTAGACTCCCAGAAATTTAAAGGAGGAAACTCTCTCTACACAGTCCTCCCCGATGTAAAGTGGGGCAGGTTCCTCCTTTTTTCTCTGGAAGTCTAACACCATCTCTTTCGTCTTGCCAATGTTTAGGTGCAAGTTGTTGTTACTACACCATATGGATAGTTTTTGTACCTCCGCCCTATATGCTGTCTCATCCCCACCTGTAATAAGACCCACCACAGTTGTATCATCTGCGAACTTGATTATCGCAGATTGTTAGGCATATGGTGTTAGCCTACAATGTTGGGTTGAAAATATATTAACCATAATGCTATGACTTTAAGAAGTTAATTGGCCAATGGGTGTGTAAGTGTGCTCATGGCCATAAGAGGAAGCTAGGAACGTAGCTTCTCTCTCTCTCTGAATTCACTGATCTCTACTATTACTGTTTTTGCTCTGCTGTTGGTTTACTACTGTTGTAAACTTGAACTGTGTATTGACCTCTGGACCGGTAAGAAGACTTTGTATTTTGGATTGCTACTTGGACTGTTTATTTTTGACTGTGCATTTTTGTTTTTACACCACCTCAAAGTAAAATACTTTTTGCTTTTAGAACTCAGTGTATTTCTGTGTGTGACTTTTACTGCTCTCAGTGCCCTTCCTTGTCTGTGCAACTCTTTGGTAGCACAAGGAGACCTCTGCACAATAAATTCCTTAACACTGGTTATGGGCCCAGGCCTGTACTGAGAGTAAGTACACACAGTATTCCTAGCTGAGTTTGTGTTAGCTTTTTGGTGTAAAATGGCACAAGAACTGATGTCAGGCATCTCCTGGATAACCCGGTTGGATGGGACAAACTATGTTTCCTGGTCCACAAAATGCTGCTTGCTTTTGCGCAAGGAAGGACTATGGGCTGTTGTAAATAACCCACCAGATACTACTGCTTGGGATCCAGATGACGAAGAGGATGCAAAGAAGTTAGACAACTTTAAACAAAACAATGAGAAAGCTCTTTGCATTATTGGACTAACACTGAATGACCAGCAGCTTGTCCATATTCGTGGTGAGGAGTCTGCTGCTAGGTGTTGGGATGTTTTGCGAAGGCTTTATGTTCGTGGCAGTGTGGGTGCACATATACACCTTACACGTAAGCTGTTTAGGGCTCGTTTGCAGAAGAATGGAGATATGCTGACCCATTTAAATTACATGAAGGCAACTTTTCAAGAGCTTCATGAAAAGGAGCTGATTTTTTCAGAGTTGCATCAGGTCTACATTATTCTGTCATCTTTGGATGAGAGTTATGATGGGTATGTTTCTTCTTTGGAAGTCCTGACCAGAGAGGAACTGACATTGACTAACATTACTGGGAGACTGCTGGAAGAGTCCAGAAGAAGGCGTGACAGAGACCAGCTGAGAGAGACACAGCCACAAGAGGAGCAGCCATTCTCCACTGCTTACAACATCAAGAAATGTTATTCTTGTGGGGCTAGAGGGCATATAGCCAAATTCTGTAGGAAGTGTAAAAAACAGAATGTAAATAGCAGTGGGAAGGCTAAGAAGGGCATTGGTTTGGCTATTTCTGGTGAACCAACATCCAGAAATAATGAATTGTGGGTTGTTGATAGTGGGGCTTCACAATGCATTACTAAAGTGAAAAAGAGGTTTATTACTATGAAAAACAGCAACCAATATGTTTCACTAGCAAACGGTTGGAGGATGAAGGCCTCTGGTGAAGGTAATTCCTATTGTCCATTCATTGATGAACAGTTACCTATGTTATATATACCTAAACTAAGATTCAACTTGTTATCTGTAAGGGAATTGGTTAAGGTTGGGTTTGTGGTAACATTCAGAGGGGAGCAATGCACTATTGAGAGGAATGGAACCTGTGTAACTGCTAATTTGAAAAATGGTTTATTCATTCTCACAAGTAACCAGGTTAGTACAGTTAAAGCTAACTCAATATGTGAGAACAAGAAGCCACATGATGAATGTATACATTTATTGCATAGGCGGTTAGGGCATGTAAACTTTAACTCACTACGTAAAACAGTGGAATTAGTAGAGGGAGTTAAACTGAAGCCATGTAGTAAGTATTTGAATTGCAATGCCTGTAATCAGGAAAAGAGTAAGGCAACTCCTGCAAACAGGATAAACAGCTTCAAAACAACTGTACCTTTGGAAGTTGTGTTTGCTGATTTAATTGGACCCATGAAACCAAGTTTAGGAGGGTCATGTTATATTTTAAGTATATTGGACCACTACTCTAGATATGGTTTTTGTTATCTGCTTAAGTCAAAGGCAGATACTTTCCAACAATTTGCAAACTGGTTGAAGTTCGTGGAGAGAAAAACAAAGAGAAAGGTTCAGTGCATAATTACTGATAATGGTACTGAATTTACAAATAAGCGCTTTGTTGATATGCTACAATCAGCTGGCATTGAGCATAAACATTCAGCCCCTTATAGGCCTCAACATAATGCTTTTGTTGAGAGACGTGGGCAAACGTTACAAGCCATGATGAGAACCATGTTAAGAGATTCTGGCTTAACAGATAGACTGTGGGGGGAGGCAGCAAAATGTGCAAACCATGTTCTGAATATAGTTGTTAATACTTCTACTGGTAAAATACCATATACAATATGGCATGGTAGAAGACCAAACCTTGATTACCTGCACACGTTTGGCACCCCAGCTTGGGTCCACATTCCTGCACAACTCAGGAGTAAAGGCCAACATAGGGCTAGGCAATTATACTTCGTAGGTTACGAAGCTAACCATAGATCCTATCGTTTCTGGGAACGAGGCACAACTAATGTATATAACAGTGCTAGTGCAAAATTCCTTGAGCACGTTGGTTGGGATAGGTTAGAGCAAGAAGCTGTTAATACTGATCCTCTAGTGTTTGAGGACTCCTCTGATAACGTAACTAGTAATGATAATACATCTCCTGTAAATATAAAAGATGAAGAGGAGATAGGGGAGATAATAGAGGAATCAGAGGAAGGAAAGGAGTCTGAAATTCAAAGCCCTGTAATTCCTTGGCGTTCAATGCGTATCAGACATCCACCTGATCGCTATGAAGCTAGTATAATATGTCAAGTTAGTGTAGAGCCATCTAACTATGATGAGATCAGGATGTATCCTGAAAAGGAACAGGCATCATGGAAAGCTGCAATGAACAGGGAGTTGAAGTCTTTGCAGAATCTTAAGGTTTATCAGAAAGCAAAACTGCCACCTGGTGAGCAAGCTATAGGTTGTAAATGGATATATAAGTTAAAGAAGGGTGTAGACGGGACTGTAACCCATAAGGCACGTTTGGTTGCACAAGGTTTTGCCCAAACTACTGAGGATTATGACGAAGTGTTTACACCCAGTCTAAGGGCAACTACTTTAAGAGCAGCTTTAGTATGGGCGGCTAAAAACCAATATATGGTTACCCATGTAGATGTTGAAACTGCATATCTACATGCTCCATTGCAACATACTATTTATTTAAGAATACCACCAGGATTGACCAGTGATAGAGACCATGATTGTTGGGAATTAAAGAAAAGCCTCTATGGATTGAAACAATCAGGCTATGAGTGGAACAAATGTATAGTTAATGAGTTAAGTGCATTAGGTTTTGTAGCCAGTAATGCTGATCCTTGTTTGTTTAGAAGAGAACACAATGGAGTGTTATCTTTTCTTTTATTATTCACAGATGATATTGCAATAATAACAAAAACTGAGTTAGAAGCACAAACTATCATTTCAAGATTGCAAAATAAATTCACAATTAGAAATCTTGGAGAAATAAGCCACTATTTGGGGTTAGATATTGTGAAAACAAATAGGGGTTTTAAGGTGTCGCAAGCCAGTAAAATATCTCAGTTATTAAAGAGATACAATATGGAAATGTGTAAACCAGCTAAAACTCCGATGGCTATGGATTTCAAGGACACTAATGTTGAGAGTCCTGTATTTGATAAGACTATGTACCAATCTTTGATAGGAAGTCTTATGTATCTGAGTAATTGGACTAGACCTGATATTTCTTACTGTGTAAATCAATTAGCTAGGTACAACAATAATCCAACTGTTAGACACTGGCAATCAGCTAAACGAGTATTAAGGTATTTGAAGCAAACTATTCACTACTCGTTATATCTAGAGCCAAATCGTGAGTTAATCCTTACTGCATATGCAGATGCGAGTTTTGCCTCTGATTCAAACAGTCGTAAATCTACCTCAGGGTTGGCTGTAATGTTGGGTGATTCTTTAATTGGATGGAAGTCTATTAGACAAAAACACATAAGCTTATCTACAATGGAGGCTGAATTTTCATGTCTATCAGTGTTATGTACAGAACTGCTAGTGTACAAACAATTATTGTTAGATATGGGTTTAAATGTAAATGATCCATTTATTGTGTATGAGGACAATCAAGCTGCGATAAAGATGGCTAATAGTGCTGCAGTAAGAACAAGATCTAAACATACTGATCTTCGTTATTTAAATGTCAGACAATGTGTCAAAGATAAATTAATACAGTTAGAGTATTGTCCATCTGATGTAAATATTGCAGACCATTTTACGAAGGTACAAAGTGCTGTGAAACACAATGCTAATTGTGAAAGAATGTGCATAAGATTGTAAGAGTTATATATTATTCTACCCAAAGGGGAGAATGTTAGGCATATGGTGTTAGCCTACAATGTTGGGTTGAAAATATATTAACCATAATGCTATGACTTTAAGAAGTTAATTGGCCAATGGGTGTGTAAGTGTGCTCATGGCCATAAGAGGAAGCTAGGAACGTAGCTTCTCTCTCTCTCTGAATTCACTGATCTCTACTATTACTGTTTTTGCTCTGCTGTTGGTTTACTACTGTTGTAAACTTGAACTGTGTATTGACCTCTGGACCGGTAAGAAGACTTTGTATTTTGGATTGCTACTTGGACTGTTTATTTTTTGACTGTGCATTTTTGTTTTTACACCACCTCAAAGTAAAATACTTTTTGCTTTTAGAACTCAGTGTATTTCTGTGTGTGACTTTTACTGCTCTCAGTGCCCTTCCTTGTCTGTGCAACTCTTTGGTAGCACAAGGAGACCTCTGCACAATAAATTCCTTAACACAGATGATACACAATCATAAGTGTATAAAGAGTACAGGTAGGGGCTAAGCACACAGCCCTGTGGCGTGCCGGTGCAAAGCTTCAGGGGGGTGGACAAAGCAGACCCGACCCTCACTGTTTGTACCCGATCCCTAAGAAAGTCTTGAATCCAATCGCAGATAGCGGGGGAGAATTTCAAGTCAGTCAGCTTCTCGATGAGAATGCTCAGCAAAATGGTGTTGAAAGCCGAACTGTAGTCAACAAAAAGCATGATGTTACCTAGTTTGGCCATGAAACATTTGCAAAGCTCAGAGAGCGTCAAGGGCTCCACAGTTCTCCTCCTCCTCCTCCTCCTCCTCCTCCTCCTCCTCCTCCTCCTCTTCCTCCTCCCCATAACCCCCCACCCACCCTTCTAACACTGGTGATGTTGCTTAGTTTGGCCATAAAACAATTGCAAAGCTCAGAGAGCGTCAAGGGCTCCACAGTTCTCCTCCTCCTCCTCCTCCTCCTCCTCCTCCTCCTCCTCTTCCTCCTCCCCATAACCCCCCACCCACCCTTCTAACACTGGTGATGTTGCTTAGTTTGGCCATAAAACAATTGCAAAGCTCAGAGAGCGTCAAGGGTTCCACAGTTCTGCTCCTCCTCTCCATAACCCCCCACTCACCCTTCTAGCACCAATGATGTTACCTAGTTGGGTGATGAAACATCTACAAGAACCAAGCTAAGAGGGCATCAAGGGCTCCACAGTCCTCTCTCCTCCTCCTCCTCCTCCTCTTCATCTTCCTCCTCCCCATAACCCCCACTCACCCTTCTAGCACTGGTGATGTTGCCTAGTTTGGCCATGAAACATTTGCAAAGCTCAGAGAGCACCAAGTGCTCCACAGTTCAACCCTGAGCTACAAATATTCTTTTCCATTTGCTAAACTACAACCTCAGTTCTTGCACGCGCAGCCAACCAGCCAGTGGGGAGGGAGACTGGGAGTTGTACAGGTGGTCCTTAACTTACAACCTCAACTAAGCCCAAATTTTATGTTGCTGAGCAAGACATTTTGTAAATGAGCTTTGTTCCCATTTTACGACCTTTCGTGCCACCGCTGTTACTTGAATCACTGCAAAAGTTAAAGTTGGTAACATGGTGGTTAAGGGAATCTGGCTTCTCCCTTGACTTTGCTGGTCAGGAAGTTGCAAAAGGGGATCACATGACCCGGGACGCTGCAACCGACACAAGTACATGCCAGTTGCCAAGCATCCGAATTTTGATTACACGACCACACAATGGTCATAAGTGAGAAAAACGGTCAGAAGTCATTTTTTTTCCAGTTGTAAATTATTCCTCATAACTTCGAACAGTCACTAAATAAATGGTTGTGAATCAAGGACCAGAAACGTCTGGAGACAGGTTGTTTGCCTGTCCTTCCAGTCAAGAGGAAGCAAATCTAGGGTCTTCATCGGGACCGCTGTCCTCACAATTTGTGGCAGAGATTTTCCAACAGCTCCTCTCAAAAGCTATCTCAGCTTCAGCTGATGCAAGCCGTGATGGTCCTTCTTACGTGCCTCATGCCTGTCCCAGCTAGAAAAATCAAGTAAATTGTAAGAGGTATCCTGATGCAGAAGGGAAACCGATGCTTTCCTTGGAAACACACACACAAAAAACCCCATTCCTTCCTCTGCTCTTTCACTTTGTCACAATTTCTTTATTCTTGTTGCCCAAACAGATTTCTGCAGAGGCCAAACCGCCCAGGAAAAAAATAGATGGGTTTCCATCCCAGAAGTCTCACATCCAACAAAGTAGTTCCCACGTCTTGTCTCATGAGAAGGTAAATATGCTGAGGTTTTAACCCTTTGGGGGGAGTGGGGGGGTGCAATTGTCCTAGACACAACCTCGGAAGGGGACAACTCACCGCTGCCAGGGTAATTCAACAATTCAATTTGTTCAAATGATTTTTTTAAAAAAATATTTTAACTTTGGTCGTTTCACGTTTCGTTTTGGCACCTTTCCTTTAATGATTCTGTCCCACCCTTTCTTCGAGATTAGACAGACAAATGAATGACAGAAGGACAGAATTGGAAGGGACCTTGGAGGTCATCTAGTCCAACCCCCTGCTCAGGCAGGAAGCCCTATGCCATTCTGGACAAATGGCTGCCCAGTCTCTCCTGAAAAACCTCCAGTGACGGAGCACCTCCTAGAACTTCTGGAGGCAACTTCGTTCCACTGATTGATTGTTCTCACTGTCAGGAAATTCCTCCTTAGTTCTAGGTTGCTTCTCTCCTTGATTAGTAGTTGAGCACACATTGTCCATTTTTGATAATATTTTGTCCTCCTTTTCCTTTTCCCGACCCATTGGTGTACCCTCCCTACGATTCACTGACCCTTTTTCCAACCTTCAGATTTTGCTTTACAAATACTATGGGGTGAAACTACGGAATTCAAGACAGAAAAGCCTGGTCAAAGAACAACTCAAAAGACTTCTAGCTTTTTCATTTCAAGAAGAAACAGACAGAGAAGTGAGTGGAAGTGGGGGTTCTGCAAGGGCTGAGCCCTCCGACTTGGTGGGGCCCTTGGTGCTCTCTGAGCTTGGTTGTTTTCCTGCAGATGTTTTGTTACCCAACTAGGTCACATCATCCGTGCTAGAAGGGAGTGGGGTTTGTGGGGAGGAGGAGGAGGAGGAGGAGGAGGAGGAGGAGGAGGAGGAGGAGGAGGAGGAGGTGGTCTGTCTTTGGTGCTCTCTGAGTTTCATTGTTTTCTTAAAGAAGTTTCATTACCCAACTAGATAATTTCATCAGTGCTAGAAGGGAATGGGGTTACAGAGAGGAGGAAGAGGAGGAAGAGGGAGGAGTATAAAAAGGAGAGGAGGACTATGGGGACCTGTGGGGTTACAGAGAGGAGGAGGAGGAGGCTGGCTGAAGTGTTCTGGGAGTTGAAGTCCCCAAGTCTTAAAGTTTGGAGACCCTTATTTTTGACCATCCCCCGTGGACCACTCTTGTTTGGAGCAAAAAACTCCAGAATGTGGCTGACCCTCAAGAGAACAGAAGAGGTGGCTCCTACTTATGTAGCTTTCATCATAGAAGTAGCCTGCAATAAAGAAAGACGATTACGGGTAAAATGTTGAAATGTCCTAATTCACAAGCATCGCTTTGCTTAGGGAATCTCTGAAACCATCGGAGTGGCTGCGTTTTGCCATCTTCCTGAGATCCTGATAGCCCTGAGAGATATTGGCCACTTCGGACATGCAAAGACACCTGCTCTGCTAGAAGCCACCTTTGAGGTAAGGCCAGAGATGGGGTGTTCTGTACCAGCCTGCTACCGGCCCTGCAGAAAAGGCAGGGACAACCCCTTTTACAAGAAGGCAAGAGGCTGGAATTACACCTGCCAAATTTATTGCTACAAAATCAAACAAGACACGAACCAAGAAACAGGAGCTTTAAGAAACAGGAACTATCCAAGCGGTTGCCTTCAGCAAACCAGCCCTCCCACACATTCCCCTTAAATACAGTTCAGGGCGTGGCCTCTCTCTGCCTCCTTCCGAGGTGCCCCATTGCCTTCCTCTGTTTACTCCTGATTGACTGCCTCCTGCGTCAGATGTCCTTGAACAGGGCCAGCTGTGGGTCATCTTCATCCACGCTGTCAGGCTCACACAGCTGGGTCTGCGTCGTGACCAGATGAGAGGGGCCTTGCTGGGGGCTCTCATCAAGCTGTCCAATCCCCTCAGCAAGCTCTTCAACACCCCCCTCCTCCTCCTCCTCTAAGTCGTCCGACCCAACTGCCGAACCCACAGGCTGACCCTGAATCACAACACGGGGTTGCAAAGTCTGAAGCTCAGTACAGAAGAACGCTGGGGGATTCTGGGAAGGAAAGTCCAATGTGTTTAGAAATATTTATGCTCCAGGGTGTCTGGTCTCCTCAGACTCCGATCTCCAAGACCTGAGACCAGCACTGAGATTTGTAGGTGGTGGTAGTAGAACTTTTCCATCTCTATCTCCCGGAGGGCTATTTTGTAATGCTAGAGGAGACTGTGAGTTGCCCCAACAAACATCTCAAGTAGACCCAAAGGTGCTTTTTCAAAAGGCAACTGGACTTCGTTTTTCCTTCCTTTCACTTCTCATCCAAGAAGCTTCTTCTATTCTGACTGAGAAGGGGCTTGGACTGATGGACGATGGAGAATGAGTTGCTTATCGCTTCATCCCTTTTGGTGGTTGATGACCACTTCCTGGACCTCCATATGGAGGTGGGAAAGGGACCCCATTAGAGGCCAGACATGTGGACTTCCCAAAGACATCCTGTTGGCCATTTGGGATCCAGAATGCTGATCTAATAGGTCCCAGGACTTGATTCAGCCTCAGAGCTCTTTCAGGATGTTTATATACCCCCCCCCCCGGGTACAGTTCTTTCTCTGTTTATTCCAGAACATAGAACAAGCGAGTTGGAAGGGATCTCCCAGGTCTTCTAGTCCAACCCCCTGCTCAAGCAGGAAAGTGTACACCATTTCAGACAAATGGTTGTCCAGTCTCTGTTTGAAAAGCTCCAGTGATGGAGCACCCACAACTTCTCCTTAATTCCAAGTTGCTTCTCTCCTTGGTTCGTTTCCATCCGTTGTTTCTTCTCCTGGTGCTTTGGAGAACAGGTTGACTCGCCCTTGTCTTTGTACTCACAGGACCCACACTCTGTCTCTGAGAGGCAAATTCGCACAGCCTTGATCCTGTGCTATGGCCAAGCAGCCTTGGGAGCGCAAGCAGAGGACATGATCGCTTTAGTGGAACACATTGTCTCTGAGATTCTCTTCCAGTATTCAATGAGGAACAAGGTAGGCTGGCTTCCACCGACGCCTCCCTTAACAATGAGTTCCCCTTTTCTCGGAAAGGTGGGTGTCGTGTCACAGGTCTTCCCTCTGAATTAAAATGAAAAAACAAATCAAAACAAAGCCCAATGATTATGTTTCCAGGATCACGTCTCACTATTTGCCCTTTTTATTGCGAGAACAGTTATAATCTGGAGTCCTTAGCTTGGTTGCCTTCTTGCAGACATTTCATGACCCAGCTAGATAACGTTATCAGTGCATTGTGGGAAAGGAGGAGCAGGAGCAGGAGCAGGAGGAGCAGGAGCAGGAGAAGCAGGAGGAGGAGGAGAAGGAGGAGAAGGGGGAGAAAGAGAAACAGGACTGTAGGGTCCTTGATGTTCTCTGCTTGGTTGCTTTCTTGCAGATGTTTCCTTACCCAACTAGGTAACATCATCAATGCTAGAAGGGAGTGGAGTTTGTGGAGAGCAGGAGGAGGAGGAGGAGGAGGAGGAGGAGGAGGAGGAGGAGGAGGAGGAGAAGGAGGAGAAGGGGGAGAAAGGGGAGAAAGAGAAACAGGACTGTAGGGTCCTTGAT
>NC_138203.1:8108189-8133189 GCF_964194415.1 Vipera berus
CAGGAGGCAGGATGTCAATTTACCTCATAAACAGGAACTGGTCATAAACGTCATTGTAAGTGGGGGGAGGGGGGGCATGTGCTGCCAGGAGTATTTATTTTTGAAAGTGAATTTGGATTGAATTGAATTGAATACGGGCAGTCCTCAATGTGCAATGCAGCCCCAAAGAATTAGGTGTTCAGCAGAGTGAGGGTACAAGGGGAAAAAAACCTCTTTGTGACTAGTTATCCCAACTGGACTTTCTTGTTTTTTCTTTGAAGACGTTTCGCTTCTCATCCAAGAAGCTTCTTCAGCTCTGACTGGATGGTGGGGAATGGAAGGATTGATACTCCTTGCAGACAGCTGGTCATTTGCATCCTTTTAGAGAGTCGTTGAGGCCACTTGGAGGTTTGTCTGTGTCTTCAGGGTCACTTGAGTAGTGCAAATGGGTGTGGAGCCTTCCTGGCTGCAGGATGTTTTCTGCCTTGTGTCCCTTCACACACATTTGCACTGTTGAGGTGACCCTGAGGACACAGATAAACCCCCCAAGTGGCCTCAACGAATCGCTAAAAGAATGCAAATGACCGGCTGTCTGCAAGGAGTATAAATTCTAAAAGTTGAGGTTCACAGGTCATAAAGAAGCCATAGTTACCCATCCTTGACTTAAATCATGGTCACATGATCACGGGACACCCCCCAAACTGCCCTAAATGCAGGCTGGTTGCCAGGTGACCAAAATGCGATCACATGATTGCTGAGGAAGGCTTGTCTCTCGGAAGTTCGGATCTGTGTCATAGGGAGTCCTGGAGAGATCTGTCATAACTTGAAATGGCGGCTAAGCGACCAGTTTTAACTTGAGGACTTTTTGTATCAACTGGGAAAAAGCATAGCGATAGGAATAGAGCCAGTCGGATGGTGGCCATATCTCTGGAGCTTTCTTTGATGTGTTTCCTCCTCCTCTTACTCTCAGGAAGTCATTGAAAATGAGCCTGTGAGACCTTTGTCCGTCATAATTCTTCATCAAGCGATCATCACGATCACCTGCATGACGTACGTACGTCCGCCGCCCTCACCTTATCACCAGGGTTTGTAGGAATCCAGAGCTGGACCCAGTTTTGGGATTTTCAAGCTAAGTCCCCATGCTCTAGAGCAGACATGTCAAACTCGCGACGTCACGTGACATCGCACGACGTATCAGAACTTTTTCCCATTGCCGGCAATGGGATGGGCGTGGTTTCTCTGTGACACTCCGGCCCGCGGGCCGGCATTTTGACACCCCTGCTCTAGAGTATGCGTTGAATTAGCAGGTCAGTCCAGAATTTGGAAGGGTAAACAATTTGCACTGAACTGGCCATCTGGGCAATTCAGGTCTGGGAAACGAGGTGAGCATGCTTATTTAGATGTGAGGGGTCCCTGGTGCTCTCTGAGCTTGGTGGATTTCTTGCAGACATTTCATGAACCAACTAGGTAACATCATCAGTGCTAGAAGGGAGGGGGATTTACTCCCTTTAGAGGGGGGGAAGAGAGAGAGATACGGTAGGTAGATATAGTTATAGATTAGAGATTATAGATTATAGATATAGAGATGGATAGATAAAATAGACGGGATAGATAGATAGATAGATAGATAGATAGATAGATAGATAGATAGATAGATAGATAGATAGATAGATAGACAGACAGACAGACAGACAGACAGACAGACAGACAGACCGACAGACAGGCAGATAGATGATAGCATTGGTGGCACACCGGTCAGAATGCAGTATTGCAGGCAACCTGTGCCCACTGCCAGCAGTTTGATCTTGACCCACTCAAGGTTGACTCAGCTTTCCATCATTTCAAGGTCAGTAAAATGAGGAGCCAGATTCTTGGGGCCAATAGGCTGACTTTGTAAAACCACTTAGAGAGGGGCCCTAAAGCACTGTGATGAGGTATATATGCTGTTGCACCAGGAGAACAATCCTGACACTGAGAACAATCAATCAGTGGAACGGTTTGCCTCCATAAGTTGGGTGTGCTCCATCACTCCAGGTTCTCAAGAAAAGACTGGACAACCATTTGACCGGGATGGTATAAGCACCATCAAAAAGCAAGGGTTGGAGTAGAAGACCTCCAAGGACCCTTCTAGCCTTACGAGTCTACGATCTTCTCTCTCACACACACCCTCCTCTTTTCTTGTCTTTCATTAGTCGTTTGAAGCCTACAGTGAACACGGAGGTGATGTCTAAGTTGGTGAACACAAGCATTCAAAGGGTATTTTCCCTGCCGGCTCTGAGGATGACCAAAGTGAATGCAGGTAGCCCAACCCAGTCCTCCTATACTCAGGTGAGCAGTCCTGATGGAGCAAAGCAATATGAGGTCCATCTGGACCTTTGGTGGGAGGACAAGGTGAAACATGATTCAGGATATCCTCAATATCTCTGAATTCATCTTTGAGCCAAATGGCACCTTAACCTGTCCCCTTCATCTTTGGTCTTGAAAGAATTCTTCAGCTTCTCATTATACGTTTCTTGATAGGACTACGTATTTTCAACTTCTAAACATCTCCATGGTCTTCCTCATCATCTCCTCCTCCTCCTCCTCCTCCTCCTCCTCCTCCTCTTTTTCCTTCTTCCTCCTCCTCCTCCTCCTCCTTCTTCTTTTTCTTCTTCTTCTTCTTCTTCTTCTTCTTCTTCTTCTTCTTCTTCTTCTTCTTCTTCTCCTTCTCTTTCTCCTTCTCTTTCTCCTTCTCTTTGTCTTTCTCTTTCTCCTTCTCCTCCTCCTTCTCCTTCTCCTTCTCCTTCTCCTTCTTCTCCTTCTCCTTCTCCTTCTTGAAGTATCTTCTCAGGACCAACTCCCCATCTCCCCCTTTTGCCCCCAAACGAAGGGGCAAATTGGTGGTGCAGAACAACCATGCCCCCTGCTCAAGGAGGAGAATTTATACCAAGAGTTACAGATAGTCCTTGACTTACCACTGTAAGTGCATCAGATTTATGGCCGTAAGTCATTACTGTCGTACATTGAGGCACTAAGTGGCTGGACCTGATTTTTGGACAATTTTTGCAGTAGTCATGAAGTGAATGCGGCAGTCATTAAGCAGACACTGTAGGTATTAAGCGAACAACATGGTCATTAAGCGAATCCATTGTGCCCAATGGGCGTTTCTTGTTGGAAACTCGAAGCAAATGCTCGAAACCAGCAATAAAGGTAAAAAAGAAATGTGGCCATGTGACCGTGGGAACACTGCAAACAGCTGGTAAAGGTGAGCCAGCACCCAAAATGCAATCACGGGACCTTTGAACCTTAACTCTGAAATTCTAAGTTTGAAATTCAGTCTTAAGTAGAGGCTGTTGTAACTTTAAACGGTCACTAAGCAATCAGTCGTAAGTCGAGGAGAGCCTGTACTACTTCCATGTAGCTTTGTGAAGCAGTCCTTGTTTTCTCCTGCTTTTTCCACCAAGGGAGGGCTTTGTCGCCTCCCCAATGGTAGCTGTAGAAATTTAAAAAAAATCTACTCATAAGTCAGATAAAGAATTTTATCCAGCAGAATATCAGGGCTAGTCTTGATAAAGCTAAGCAAGGTCAGGCATGGTTTGGTCTTGGATGGGCAACTACAAGTAGTGCTCAACTTAACAACAGTTCATGCAGTGATCGTCTGAAGTTACAATGGCACTGAAAAAAGTGGTGTATGACCATTTTTCACACGTACGACCATTGCAGCGTCCGACCCCCTTTTGTGACCTCCGACAAGCAAAGTCAATGGGGAAGCTGGATTAACTTAATGACCGTGTGACTAACTTAACAACCGCAGTGATTCACTTAACCACTGTGGAAAGAAAGGTGGCAAAATGGAGCGAAGCTCACTTAACAATTGTCTCGCTCAGCAGCAGAAGTTTGGGGCTCAATTGCGGTCGTACGTGGAGGACTGCCTGTCTTTGAATATCCCAGAATTGCAAGGAAGACCTTCAACCTTTTGATAAATCTTTTCTGAACGACAACATTAAGGAAGACCTTTGGTTCTTCGTTCTCAGCGGAGAAAGCATTTCCTCCGGCTCTTGAAGAAAAAAACGGCCCTGCAAGATTGGCTGCTTCATTTACTGCAGAGGTGGAGAACGAGGGCCGTTTTTGTGACTTGTGACTTTCAACTCCCAGAATTCCTGAGCTTAGGAATTCTGGGAGTTGAAGTCCACAAGTCATAAAAGTGGCCATTGTTCCTCACCCCTGGTTTTTCTGCCTCCTTTATGTGCTGTTCCTTCCTTTACGCCAGGGCTTTTCAACCAGTGGCACGGGTACCACCTGTGGTACATTGGCACCTGGCAGGTGGTACGCGACCATCCTAGAAAAGTGGTAGCGGGGGAGGGGAATGAGCTGAATCGGTGGCAGCACCGCACAAGCCTGAGCGAGAGACGGTTGGAGCTGCAGGGCAGTCAGGGCTCAGCAGAAGCGCCAGGATCCAACTGGAGCTCAGCGCTGATCCTGCCATT
Organism: Vipera berus; assembly: GCF_964194415.1. Classification (NCBI taxonomy): domain Eukaryota; kingdom Metazoa; phylum Chordata; class Lepidosauria; order Squamata; family Viperidae; genus Vipera; species Vipera berus. The sequence goes on from NC_138203.1 coordinate 8,112,635, forward strand.
TCTGAGCCCAGAAGAAGCGCCGATCAGCTGGAATGTTGCAGCATCTCCAGGGTCTTGTGATTTACATTCAGAGGCTTGGCAACTGATTCATATTTATGACGGTCACAGTGTCCCAGGGTCATGTGAAGTGACCAAAACCTGCTCCAACCACCCAGCAGATGGGGGGGGGAATAAAAACCAAACACCCCACCCAGCCCCACCCCCGCTGCCAATCCTCAACAGAAGTGCTCACAACAATGGACAGGAGGAAGAGCAGCACCGGGCGGGCAGGCTGTGGCTTGGGGGCGGCACTTTTTTCAGTGTAACTTGTAACTTCGAGCAGTCACTCAGCAAACTATTCTAAGTCGAGGTCAAGTTTTTGACACCTTGCTAGGCCACTGGTGGTACTCGGATGTTGCCGTATCCTAAAAGTGGTACAATGGGTGAAAAGGTTGAAAAGTTTTGTGCCACCTCTTCCTCCTGATTTTCTTCTCCTTTTAGGATTTTTACCACCAGACGGTGACCGCCTGCAGCGCCATGCTCACCGGCTTGCTGTCGGAGGCTCCCAATTTGGATTCCTTGCAGGATATCTTGATGGTGAGAGTTATTCTTATTGTGGCTGGTTGCAATGGTCAGCCAGATTTTTTAGACGGGACTTGGCAATTTTGTCCACCTATCCAGTCCTTCCCAAGGACCGTGGACGGGCGGATGTTGCTGTTTGTTGGCAAAGTATTGTCGCGGCTGCGGAATGGGACCACTCACCACAGCCAACCTCCCTCGTGGGAAAAACTCGACAATTCGATTTAATTATTTAGAACAGTTAAAACATTGTTTTAGTTTTTGTCGTTCGCATTTCACTTCATCCCTCTTTTGGCATCCTTTTCTTTAATGATGCTATTCCACTATTTCTCCAATATTAGCGTCGCCATTCATTTACTGACCGTTCGAAGTTACAATGGCACTGAACGGCTGGTCAGAAGGTCGCAAAAGGGGACCCTGCAACTGTCATAAATATGAGTCAGTTGCCCTGCGTCCGAATTTCGGTCCTGTGACCATGGGGATGCTGCAACGGTCGTAAGTGTGAAAAACAGTCATGACTCCCTGCTTGCAGGGCCACTGTAACTTTGAATGCTAAATACCAATCGCCCTTAGACTTATATACCGCTTTACAGTGCTTTTACGGCCCTCTCTAAGCAGTTTATAGAGTCAGCATAATGTCCCCAACAATCTGGGTCCTCATTTTACCGACCTCAGAAGGAAGGAAGGCTGAATCGACCTTGAAACGGTCAGGATTGCGGGTAGAATTAGCCCGCAATATCACTATTCTAACCACTGCCCCAGCAGGACTCTAAATGAACTGTTGTAAATCGAGGACTAGCTTTATTCCAGAAATTTTCAATTACTGGTCTAGTTTTGAGTCTAGATCTAAACTGTCAAATGTCTCAACTTCATTTGGTTCCTTTGATTTTTCTCCCCGGTGCTGACAAATTCTGTGGATCTTCAAACTGTTAATCACAAATTCTTCCTTCCTTCCTTCCTTCCTTCCTTCCTTCCTTCCTTCCTTCCTTCCTTCCTTCCTTCCTTCCTCTCTCTCTCTCTCTCTCTCTCTCTCTCTCTCTCTCTCTCTCTCTCTCTCTCTCTCTCTCTCTCTCTCTCTCTCTCTCTCTCTCTCTTTCCTGGCAGCACACAAATAGCTGGATTTCATCTCCCAAGATTCATGAGAGAGAGAGGGCAATTAAGAGCACCTGGTATCTCCTGAAATTTGTTTCTGAACAGACAGATTTCGACGTAAGTCACAGTTTTGGATGAGAAGTGAATTTTTTTCAGAGGAAAAACAACTAGGAAAGTCCAGTTGCCTTTTGGAAAAAGTGCCTTTGGGGTGTAACCAGCATGCTACAAAGAATCCTGCTTGAGCAGCGGGTTGGAGAAGGAATCCACGGTCCCTTTCAGCACTGTATTTCTGTGATTCTAAGCTTCTATGATTATAAGGTTCCATGATTATAAGATTGTATAATTCTATGATTCTGTGATTCTAAGATTCTGATTCTATGATACTATTTCTAAGAATCTATAATTCTATGATTCTAAGATGCTATGATTCTATGATTATAAGATTCTATGATTATAAGTTTCTATCATTCTATGATTCTGTGATTTTGTAATACTATGATTCTAAGATTCTGTGATTCTAAGATACTATAAGATTCTGTGATTCTAAGATACTATAATTCTATAATTCTAAGATTCTGTGATTCTAAGCTTCTGTGATTATAAGATTGTATAATTCTATGATTCTGTGATTCTAAGATTCTGATTCTATGATACTATTTCTAAGAATCTATAATTCTATGATTCTAAGATGCTATGATTCTATGATTATAAGATTCTATGATTATAAGTTTCTATCATTCTATGATTCTGTGATTTTGTAATACTATGATTCTAAGATTCTGTGATTCTAAGATACTATAAGATTCTGTGATTCTAAGATACTATAATTCTATAATTCTAAGATTCTGTGATTCTAAGCTTCTGTGATTATAAGATTGTATAATTCTATGATTCTGTGATTCTAAGATTCTGATTCTATGATACTATTTCTAAGAATCTATAATTCTATGATTCTAAGATGCTATGATTCTATGATTATAAGATTCTATGATTATAAGTTTCTATCATTCTATGATTCTGTGATTTTGTAATACTATGATTCTAAGATTCTGTGATTCTAAGATACTATAAGATTCTGTGATTCTAAGATACTATAATTCTATAATTCTAAGATTCTGTGATTCTAAGCTTCTGTGATTATAAGATTGTATAATTATAAGGTTCAATGATTATAAGGTTGTATAATTCTATGAGTATGATTCTGTGATTCTAAGATTCTGATTCTATGATAGTATGATTTTAAGATTCTATAATTCTGTGATTCTAAGATGCTATGATTCTATGATTATAAGATTCTATGATTATAAGTTTCTATCATTCTATGATTCTGTGATTTTGTAATACTATGATTCTAAGATTCTGTGATTCTAAGATACTATAATTCTATAATTCTAAGATTCTGTGATTCTAAGCTTCTGTGATTATAAGATTGTATAATTATAAGGTTCAATGATTATAAGGTTGTATAATTCTATGAGTATGATTCTGTGATTCTAAGATTCTGATTCTATGATAGTATGATTTTAAGATTCTATAATTCTGTGATTCTAAGATGCTATGATCCTATGATTATAAGATTCCATGATTATAAGTTTCTATCATTCTACGGTTCTGTGATTCTATGATACTATAATTCTAAGATTCTGTGATTCTAACATTCTGTGATTCTAAGCTTCTATGATTCTAAGCTTCTATGATTATAAGGTTCCATGATTATAAGATTGTATAATTCTATGAGTCTATGATTCTGTGATTCTAAGGTTCTGATTCTATGATAGTATGATTTTAAGATTCTATAATTCTGTGATTCTAAGATGCTATGATCCTATGATTATAAGATTCCATGATTATAAGTTTCTATCATTCTACGGTTCTGTGATTCTATGGTACTATAATTCTAAGATTCTGTGATTCTAACATTCTATGATTCTAAGCTTCTATGATTCTAAGCTTCTATGATTATAAGGTTCCATGATTATAAGATTGTATAATTCTATGAGTCTATGATTCTGTGATTCTAAGGTTCTGATTCTATGATAGTATGATTTTAAGATTCTGTGATTCTATAATTCTGTAATTCTGAGATTCTGTGATTCTAACATTCTATGATTATGTTTCTATCATTCTATGGTTCTGTGATTCTGTGATGCTAAGATTCCATGGTTCATATTCTATGATTTCAGCAGGCTGAAAGTTTTATGAGCTCCTTTTTCTTCTTTCTCCTCCTTTTTCCTTCGTTTCATTAGACCACAGCTGACTTTTTTCTGCTGGGGCAACTGGTGGCCTTGCTGGGCCTGCACATTGGCGAAGTCAAAGAAATTGGCCAGACCTCTGCGGAAGCCGCCTACCACCTCCACTACATCCTCATGAACAAAATGGGTGAGAAATTTTGACTCCCTCGCCAAGGGGCTGACATGCTGTAAGGAGACCACAGATGCACGCTGCCCAGGAGAGCACTGGGTGACACAGCCTCTGGCTTGACCAAGACCCTGGGCATCGGGCTTGGCAGAGTTGCCTTGAATTTGCAATTGATATTGGCTTCTCTCAGGGCCAGGGGCCCTTTTAAGACTGAGTTCTCACGTTACATGGGTCAGTTAGGCTAAGCATCTCCGGTCACCCAATCCGGGATTGTCAGTCTTGGCCCATTGTTTGTGTCTTAGCGTGTTTTGCAAAGCCACATTTTAGTAATTGGATGGCTGGATGTATTGTGGGAAGGGAGAAAATGGATTAACAAAGTTACTGATTGGGTGGACAGTGTAAAGGAAAAAGCTAAAGAACAAATGCTTAGCCTTACAATAAATTATATGTTAGTTTTATAGTTTCAACACCATTTCGTATGTCTTCTCATTTTTTTAATTGGGAGCCGTCCACAATCGGTTGAAAGACGGGCAGTTGTACAAATGCTTTAAATAAAGGAAAGGACCTGTTAAATTTGGTTAGTTAAAAGCTTAACCCAGTGTTGGTGAACCTTGGCAACTTTAAGACGTGTGGATTTCGGCACCCAGAATGAAATCAATTCAGAACCTAATGCTTAATTGCACAACAAATTTAGTCAGAGTTAAATCCAGTTAGATTCATTCATTCATTCATTCATTCATTCATTCATTCATTCATTCATTCATGTAATTTGTCTCTTATGTAACCCTATTTATTTTCTCTTTAAGGTCCAGCCTATTGTGTTAACCTAAAAAAGGGATCAAGGGAGGGAGAGAGAGAGGGGGGACAGAGGGAGGGAGGGAGGGAGAAAGAAAGGGGAAGGGAGAGAGGGCAGAGAGAGAGAGGAAGGGAGAGAGGGAGGGGAGGGAGGGGAGGGGAGAAAGAGGGGGAGGGAGAGGGGAAAGAGAGGAGAGAGGGAGGGGAGGGAGAGAGGGAGGGAGGGAAAGAGAAAAGGGGAGGGAGGGAAGGCAGAGAAAGAGAGGGAGGGAGAGAGAGAGGGAGGGGAGGGAGGGGAGAGCGAGCGAGCGCATGCCTGGTTTAGCATCACCAACCCCGATGCAAAGATGCACCAGACTGGGGTTCAAGAGTTCCCCTGCCCAGGTTCCTTTTCCTTTCTAGCAAGAATTTTGGTCACTCGACACAGCAAGGCTGAGTTCGGCCAGCCATTTTTTTTTGTTTGCAAATGTTTGTTTGGCAAAGTCATCAGAACAACGGTATGCAACACACACACACACACACTGGGCCTGGTGACGGTGCCAGGTAATGACAGTTGGGTGGAGTTCTTGGTGTTTGGTGGTTTTCTTGCAGACATTTCATGACCCAGCTGAGTAACCACATCAGTGCTGGAAGGGAGGCAGCTCTTCTCTGTGTTTCTACACAAGTGTTTTGCCCTCTCCGTATCGAGGGTCACCATCACTTGCTGTGCAGGTTCTGAGGTTTTGCTTGATAAAAAAAATAAAAAATACAGGAAACCAGAAGTTGCCTTTAAGCTTTGCGTTTTTATTCAGCTGAACAAAGGCGGGCTCCTCTAAAAGAGAGAAGCCCCGAATGACAAGAAATCCTTGTATTTATTCTTTCTGATGAATCCACCCAGCAAAACTGACTCACATAAGATAAAGATTTCGCCCAGTAAGTCTGGCACACTGTAGATAAGAAGGGAGAGAGCAGAAGGAGCTAAAAATGTTCCCTTTTGGGTGTTTCCTTAAAGACATTGTACGTTACCGGATGGTGCTTTCCTAGCCGTCCTTTCATGAGCCTGCATCCAGCACTCTGCAAGTGCCCAAAGACAGCGAGGCCATCTGCACATATTCACGATTGATACTTCCTAGGCTGTCTCCTAATTCCGGGTCAACACACCGATGATGTTCCCTAGTTGGGTCATGAAACGTCTGCAAGAAAACCACCCAGCTCAGAGAGCACCAAGGGCCCCACAGTTCTCCTCTTTCTCTTTCTCCTTCTCCTTCTCTCCACAACTCTCATTTCCTTCTAGCACTGATGATGTTACCTAGTTGGGTCATGAAACATCTGCAAGAAAACCACCCAGCTCAGAGAGCACCAAGGACCCCACAGTTCTCCTCCTTCTCCTTCTCCTTCTCTCCACAACTCTCATTTCCTTACTAACACTGATGATGTTCCCTAGTTGGGTCATGAAATGTCTGCAAGAAAACCAACCAGCTCAGAGAGCACCAAGGGCCCCACAGTTCTCCTCCTCCTCCTCCTCCTTCTCTCCACAACTCTCATTTCCTTCTAGCACTGATGATGTTCCCTAGTTGGGCCATGAAATGTCTGCAAGAAAACCACCCAGCTCAGAGAGCACCAGGAACCCCACAGTTCAGTCCCGAGCTACACATTTTCTCTTCGGTTGGAACGACTAAACCAGCAGTCAGGTGAAGGATGTTCAGAAGTTCTGAATGCCAAAATCTGACATTGTGGTTGTGTTTTTCCCCCCTCTCCCTACATAGCTAAAGAGATGGATAAAAAACCCAAAAACAAAAAGGGGAATATTGTGAAATGGCTAAGAGAGGATTTCTTCGGTTCAGGATCGGGGATATTTCATAACAACATCTCCAAAATGGCTAAGGTAGGTTTTAGTACAGCCTTTTGCCTTGCTTATCCTTGACCTTCTTTTCTCTCCTCTTTAGGACATGGAGATGCTCCCAAAAGCCAATATAACAGTGGGGACGGCACGATCCAAAGGCTAGAGTTTGGCTATCCATCCTATACAATCTATGGGATCACTGTATAAGAATGTATTAGAATCGAGATCCTGTGAAGTGTTACTATCACTTTATAGTGCCTTAATAAGGCCACACTTGGAATAATAATGCATACAGTTTTGGCCGCCACGATTTAGAAAATATGTTGAGACTCTAGAAAGAGCGCAGAGAAGAGCAACAAAGATGATCAGAGGGCTGGAGGCTAAAACATATAGGGAACGGTTGCAGGAATTGGGCATGTCTAGTTTAATGAAGAGAAGGGTGAGGGGTGACATGATAGCAGCCTTCCAATATCTCAGGGGCTGTCCCAAAGAAGAGGGAGTCAAGCTATTCTCCAAAGCCCCTGAAGGCAGGACAAGAAGCAACGGATGGAAACTAATCCAGGAGAGAAGCAACCTAGAACTAAGGAGAAACTAAGGAGAAACAGAGCAATTAACCAGTGGAACAACCTGCCTTCAGAAGTGGTGAATGCTCCAACACTGGACGTTTTTAAGAAGAGACTGGACAGCCATTTGTCTGAAATGGTGTAGGGCTTCCTGCCTGAGCAGGGGGCTGGACGTCTAGTTCCCTCCAACTCTGTTATTCTATTCTAATGTCTTTGTTATGTTGTTGTTGTTGTTAGTTGCGAAGTCATGTCTGACCCATCACGACCCTATGGACAACCTTCCTCCAGGCCTTCCTGTCCTCTACCATATTCTGGAGTCCCTTTAAGCTCAGGCCTACTGCTTCAGTGACTCCATCCAGCCACCTCATTCTCTGTCGTCCCCTTCTTCTCTTGCCCTCAATCTTTCCCAGCATTAGGCTCTTCTCCAGTGAGTCCTTCCTTCTCATTAGGTGGCCAAAGTATTTGAGTTTCCACTTCAGGATCTGGCCTTCTAAAGAGCAGTCAGGGTTGATATCCTCTAGGACTGACCGATTTGATCGCCTTGCAGTCCAAGGGACTTGCAGGAGTCTCCTCCAGCACCATAGTTCAAAGGTCTCAGTTCTTTGGCGCTCAGCCTTTCTTATGGTCCAACTTTCACAGCCATACATTGCAACTGGGAAGACCGTAGCCTTGACTATACGCACTTTTGTTGGCAGGGTGATGTCTCTGCTTTTTAGTGTGCTGTCTAGATTTGCCATGGCTTTCCTCCCCAGGAGCAAGCGTCTTTTAATTTCTTGGCTGCAGTCCCTGTCTGCGGTGATCTTGGAGCCCAGGAAAATAAAATTTGTCACTACCTCCATTTCTTCCCCATCTATTTGCCAGGAATTGAGAGGGCCAGATGCCATGATCTTGGTTTTCTTAATGTTAAGTTTCAATTCTAATGTCTAGGAATAGGCAATTGCAGCTGCCACGTTGGCTTCTTTTACCCACACCTTAATATCAGTGGATGTGATTGATGACATGGAATAAGCCCTGCCTCTCTGCATGATGTGTTTTCCCCAAATCTGGGTCAAAGTCTCTGAACCCCACCACCACCACCCTTGACTTGTAGAGAGAAGGGAGTCAAAAACCCTGATTCATTTCTGTGTGGTCTCCTTTTCTTCTCTCCGATAGGCCTTTGGTGAGCATCTTTCCCCAATGCAGATCACAGACCTGATCTTGAAAGCCCTCGAGGGTCTCACGAATGAAGACAAAAATATCTCACAGGCTGCAGGAATCCTACTCAACTCTTTCCTGGAGGAATGTGGGATGGACATGGAAGAAGTAAGAAAATGTAGGGTTTGGAGCAAAAGGGATATAGGAGATTTTGTAGAAAAGAATGATGAGAAAGGATGAGACCTTGTGTTCTAAAGCCCTCTTGGTGATGACAAAACTTTGGCTTATTTTAAGAAAGTTAAGGCTGGATGGGAGACCACCAGGTGACCTTAAAGGCTATAAAGTTGGGTAAACCTTCCAGAAGAAGGTAAGGGGAAAAACAAAATAGCCATATTGTTTTCATGAAAACTTTATTTAGAGAGCCAGTTGGATAGGGGTTTTTTGGGGGGCTCACAGTCACAATTCTGTGATGATATTTTGCCCCATTGATTGAGGGCCTCTGCGCATCTATCGTGGCCAGTGCGAATTCGGTTCAGTGTTGTCCATATCACATGGGGCTTGATAAATCAGATGGGTTTTTTTCCAAAATGTAAGGCAAACTTTAACATTCTGGGGGGCAAAATTTTTTTCCCCAATGGGTGGGAGTAATCAACTCCACTGCATCTCCAGTGGAGACCGACAGTGGATCTCATCCCTCTGATCTCTGTTTTGACGTAGCTACCCATGGTCCTCAGGGAAATATACCAGCGTCTCCCCAGCATCAGTGACCCAGCCACGAAAGAGAACACCTTGAAGTCCGTGTGTCACCTGGCATCAAAACGAGTAAACAAGGTGGTGGATCTCCTCCTGGAGTGCTCCGTGGACTGCGATCAGTAAGAACCTCAAGGAGATGAGCACTCCTGTTTTCTTACAGTCTGTGGAGATTCTCAATCATTCGTGATAGTGGTGAATATCTGTAGCTCGGGTGGAGGATGAGAGTAGAGGTTCGTCCTCTGAGCTTGTGCTTGGTTTCCGAACGTTTCGTTACCAAGGTGGGTAACATCTTCAGCAAACATCCGCAAAGGGATGTCGGTGTTTGCTTGTAAGGGCTTCAAGTGAGGGCGTGTCAAGTGAGGGTCTTGTGAGGGGTCAGGTCTGAGTCATCAGTGAGACACTTGTGATGGGGAGGTTACCTCTTTGGCTTTGGGCAAGGGGTTGGACTACAAGACCTCCAAGGTCCCATCCAGGCCTATGAACCTATGAATAAAAGAATAGTAGAGTAGGTAGGGACCTTGGAGGTCATCTAGTCCAACCTCCTGCTCAGACAGGAAACCCTATACCATTTCAGACAGGTGGTTGTCCAGTTTGATCAGATGGCCCTGGGGATGCTGCAAAGGCCGTAAGGGTGAAAATTGGCCATAAGTCACTTTTTTTCAATGTCATTGCAACTTCAAACCATCACTAAAAAAATTTTTATTTATTTATTTATTTATTTATTTATTTATTTATTTATTTATTTATTTATTTATTTATTTATTTTATTTTATTTTAATTCCATTTATATCCCGCCCTTCTCCGAAGACTCAGGGCGGCTTACAAGCTTAGCAGTAGCCTTCATTCTATGTATATGCCTGCTTATTAGGGCTTTCACACACACACCCCAAGCGGCATTATTACAAAGTCAGCTTATTGCCCCCAACAATCTGGGTCCTCATTTTACCTACCTCGGAAGGATGGAAGGCTGAGTCAACCTTCAACTAAATGAACTGTTGTAAGTCCAGAACTACCTGTATAAATGTTTATGGAGATTCTCACTCATCCAGGTCATAGTTATCCCAAAGGTGCTTTTTAACGAGGCAACTGGACTTTCTTTTTTTTTTCTTTGAAGACATTTCGCTTCTCATCCAAGAAGCTTCTTCGGCTCTGACTGAAGGGGAATGGAAGGATTTCATTGATTCTTCTTTTTTTAAAAAAGATTTTATTAGATTTTATAGGGTTAAGAATAACAACAGAGTATCTTTTATTAGTTCAGATCCATCATCTATATACACTGGGCTAATCAATCATTCAAACCTATTTTCTTTTGGTTAATTTAAATTTCCCTTGTTAATCTAAACCTTCAATATTCAATATTCAATCAATATTTCATTGATTCTTGACGTCCATGAGAGATTTTGAGCCTTGGTGGAGCAGAGAGATATTGAGATATTGAGCCTTGGTGGAGCAGTGGGCTAATGCCTCCCTAAGTAACACCAGCTGCCTGCAATTAGTGCAGGTTCGCATCCCACCAGGCTCAAGGTTGACTCAGCCTTCCATCTTTCCGAGGTAGGTAAAATGAGGACCCAGATTGTGGGGGGCAATTAAGCTGACTTTGTAATAATGCCGCTTGGGGTGTGTGTGTGAAAGCCCTAATAAGCAGGCATATACATAGAATGAAGGCTACTGCTAAGCTTGTAAGCCGCCCTGAGTCTTCGGAGAAGGGCGGGATATAAATGGAATTAAAATAAAATAAAATAAAAATAAAAAAAAATTGTTTCGTAAGACTGAAGATGGTGACCCTGAGGATACAGATAAACTTCCAAGTGGTCTCAAAGACTCTCTAAAAAAAAGGCAAATGACCGGCTGTCTGCAAGGAATATAAATCCTTCCATTCTCCACCATCCAGTCAGAGCTGAAGAAGCTTCTTGGATGAGAAGCGAAATGTCTTCAAAGAAACTCAAGAAAGTCCGGTTGCCTCGTGAAAAAGCATCTTTGGGATAACTACCTGTATATTTCTTTTCTTGGATTAAAGCCGTTAATTTGGCCATGGCCGCAAGCTCTATCAGTTTTCTAATCCTTTCTTCCATTGGGAGCTTTTTTTATATCTGGACGGGGGCTCTCATCTGAAAGGGGGAAAGAATCTGATTGGTCCAAATCTATTTTTCCCCCCACCCCACCTCTGCAGAAGTGCAAGAGAGATGTGGAGGGCACTGGTTGCAGACCCCTATGCCAATATGAAGATTATGAGACCCCTCCTGAAAAGGCTCCAGGACGAAGACCCCGTTTCAGAAACCACCGGCAGGCGAAACAGCAAATCGATCATGCCAATTGCGGTAAGCCGTCAGCCAGCAACTCTGTTTTCCTTTTGCCTAGACATGGGGCAGGGCTGATGGAAGGGGGAAGGACTGAGCAGAAGGGTTACCTCCGGAGGCCCTCCCCCTCAGAGTTGGTGAGAGGCACAAGAGCAGGCTTGCCCTGGTTTGGAGGGAGGCGGTGGGTAAAGTGTGTGGCACGTGTGCACGTGAGTGTGCGTGGCAGAGCACCCTTTGCTCACGGGAGCGGGGCTGAGAGCACCCGTGATGTTCACGTGAGGGAGACTCCAAGCGCCCGCAACACTTGCGGGAGTGAGGCCCCGCCTGCCCGCAATGCTCATGCCACGACGTTCACATGAGTGGGGGCCGAGAGCCCATGACACTCGCATGTACATGCACGCATCAGCCAGCCACTCACACAGCCCAGTTGTGAATAGACCACGTGTCAAGTTTCCGACATATGGGCTTTTCAAGTGACTCTGAGGCATTGTTTACCTTAAAAGTCCTTTATTAGCCTAATACACCGGCAAATGCTTGCTCGAAGGAAGCTGGAATCTGAAATCTCCGCCCCTTGCACAATATAGTAAAACACAATTCTCCACCTTTCTAATTTTGTCATTAATCATATTCGCCAATTAATTTAAAGAATCAGTTTCTCTTCCATTAGACCCGAGGCCTTATCTTCTTTAGTTAGAGAGATGGCCTTGAAGGTGCATTCCTACTCATCCCTCCTCCCAACTTTAAACTAAAACAATACACAAGTCTTAAAGCAATACACAGGTTTAACATATGAAATAGCTACTTCTTCATCTCATGTCAAGCAATAACATTCGATGTTAGCAGCGTTGACACCACGGCCCACAGGTTGGGGACCCCTGATCTAAGTCAGGGCTTTTCAACCAGTAGTACGGGTACCACCTGTGGTGCATTGGCACCTGGCAAGTGGTACGCGACCATCCTAGAAAAGTAGTGGGAGAGGGGAATGAGCTGAACCGGTGGCAGTACCACACAAGCCTGAGCAAGAGATGGCTAGAGCTGCAGAGCTGTCAGGGCTCAATGGAAGTGCCAGGATCAGCGCCAGGCTCCAGCTGGAGCTCGGCACCGATCCTGGTGCTTCTGAGCCCAGAAGAAGCGCCGATCAGCTGGAATGTTGCTGCATCTCCAGGGTCTTGTGACTTACATTCAGATGCTTGTCAACTGATTCTTATTTATGACGGTCACAGTGTCCCAGGGTCATGTGAAGTGACCAAAACCTGCTGCAACCACCCAGCAGACGGGGGGAACAAAAACCAAACACCCCACACCCCACCCCCACTGCCAATCCTCAACAGAAATGCTCACAACAATGAAAACCTCAGATAGGAGGAAGTACGCGGGCGGGCGGGAAGGCAGGCGTCTTACTCAGCTGTGTCTTGGGGGGCACTTTTTTCAGTGCCATTGTCACTTCGAACAGTCACTAAGCGAACTGTTGTAAGTCGAGGACTACCTGTACTTCATCACTTTTTCCCCTTTTTTTGGGGGGGGTCATTTTTGACACCTTGCTAGGCGACTGGTGGTACTCGGATGTTGCCATATCCTAAAAGTGGCACAAATGGTGAAAAGGTTGAAAAGCCCTGACCTGGAAGACCTCAAAGGTCCCTTTCAACTTTATTATTATTATTATTGTTATTATTATTATTATTATTATTATTATTATTATTATTATTATTATTATTATTATTATTATTATTATTATTATTGTGTAACCTGGCGAGCCCCCAGTGACTCTCCTTTCCTCCCGTGTCTAGGCCACCAATGCTCTCTGTTTCATCCTTTCCATACCCGAGGCATCTGAAGCGATCGAGAACAAGTTCCCTCACCTCATCATCGCGCTGATCACGCAAATATACTTCCTGCTTGGAGGAACCAAGCGGGGATCGAGAAAATCAAGCGCCGCCACGGAGAACTCAGGACAGATCAACCCCTTGAAGTAAGCAATCTCCTCGGCCCAATCTGGATCCTTTCTCCATTTCTACAAACCTCGGTACAGGCCTACAGGTTTTGTTTTTTTCCCCCAAGTCGACTTAACGACCACAGCTGAAGCCAAGATTTCTGTTGCTAAGTGAGACAGTCTTTAAGTGAGCTTTGCCCACCCTTTCTAGCCACGGGTGTTAAGGGAAACATTGCATTTGTTAAGTTAGTCATACCCTTGTTAAGGAAATCTGGCTTCCCTCCCCCTCCCTGCCCCCTTGACTTTGCTGATTAGAAAGCCGCAAAAGGGGATCGCCTGAGACGGTCATAAATCTGAGTCACACGGTCACGTGACCATAGGGGAGCTACAATGGTGGTAAGTGTAAGAAACGGTCACACGTCACTTTTTTTCAGGAGGGTTGTGCTGTAACTTCGAACGGTCACTAAAATGAATGGTTGTTAAGTCATAGTAACCGAGCTCAGCCACAACCATCCCCAGACTGGCCCATAGACACTGATCCTGCCAACCATCACGGCTTGGTCCAATCATGGTTTTACTGGATTGCTTTTTGATCAGAGTAGATGTAAGCCCATATCGCCATCGTACCAGATGCTGCAATCCTGGCTAACCATAAGACTCAATGCGGGTCAGTTGGGGGATATTTTATTTATTTATTTTAATTCCATTTATATCCCGCCCTTCTCCGAAGACTCAAGGCGGCTTACAAGCTTAGCAGTAGCCTTCATTCTATGTATATGCCTGCTTATTAGGGCACACACACACCAAGCGGCATTATTACAAAGTCAGCTTAATTGCCCCCAACAATCTGGGTCCTCATTTTACCTACCTCGGAAGGATGGAAGGCTGAGTCAACCTTGAGCCTGGTGGGACTCGAACCTGCACTAATTGCAGGCAGCTGGTGTTACTTAAGGAGGCATTAGCCCACTGCTCCACCAAGGCTCAAGATATTGGGGCCGGTCTGCCCCAAGCACACTCACTCAAAGCCTACTTTTAACCCAAGTTCATGTTAGCCTGCACAAACCACGGTCTCTAATCCGCAGGCTGTTTTGCAAACTGATTTTCTCATTGCCCGCCTTTCACCAGCGAGGCAGTCCCTGTTGTGTAGCGACACACTCTTCACAGCAAAATGGGCAGCCTCTCTCCAACATCTTTATTTTGCGGCTGCCGCTACCTCTTTTTGGGCCAACTGTTGTGCCTCCTGTTGTTGTTGTTGTTGTTTATCTCTCCTGGAGTTAAGAATGCTTCTTTGTGAGGCCGAGCAAAGAAACATGGAATGAACCAAACCACCTTGAGCCCTAATAACCAACTTTATTGCTGGAGGGGGAAGAAAAAAATGGGGGGAGGGGGCTGATTTTTTGTTCTTGTTGTTGGCTTTGTGTTGTGTTCTGTGGTTGCTGCACAAAGCTGCAAAGCAAAACCTGACAATGTCCTGAAAACCAGAGGGAGATAGATTGATGTCAATGCAAGCCTGGGCTTTACAAGGTGTGTGTGTGTTTGTGTGTGTGTGTGTGTGTGTGTGTGTGTGTGATCGGCTGGACGGTTGACCCTGATTCTTGTTCCTTTGTCTGATTTAGCTCTGCTGTGCAAGCTCTCAAAAATCTGATCAAGTGCGCTGGCTATCTGGAAGAGTACAACACTCTGGGGAAGAAGGGCTGCTGGAGGATGCTAATGAGCCCTGACAGTTTATTTGAAGCCATTTTCCACCTGGTCCGGTAAGAAATTAAAAGTCAAAAGAGCTTGGCTATAAGTGGCTGTGTGAGGAAGAGAGACAGGGGAGGGGAGAGGGAGGGAGGGAGGGAGGGAGGGGAGAGAGAGGGAAGAGGGAGAGAGACAGTGAGGGAGAGGGAGAAAGGGAGGGAAAGGGAGGGTGGGAGAGGGAGAGGAAGGATGCTTGCTTGTCTAGCAGCCTGTGCAAGGGTTCTGCAATTGTTGCTTTGTGTGGCAGGAACGTGTGATAAAAGTTGAGGAGGCCCAGGAATGCCTGCAACTCAGACTTGTTTTGGGGAATTGGGGCTTCTTTGATTGCCCTGACTTTGGATGCTGATGGGTGGATGCCTCGAGCATCAATCCTGAACCCTAGGAACTCTGTCTCCGTTACCCCAATCTTGCATTTTTCCCTTTTGAGTTTAAGCCCTGCCGTCCTGAACCTTCCTAGCACAGCTCTCAATCGGTCCTCCAAAACGTCCTCGGAGCTAGCTGCAATTAGGACGTTGTCAAAATAAGGGCAAACCCCTGGTATCCCCTTGAGGGTCCTTTCCATCACCTCCTGGAAAATTCCAGGAGCCACGCTGACCCCGAACTGCAACCGGTCTACCCGGAACGCCCCCTTGTGGGTGACTATCATTTGTGCTTTAGCAGCCTCTGGATCGACCGGCAGCTGTTGATAAGCTTGGGCAAGATCCAGTTTTGAGAACACCGCCCCGCCCTGCAGGGACGCCAGGATGCTGCTGACTGCGGGGACCGGGTAGGAATGGGCGCTCAGAGCTCGATTAATGGTCCCCTTTATAGTCGGCGCAAATGCGGACTTCGCCGTTTGCCTTGAGAGGCGTTACGATGGGGGTCTCCCATTCCGCTCCATCGACTGGCGTTAACACCCCCTTGCCCACCAGCTTATCCAATTCCCACTCTATCATGTGTTTTAACACGAATGGACCTCATCTAGCCTTCATTCTGATGGGCTGAACCTGGGGGTTTAACGTAAATGAAATTGGGGGGCCGGTGTATCTTCCTAACTGCTCATCGAAAACGTCTGCAAACAGAATCAAGTGAATGGCAGCTCCGCGTCTGGTGAATCCCCGTGATTCCAATGCCCAGCGCTTTGAACCACCCCAACCCCACGAGGCTGGTTCGCTGCCCTTCGACGACCATTACCTTCAATTTGCCCGTGAACTCCTTGTACTGTACCATCACCGACGCCTCCCCCGAATGTTAATTGGAGAATTTTGAAAGTCAGAGAGGGTCAGTCTGGATGGCCTCAAGGGAACCCATTGGCCGCTCCGCTCGCCAATCTCATTAAATGTTCTGGCGGAGATGATTGACACGGCTGACCCAGAGTCCAGTTCCATCATGCAGGGGACCCCTTGCAGTCTCACCCTTAGCTTAATTTTTGGAGTGAGTGTCTGTGGCCCCCCTGTTGAGCAAACGGCCGCCCGTCCCATCATGTGGCTGACCGACAGTCTATGCGACCGCTTCCCGGTATCTGTGGCCAACTGGAACTCTGCTTCCACTTCGTGCAGGCTGTCCCGTTGCTTGCTTCTGCAGACCGACGCAATGTGTCCGGTTTTCCCACAGGCATGACACTTCGCCGATTTAAACCGGCAGGTAGATCAGGGGTGCTGTCCTCCGCAGCTCGCACAGCGGGTCGATCGGGAGCCGTTCGCGCTGCAGCCAGAACACTGGGTAGACCGGGGTTGTCCGCAGCCACCGTGCTGGGTAGACCAGGGCCGGTTCGCACCGTAACCAGGGAGTTGGGTAGCCCGGGGGGGTGTTTCCTCCACACCTGCACTCCTGGTACTTCGGGTCAATTGTGGCTGGTCCTGGCTCCCTCGAGTTGCCTTGGGTTGTGGTGAACGGTCGAGGGGTCCAGTGAATGGCGTCCACTTCGCACGCTGACTCTTTGGCCCCGCAGCAGCCGCTCAGCTGGTGGATGGTGCTGCCCTCCCTCGCGTCGGACTCCTCAGCCACGTCCCAGGCTAGGAACTCCTCTTGGACGTCCCTCAGGGTCAGCTTTTGCTTCGCGACTGTCTTCTGCCGCTGCTTCCGATCTCGCAAACCACAGACAATCCGATCCCGCAGCCTGGTCTCTAAATTTTCAAAATTGCAGAGACGGGCTGCCTGCCGTAGGGCGGCCATGTATTGTTTGGCAGACTCACCCGGCCGTTGGTCCCGTTTCTCAAAACGGTACCTCCACGCGATCTTGGACGTTTCTGGTCTGAAATGCTCGGTCAGCTTTGCCAGCAGCTCGCTGTACCCGATGGTGTTGACGTCGTCGGGTGAGCAGAGACCGACCGCCAGCTGGTATGTTTCTGTCCCGCAGCTGCAGAGTAGCACCGCCGCTCTCTGCCAGTCATCTTTAGCCCCGTTCGCCCTTAGGTAGCACACAAGCTGTCCCACAAAGGCCTCACACGCTTCGGGGTGGTTATTGTTAAAAAGGGGATACTGACCCAGTTGTGCCATTCCGCTGTCTCGGGTCGTCCTGCGTCCGGATCAGGTGCTGCCGATGGGGTTTCATCCGCGGCTAGCGATTCCTTGTGCAGGATCCCACCTTCGTCGCCAGTGCAATGTCGTGTGGTCGCACAGAGAGACAGACACTGAGCTGGGTAGTAACGTCTTTATTTGGGTCAGGAACGAAGCTGGCAAAAAGGGTTACCTGGCGTCTCTTTATACCTGCCCAGGTGAATCGCAACCAATAGATTCAAACCTGGGCTTCCCGCCAGTGTAGGTGGCCAATAGATTTAAACCCTGGCTTCCCGCCAGAGCTGACCATGCCCCGGGGCTGTCAGGCTTAGCTCCATTCAGGCTTTTCCGCCAAAAGCGGTTATAGCCTGGAGCTGTCCAGCCCCCTGCTGTGCTGACATCCTGTGTATGCTTAAGACGCATACACTACAGAGGGAGAGGGAGGGAGAGAAAGAGAGGGAGAAGGAGAGGGGAAGAGAGAAAGAGGGAGGGGAGAGATGGGGAGAGAGAGGGAAGAGGGAGAGAGACAGAGAGAGAGAAAGAAAGGGAAAGGGAGGGTGGGAGAGTGAGAGGGTGGGGAGTGGGAGAGGGAGGGAGGGAAGGGAGAGAGAGAGAGAAAGGAAGAAAGGAAGAAAGAAAGGAAAGAAGGAAGGAAGGAAGGAAGGGAGAGGGAGGGGGAGAGGGAGGCAAGGGGAGAAGAAGTCAAGGGGAGAGGGAGGGAGAGAGGGAGGGAGAGGGAGAGAGAGAAAGAGAGAAAAGGTGAGGGTGAGAGGAAGAGAGAGAAAGGCAGGAGGAGAGATGGGGAGAGGGAGGGAAGAGGGAGAGAGAGAGAGGGAGAGAGAGGGGGGGAAAGTGAGGGTGGGAGAGGGAGAGGAAGTGGAAGAGGGAGGGGAGAGGGAGGGAGAGAGAAAGAAAGGGAGAGAGAGAGAGGGAGGGGAGAGAAGGGGAGAGGGAGAGAGAGAGTCAAAGAGAGGGAGGAGAGGGAGGTAAGGGGGAGGAAGAGGGAGGGGAGAGGAGGCAAGGGAAGAGAGAGGGAGGGAGATGGAGGGAGAGAAAAAGGGAGGGGGAGAGAGAGAGGAAGAGGGAAAGGAGAGAAGGAGAGATCGGGAGAGGGAGACAGATAGGGAGAGAGATAAAGAGAGGGAGAGGGAAAGGGAGGGAAGGGGAGAGAGAGAAAGAAAGGGAGGGGGAGAGAGGGGGGAGAAAGAGGGGGGAGAGGAAGAGAGAGAGAAGGGGATCAAAGTTGTGGTGGGGGGGGTCAGACAGCCACTAACTTTTGCAGTGATTTGCATTCATTGGTCTAAATGTTGCAAGATCCAGACTTCTGTAGCCCATTGACTATCCACAAGCATTTTAAATAACCATGTGCTTGTTTTTATCCACATTCAGTATCCAACCTGGTTATTTTTAACTTGGTTCGGATGTGTGCTTTGAGTGCTTGTGTTGATGAACTGTTGTTAAACACCCAGGGTTTCAATGGAGGGTGAGCAGCCGTGAAAATGCTCCAAATTGAATAATTCATTCAATCTCTTTATCGATAATTCAGATGATGATTTCTCTAACCTGATGATTCTTTCTCACTAACCAGCAGATCGTGTCTGATCTCTCCCTACTTGATCTTTTAGGACATTGTTTGCGTTCTCCACCATGCAGCTCAAGATGATGTTTCGGCAGGCAAACACATACCTTCGCCATTCTGACATCAAAGTGAAGACCATCGGGATGGCTTTTTTCTCGGAGGTGAGCAGACGTTGTGGTGCACCTCAACCTTCAGGAGGTCAAGGAAAGTGGCCCAGGGCTCACGAGAACTTTATTGTTAGAAACTAGAAGTTGTGGGTGCACCATCGGTGGAGGTTCTGAAGAAGAGACTGGAGAGCCATTTGTCTCACATGGTAGAGGACTAGAAGACCTCCAAGGTTTTCTGTTATTCTCTTAATCAGTGGAATAACCTAGGGAGGGGGGAGGGAGGGAGAGATGGAAGAAAGAAGGAAAAAAGGAAGGAAGATGAGAAAGATGGAGGAAAGTAGGAAGGAAGGAAGATGGGAGGGAGGGAGGAAAAGAGGGAGGGGAGGGGAGGGGAGGGGAGGGGAGGGAGGGAGGAACAGAGGGAGGGAGGAAGGCTTGATGACCCCAAATTCTATTTCCACTTTGCATTGTAGGCAGTTTTGTATACTTCCAACTATTATTTACACTAACTTTTGCCATACAGTATCCTTGACATATGACCGTAATGGAACTAAGTGAATGCAGCAGTCCTTAAGCCAGACCAGCTGTCTGCAAGGAGTATAAATCCCTCCATTCCCCAACATCCAGTCAGAGCTGAAGAAGCTTCTTGGATGAGAAGCGAAATGTCTTCAAAGGAAAACGAGAAAGTCCAGTTGTCTCTTGACAAAAGCACCTTTGGGACAACCATGACCTGGATGATGGAGAACCTCCGTAGGCATTTCTCTTAGTAGAAGCTCTCTGGAAAGTGTTGTGATTCAGGGTCAGCCTGTGGGTTTGGCAGTTGGGTTGGACGACTTAGAGGAGGAGGAGGAGGGGGGTGTTGAAGAGCTTGCTGAGGGGATTGGACAGCTTGATGAGAGCCCTCAGCCAGGCCCCTCTCATCTGGTCACGACGCAGACCCAGCTGTGTGAGCCTGACAGCGTGGATGAAGATGACCCACAGCTGGCCCTGTTCAAGGACGCCCGACGCAGGAGGCAGTCAATCAGGAGTAAACAGAGGAAGGCAATGGGGCTCCTCGGAAGGAGGCAGAGAGAAGCCACGCCCTAAACTGTATTTAAGGGGGAATGCGTGGGAGGGCTGGTTTGCTGAAGGCAACCGCTTGAAAAGCTCCTGTTTCTTGGTTTGTGTCTTGTTCTATTTGTTTTTGTAGCAATAAATTTGGCAGGCGTAATTCCAGCCTCTTGCCTTCTTGTAAAAGGCGTTGTCCCTGCCTTTTCTGCAGGGCCGGTAGCAGGCTGGTACAGAACAGAAAGTTCTTTTCTCTGCTAATACTCAGGATCTCTACTCTTGTTCCTCAGCTTCTGTATCAC
>NC_138203.1:8135689-8139062 GCF_964194415.1 Vipera berus
CTCTGTCTCTGTCTCTCTGTCTGTCTCTCTCTCTCTCTGTGTCCTTCTCTCTGTCTCTCTCTCTCTGTCTCTCTCTCTGTCTCTCTCTCTCTGTCTGTCTCTCTGTCTGTCTCTCTCTCTCTGTGTCCTTCTCTCTGTCTCTCTCTCTCTGTGTCTCTCTCTCTGTCTCTCTCTCTCTCTCCCTCTCTCTCTCCCAGAACCATCTGCAGAATTCTGATTTTATCGAAAATGCTTAGAAATAGTTCAGCAACAACTGTGTTCTAGTAATATAAGGCAGGGTGTAAGCTTTCCGGCGATCCTTTGAGAGTATTTGAGAGTCTGCCAGAAAGAGGAGGGGGTCAATTTATTCTCCAAAGCAGCAGGAGGCAAGATGAGAAACCATGGATGGAAAGTAATCCAGGAGAGAAGCAACCTGGAATTCAGGAGAAACTTCCTAACAGTGAGGACAATTAACCAGTGGAATAGCTTGCCTCCAGACATTGTGGGTGCTCCGTCACTGGAGGTTTTCAAGAAGAGATTGGACAGCCATTTGTCAGAAATGGTGTAGGATCTCCTGCTTGAACAGGAGGCTGGACTAGAAGACCTCCAAGATGCTTTCCAGCTGTATTCTGATTCTGAACGACTATCCTTGAGCCCTCCTAGAGAGACCTGGAGAAGTGCCAGATGAGAGTGGAAGAGAATGAAGGTTGCCATTCTCTTCGGCTCCACCAAAACACACATCGGTCTAGAAAATCTAGAATACCATGCACTGTATCTAGAAACATGATTGCTCTCCGTGTCTAGAAAAACCTAGACTGGTGTTGCTTGATCTCAGACACTTTAAGTTGTGTGGACTTCAACACTGCTGGCTGAAGAAGTCCAGGAAGTGAACGCCACACATGATATGATAGCCGCGTTCCAATATCTCAGGGGCTGCCACAAAGAAGATGGAGTCAACTTATTCTCCAAAGCCCCTGAAGGCAGGACAAGAAGCAACGGGTGGAAACTAACCGAGAAGAAACCTAGAACTAAGGAGAAACTTCCTGACAGTGAGAACAATTAATCAGTGGAACAACCTGCCTCCAAAAGCTGTGAATGCTCCAACGCTGGATGTTTTTAGGAGGAGACTGGACAGCCATTTGTCTGAACATTGTTGTTGTTGTTGTTACACCTTAAATCTGTGAAGACTGAAAAACACTAGCCTAGATAGTACTTCTCAACCTTGGCTATTTCAAGACGTGAGGATTTCAACTCCCAGGCAGGATAGTGGCTGGGGAATTCTGAGAACTGAAGTCCACACATCTGAAAGCTGCTAAGGTTGGGACACAGTGGTCTAGATCCTACCATAGAGGTTGATCTGCAAGCATTTTACAGCAGTTACCAACAATTAGCATGGAATTGTCAAGATAAACAGTTGCCAGACTAATCTTACTTTGTTTTTTGTTTTGGTTTTTTTTGGGGGGGGGGTTGGTTTTGAGTGGGCAATTCAGGCCTATCAGATAAAGATGATGAAAGTTATGAATGCTACTTTCATTGTAGGGTTACGGGAATGGAACCTATCCTGACTTTCTCTTCCAGAAAACAAGGAAGGATCACGTTTGAGATTTTTCCTCATGTTACATTTCCGCCCTGGTCTCAGATTTTCTTAGCTGAGTGTTGTGTGGGGTTGCATCCAGTTTTGGTCACCACCATTACAAAAAAGATGTTGAGACTTTGGAAAAAGTGCAGAGAAGAGCAACTCAGACGATTAAGGGCATGGAGACTAAAACATATAAAGAACGGTTGCAGGACTTGGGTTTGGCCAGTCTAGATAGGGGAGACTTATAGCAGTCTTTCAGTATTTGAGGGGCTGCCACAAAGAAGAGGAGGGGGTGTCAACCTATTCTCCAAATCACCTGAAGGCAAGACAAGTACCAACGGATGGAAACTAACCAAAGGAGAGAAGCAACCTGGAACTAAGGAGGAACTTCTTAACAGTGAGGACAATTAACCAGGGGAACAACCTGCCTCCAGAAGCGGTGAATGCTCCAACACTGGAAGTTTTTAAGAAGAGATTGCACAGCCACTTATCTGAAATGATAGAGGGTCTGCTGCTTGAGCAGAGGGCTGGACTAGAAGACCTCCAAGGTCCTTTCCAGCTTTATTTTAATTCAGTCTATTGTTCAAGGTTCTCACAACCCATTGCATTTCCTTAATAGAAAAACAGCTTGGTGTAGAGTTTAAAGACTAGAAACCAAGAAAGCCTAAGTCCTAGTCCTTCATTAGGCTTGATTCCAGCTGGGTGATCTTGGTCAGTCAAACTCTCTCAGTCCTAGGAAGGAGACAAGGACAAACCATTTCCAAAATATTCCTGCCAAAAAAAAACAAAAAACAAAACACCTCTGTGTAGGCTACTGCAGGCAGTTGCCAGAAGTCAAAAGAACCAAAGCAAACAGGTTTGTTTTTTTTAAAAAAAAACCAAAATGTCCATAATAGATAGTGGGAATGCAGTAGACATAATATGTCTTGATTTCAGCAAAGTGTTTAGGAAAGCACCCAATGATGTGCTGATTATCAAGCTAGCTAAATGAAGACTGGACAGTAGTACAATTAAACAGATATGTCTATGGAGATTCTCAATCATCCAGGTCATGATTGTCCCAAAGGTGCTTTTTCAAAAGACAGCTGGACTTTGTTTTACCTTGAATATATTTCACTTCTCATCCAAGAAGCTTCTTCAGTTCTGGCTGTTTGGTGGAGGATGGAAGGATTTATATTCCTTGCAGTTGGTCATTAGTGCTCTCTCTAAGAGTCATTGAGGCCACTTGGAGGTTTACCTGTGAAAGAAAATAAAAATCTCCCATTGCTTTTTTGGGAAAGGCACCTTTGGGACAATCATGATGTGGATGTTTGAGAATTGCCAGGCATTTAACCAAGTGGATATGATAATATTTTGTAAATACCTGAAGGGTGTCATTTGACCCAGTGGCTCAGTGGGTTAGGATGCTGAGCTTGTCAATCAGATGGTCAGCAGTTTGCGGGTCGAATCCCGAGTGCCGCATAACAGAGTGAGCGCCTGTTACTCGTCCCAGCTTCTGCCAACCTAGCAGTTCGAAAGCACATAAAAATGCAAGTAGAAAAATAGGGACCACTACGGTGGGAAGGTAACAGCATTCCGTGCGCCTTTGGCGTCTAGTCATGCTGACCACATGACCATGGAGACGTCTTTGGACAAACGCTGGCTCTTCGGCTTTGAAACGGAGATGAGCACCGGCCCCTAGAGTTGGAAACGACTAGCACGCATGTGCAGGGGAAACTTTACCTTTTTTTACTCCTCAATTTCCTAGACAAAAAATAGATAATTTAAGTTTTAAGGTGCCAGAAAAGAAAGTAAAACCAGGGGTGCTTACGGAGG
>NC_138203.1:8139262-8251762 GCF_964194415.1 Vipera berus
TAGGTAACATCTTCAACCCACCCCCCCCCGTCACTAACTTAACTCCTACCATGATTCACTTCACAATTGTGGCAAGGAAGGTTGCAAAATGGGGCAAAACTCAGATAGCCACTGTCTCGCTCAGCAATAAAAGTTTTGGGTCAATTGTGGTCGTAAGTCGAGGACTACCCAGAGAGAGATTTGGCCCCTGGTTAGCTTGTCCACCATCCTCTTTGACAGGGTTTGTGCAGAATATCTCCTGAGCCAACAAGAAAAATGCACAGGAGAAGTGGTACTGAGAGTAGTCAGGTTTTACACAGCAACCACACTAATACACTGAGGTGTGTAAAAAAAGGAACAAACTTTACTTTTAGGAGTAGCACAAGTCAAGAATAATCAGTCCAGGTCATACACGGGTACAGAGAAGATATCAACAGTTCAAGAGTTATCCAATACAAAGTTGTCTTACCAGTCCAAAAGTCAAAAACACAGTTCTTCGGGTTTAGCAAACAGTAGCAAAACCACAATCAACAATAATCAGCAAGCAATGTAACAGAGTAACTAACACACACAGAGAGAGAAGCTATGTCTCTAGCTCCCTCTTATGGCCATTGAAAGAACACAACTTTTGGCCAATCATTACACATTTAAAGGGATACAATACATTACAAATCATGCCTTATATATTGCCAACCCAACCAGTTAGGCTGTAATCATATGACTAACACTCTTTCAGATGTTGAGAGATGTCTCCTTTTAGGACGGAGTTGCTGTGGTCATCCCTGCCTCTTTGCCCTGTCATGTCTTAGTCCTGGGTCAGCTTATCAACTTTCCTGTCTACTGAGCTAGGAGAAAGGTGGACGGTCTCTGTGGAACACGTGCAAAATCGGAACCAGGTTACTCAGACTCCATCTTTCCTTCCATGGCCCAGGCCTCCAGGAACGCACTCCACGCATGTGTGAAATTCATGACCTGGGAGGACGTCCCCAGCAACCTGTTTCTTTATGAAACGTATGAAAGTCTACACAGCATGTACTTGGCCATCTGCTCTGTCATTGTAAGTATGTCCCAAACAACTTGTTTACTTGCAGATTAGAGCATATTAACCGTTTAATTTTTATTTATTTATTTTTTGCTCCTGCCTTTATTATTTTTATAAATCATTCAAGATGGCGAACATACCTAAGGCTGCTTCTTCTCTGATTTTCTTCACAACAACCCAGTGAGGCGGGTTGCACTGAGAGAAGGGGATTGGCCCAAAGTCACCCAGCCGGATTTCATGCCGAAGGTGGGACTAGAACTCTCCACCTCCTAGTGATTGGCCCAAAGTCACTGAGGTGATTTTCAGGCCGAAGGCGGGACTAGAACTCACCACCTCCTGATTTGTTCCCTGGTGTATTTACTACTAGACTAAACTGAGTAGAGGGATTCTTCTTGGGTTTTTGCTCTCTCCGGAACAACAGAGCTTCCATGTGGACTAGAAACCTTGCTGATTTATGGGTTTGAGGACTGGAAATGGTAGTTTGAGGAAAAAGGAAATTATCATATAACTTGAGAGGGAGAGGAGGCAAGTATAAATGCATTTATGAGACCAGAAGCCATTTCTTTATCATTTTTCTTTCCTTTTCCTTTCCATTTTCTTTCTCTATTTCCGTTTTTTTCACTGTCTACTATTTTTCTTTATTTTCCTTTATGGTTTTAACTTGGATAAAACTGTCTTTAATAACATACATGTCCGTGTTTATAATATTATAATACTATAATATAATGTAATACAATTATGTTGTTATGTAATGTTACATTACATTATGTTACGTTATTTATTATTTATTTATTTATTAATTTAATTTATATACCACCCTTCTCTCAAGAGACTCAGGGCGGTGAACAGGGCAATACATAAAAATTAGATACAAAAATTAAAATTATTAAAACATGATTAAACAATGCCCATAAATAATACAAATTTAAAATTGAAGTCATTTATAAAAATCCCACCCCGTCCCATCAGGCCAGGCCCGCCTGTTCAAAAAGATGGGTTTTAAGGTCGCGCCGGAAGGAGCGGAGATCGGACGCCATCCGGAGCTCAACCGGAAGATGGTTCCATAAATCCGGTGCACCCACAGAGAACGCTCTCCCCCTGGGGGCCACCAGTCGGCATTCTTTGACCGGTGGCACCCTGAGGAGGCCCTCTCCGTGGGAGCGTACTGGGCGGAGGGAAGTTGACGCTGGCCGCAGGTGCTCCCCAAGGTATTCTGGACCCATGCCATGGAGGGCTTTGTAGGTCATTACCAACACCTTGAACCTCACCCGGAAGACAACTGGCAACCAATGCAGCTCGCGGAGCAAAGGTGTGACATGGGAGTATCGGGAGACCCCCAATACAACTCTCACGGCTGCATTCTGTACCAGTTGGAGCCTCCGAGTGGTCTTCAAGGGTAGCCCCATGTAGAGAGCGTTGCAGTAATCAAGACGAGAGGTCACGAGCGCATGAGTGACCGTGCGCAAGGCATCCCGGTCTAGATAGGGCCGCAACTGGCGCACCAGGCGAACCTGGGTGAAAGCCCCCCTAGTCACAGCTACAATATGGTCTTCTAAAGAGAGTTGTGAATCTAGGAGGACTCCCAAGTTGCGAGCCCTATCTACAGGAGATAATGACTCACCCCCCATAATGAGGGGTGGGATATCCTGAATATCCCGAGATGCCGGTACGCACAGCCACTCCGTCTTGTCAGGGTTGAGACGAAGCCTGTTCCTCCCCATCCAGACCCGGACCGCCTCCAGGCACCGGGACATCACGTCGAGGGCATCACTGGGGTGGTTTGGGGTCGAAATGAAAAGTTGGGTATCATCAGCATACTGATGATACCCAACTCCAAAACCACGAATGATCTCACCCAGCGGTTTCATGTAGATGTTGAACAGAAGGGGCGAGAGGACCGACCCCTGAGGGACTCCACAAGCGAGAGGCCTCGCGGTCGACCTCTGCCCCCCTGCCAACACCGACTGCGAGCATCCCAGGAGATAGGAGGAGAACCACTGAAGAACCGTGCCTCCCACTCCCAATCCCCTGAGACGCCGCAGCAGGATACCATGGTCGATGGTATCGAAAGCCGCTGAGAGGTCTAATAGGACTAGAACAGAGGAGTATCCTCTGTCCCGAGCCCTCCAGAGATCATTCACCAGCGCGACCAATGCCGTCTCCGTGCTGTACCCGGGTCTGAAGCCCGATTGGTACGGGTCTAGATAATCCGCTTCATCCAGGACCAGAGGGAGCTGGTGCGCCACCACACTCTCAACAACCTTCGCAAGAAAGCGAAGGTTGGAGACCGGACGAAAGTTATTCAAAACGGCCGGGTCCAAGGCAGGCTTCTTGAGGAGAGGTCTCACCACCGCCTCTTTCAAGGCGGCGGGAAAACTACCCTCACTCAAAGAAGCAGATATAACCGCCTGGAACCAGCCTCGTGTCCCCTCCCGGGCTGCATAGACCAGCCAGGAAGGGCACGGGTCCAATAAAGATGTGGTGGAGCTCAGCCTCCCCATGATCCTGTCCACTTCCTCCGGAGTTACAGGATCGAACTCCTCCCAGGTGACATTGACAAGATCGCTCGTGTCCTGATCGTCCGATACTGCCCAGTCGGAGTCCAAACCGGTCCGAATCCGAGCGATTTTGTCCGACAGATGTTGACTAAATTCCTCGGCACGCCCCTGCAAGGGTTCCCCACTAACCTCCTGGTTAAGGAGGGAGCGGGTCACCCTAAACAGGGCGGCCGGGCGATTATCTGCGGACGCGATGAGGGCAGCGAAGTAGTTAGATCTCGCTACCCTCATCGCTGCGAGATAAGACCTAATATGGGTTCTTAGTCGCAATCGGTCGGATTCAGATCGGCTGGACCTCCAAACGCTCTCTAGGCCCCGTCTCCGACGCTTCATCTCCCGGAGCTCCGCGGAGAACCATGGAGCCCATTGGGATCTGCGCCGGGTCAGGGGCCGCAAGGGTACAACTCGGTCAAGTGCCTCCGTGGCCGTCCTTTCCCAGGCTTCCACTAAGGCATCTGCCGAGCTGTGAGCTGAGGAGGCAGGTGGGGACCCCAGCGCTGCCTGAAACCCCTCAGGGTCCATTAAGCGCCTGGGGCGGAACCATCTAGTTGGCTCAACAACCCCACGGTGGGGAGTGGCAAAACGGAAGACCAGCCGCAGGAGATGATGATCGGTCCATGACAGGGGCATAACAATTGGGGAGCCCCCACCAAGATCATCTAACCACCGACCAGATAAAAAAACCAAGTCAAGGGTGTGGCCTCCCTCATGGGTCGGTCCATGAATTACCTGCGTCAGGTCCATGGCCGTCATGGAAGCCATGAACTCCCGAGCTAACTCAGATGCTCCTCCCAGGGATGGTAGATTGAAGTCTCCCAAAACCATAAGTTTGGGAAACTCAATCACCAGCCCTGAGAGGATATCGAGAAGCTCAGGCAGGGCTGCTGCTACGCGACTAGGCGAAAGGTACGCGAGCAGCAAGCCCAACTGCGCCCTGGGACCAAACCTCAAAAGAGAGATTCACACCCGACTATCTGAGGAACGGTGGCCTCCTGCGGACATAAGGTCTCCCTCATAACCACAGCCACTCCCCCACCCCTACCCTGAGTCCGAGGCCGGTGTAGCACCCGGAAGCCTGGTGGGCAAAGATCAACCAGGGGGATACCACCCTCTGGGCCCAACCAGGTTTCCTGTGTAATTAATATAATGTTATTGAAGACATTGTTTTTGAGGACATGAGGACTAGAAACCTTATCAAAAAACGGCCCCTTTGTTAAAAAAAATGGAAGCTATAATTTGTTGCCTTGTTTCCCCCAGATAAATATTTGCAAGCAACACCTCCCGGACATGATGGCACAGATGCTGCATTTCCTGAGGAGCAGGAACCCGTCCTATCGAGAAGCATCGGTCTTGTTAATTGGTAATTACAAATAAAACCCTTGAAGAAGGGGATGAAAAAGCAGGAGAGACGGGTGGCCTGACGCCCTGCATGGTGACCATTGTAATCCAAAAGTGCAATATTGCAAGAGGCTGGAAGCTGCTGTTATTCTCCGCAATTGCTGTCAGCTTCTTCACGCTGATCTGAACAACCGACACCGCCAGCCTTCCTTGCTCTGGTTTCCACTTCCTGTCTCATTCCCACCCCTGAACTAAGGAGAAACTTCCTTGACGGAGGACAATCGGTCAGCGGAAGGGAAGTTGCCTCCAGAAGTTTTATTTATTTTATT
This sequence comes from Vipera berus, assembly GCF_964194415.1. Lineage (NCBI taxonomy): Eukaryota > Metazoa > Chordata > Lepidosauria > Squamata > Viperidae > Vipera > Vipera berus. The sequence continues at coordinate 8,144,509 of NC_138203.1, forward strand.
TATTTTAATTCCATTTATATCCCGCCCTTCTCCGAAGGCTCAGGGCGGCTTACAAGCTTAGCAGTAGCCTTCATTCTATGTATATGCCTGCTTATTAGGGTTTTCACACACACACACCCCAAGCGGCATTATTACAAAGTCAGCTTATTGCCCCCAACAGTCTGGGTCCTCATTTTACCTACCTCGGAAGGATGGAAGGCTGAGTCAACCTTGAGCCTGGTGGGACTCGAACCTGCACTAATTGCAGGCAGCTGGTGTTACTTAAGGAGGCATTAGCCCACTGCTCCACCAAGGCTCTTTGTGGGTTGTGGGTGCCTCCATCACTGGAGGCTTTCAAGAAGAGACTGGACAGCCATTTGTCTGAAATGTGGGATAGGATCTCCTGCTTGAGCAGGGGGCTGGACTAGAAGACCTCCAAGGCCCCAATGTATTAAAAAAAATTAAATAATATCCCCCTTATACAGGTGGTCCTCGACGTATGACCACAATGGAGCCCAAAGTTTCTGTGGCTAAGCGAGACAGTTGTTAAGCGAGTTTTGCCCCATTTTGCAACCTTCCTTGCCACATTTGTCATGTATATCGCTGTAGTTCTTAAGTTAGTAACACTGTTGTTAGGTAAATCTCAACTTTCCCACTGATTTTGCGCAAATGTGATCACATGACCCCGGGACACCACAACCGTCAGAAATATGAGTCAGTTGCCAAGCGTCCGAATTTTGATCACGTGATCATGGAGATGCGGCAACGGTTGTGTGAAAAACGGTCATAAGTCATTTTTCCCAGTGCCGTTGTAACTTTCAAGGGTCACTAAATGAGCTGTTGTAAGTCGGGGATCACCCGTACTGTATGTGGTCATCTCTCTCTATTACTGTATATTGGCAACCACACAGCAGTGGTTTTTTGCTTGGAAATTTGTTGGCTTCCCATTCAAGTATTAATTGGATTCAACGCTGCTTAGATTTTCCCCCCAAGATTATAATTGTTTGCACAGTCATAGAACATAGGATAATAGAGCCAGAAGGGACCTTGGAGATCTTCTAGTCCAACCCCTTGCTCAAGCAGGAGATCCTATACCATTTCAGACAAATGGTTGTCCAAGCAAGTCTTTCAAACCTCCAGTGATGTAGCACCTACAACTTCTGGAGGCCAGGAGTTCCACTGCTTAATTGTTCTCACTGTCAGGAAATTTCTCCTTAGTTCTAGGTTGCTTCTCTCCTCGGTTAGTTTCCATCCGTTGCTTCTTGTCCTGCCTTCTGGTGCTTTGGAGAATAGGTGGACCCCCTCTTCTTTGGGACACCCTCTCAAATGCAAATTACAAAGCTACTACAATCCTTGGTTCCATGAAGAAAGGCATAGAATCAAAATCACCTGAAGTATTAGTACCGCTTTATAAAGCCTTAGTAAGGCCGCACCTGGAATACTACATCCTGTTTTGGTCACCCCCATTCCAAAAAAAAAATGTTGAGACTTTGGGAAAAGTGCAAAGAAGAGCGACTAAGATGATTAAAACCTACGAAGACAAAAACGTATGAAGAATGGTTGCAGGATTTGAGAATGGCCAATCTAGAGAAAAGAAGGACCGGGGTGACATGATAGCGTTCTTCCAGTATTTAAGGGGCTGCCACAAAGAGGAGGGGGGGGTCAATTTATTTTCCAAAGCAGCTGAAGGCAAGACAAGAAATGATGGATCAAAATTAATCAAGGAGAGAAGCAAACTGGAATTAAGGAGAAACTTCCTGACAGTTGGATCCATTAACTAGTGGAACAGCTTTTCTTCAAAAGTTGTGGGTGCCTCCATCACTGGAGGTTTTTAAGAAGAGATTGGACCTGTCTGGAATGGTCTAGGGTCTTCTGTTTGAGCAGGGGGTTGGACTAGAAGACCTCCAGGGTCCCTTCCTGCTCTATTGTGATTGATTGATTGATAGGACTATTGGAAGACTGCTATCATGTCACCCCTAGTCCTTCCTTTCATTAGACTAGACCAGGAGTAGGCAACCTTGGCTCTTTTATGACTGGTGGACTTCAACTCCCAGAATTCCTGAGCCAGCATGGCTCAGCTTGGAAACCTCTCCCTTTCCCCTCAGCATGGCTGACTCAGGAATTCTGGGAGTTGAAGTCCATATGTCTAAGGCCAGGGGTAGGCAACCTTGGCTCTTTTATGACTGGTGCACTTCAACTCCCAGAATTCCTGAGCCAGCATGGCTCAGCTTGGAAACCTCTCCCTTTCCCCTCAGCATGGCTGACTCAGGAATTCTGGGAGTTGAAGTCCACGAGTCATAAAAGAGCCAAGGTTGCCTACCCCTGGACTAGACATACCCAATTCCTGTAACCATCCTGTAAAGTCCGAAATCAACCGTTCCAGGTAGAAACAAAGTTGATCGTGTTCTTTTCTTGAATCCAAGCGGTCAGTTTGGCCATCTCTGCTAACTCCATCAACTTTTTTCTTTTTTTAACGTGTCTAGCATGCAGCGCTCCGTACATGAAGCCCGATGTGGTCTCTTCAAAGGAGATTGAGGAAATTTACCTGGGTAAGTTGAAAAGTTCAACAGCTTGAACCGATGACTTTTTCCTCCATCAACTCTGTAGCTGATAAGGGCCTATTCCCGTGGTGGCAAAGCTATGGCACACGTGCCACAGGCGGCACGCAGAGCCCTCTCTGTGGGCACGCGCACCATTGTCCCAGTCCTAGGCCTTCAGCCTGGTTTTATAAAACCTTTTCACTTTAGGCTTCCGCCGCCGTGTGCCAAAAAAAGAGAGGTTCAATTTGTAAAGTCGCGTGCTTCACATAGAGACGGACACAGAGCTGGGGTAAAGATGAGTTTATTCTGAACAGAACGAACTGGGGAAACAGGGAAGCCTGGCGTCTATTTGTACCTGCCCAGGTGGATGGCATCCAATCAGTTCAAACCTGGGCTTCCTGCCAGTGCAGGTGACAATGGGTGTAGATCCTGGCTTCCCACCAGGCTGACCATGCCTGGGGCTGTCAACAGCTTAAGTCATTAGGCTTATCCTGAGTGAGCAGTCATCGCCCGGAGCTGTCCAGCCCCTCTGCTGATCTGCACCATCAGCCTCCTGCTGTGCTGTCCTTTGTGTATGCTGGGAGGCATACACTGCACAATTAATCAATTTCATCTTGCGGGGGGAAAAAAGATCTCGCAAAGTTGGAATTGATCGATTGAACTTTTTAGTCCCACCCAGTCTGCCGTTACCACTGCAGCCACGCCCACCCAATTGGCAATGCCCGCCCAATGGGCCACACCCATCCAATGGGCCACGCCCACCCGGCACCCGACGATACATAAGTTGGTTTTGGTTTGCAGTTTGGGCGCTCGGTCTCTAAAAGTTTCGCCATCACTGGCCTATTCTCAGGCTGCTTTTTAGAAATAACTTGTTTTCTGGATTCATTTCAGCCCTCCGGGAACTGCAAAATGACTCCGAAGTATCCGTGGCTCAGGTTGCAAGTCTGGCCATGGAAGAGATTTTTCGGCAATGCGGCCATCGCATCAACCCGGACCTTATTGCGAGTCAGGTCCTCACCAAGTTCATCAGGAACCTATCGAGACAGCCCTCGGAAACCACACAGTGATGCCTCCCTTCCAGCTGTACCAATTCCGACCTGCTACCCAGATTTTCCTGGCATCCGTGTCCCTGACTAATTCCTGCCCCATGCCTTGAATTTTAAGAGAACTGTGTCCCCGTGACTGTCGTCATTTGTATATATATATTTGTATATATATATATTTGTATATATATATATATGTTAATTAAAGCATGATAACTCACAAATCTTATCTGGCTTGAAGACTTGGCAAACACTTTATCATGGGAACAGCCTGGCGGTGAAAAAGAAAAAAGAGGAAAAAAAATCCAGGAACTGGAAAGGCCAGAAAATCCCAAAAAAAAAATTCATTTGGACCCTCTCCAAATTCCTTCATCTCCGATGCAAGGCCAAACAGGTAGTCCTCGACTTACAACAGTTTATTCAGCGACTCTTTGAAGTTACAACGGCACTGATAAAAGCGACTTATGACCATTTCTCACATTTATGACCATTGTAGCATCCTCATGGCTGGACTTAAATCCTCCAATCATGGGGTTGGAAGGAACCTTGGAGGTCATCTAGTCCAACCCCCTGCTCAGGCAGGAAACCCTATAGCATTCCAGACAAATGGCTTCACAGTCTCTTCTTTAAAACTTCCAATGTTGGAGTATTCACAGCTTCTGGAGGCAAGTTGTTCCACTGGTTCATTGTTCTAACTGTCAGGAAGTTTCTCCTTAGTTCTAGGTTGCTTCTCTCCTTGACTAGTTTCCATCCGTTGCTTCTTGTCCTGCCTTCAGGCACTTTGGAGAATAGCTTGACTCCCTCTTCTTTGGGGCAGCCCCTGAGATACTGGAAGGCTGCTATCCTGTCACCCCTCACCCTTCTCTTCATAAACTAGACATAGCCAATTCCAGCCACTGTTTTTCATAAGTTTACCTGGCCAAACACTAAAGTCTCTTCTGAGGATCTCAGGTCTGGAAGAGATGCACTCTAGGCAGTTCTCGATTTATATCATTTGTTTATTGACCTTTCCAAGTTATAACAGCAGTGGAAAAATGTTACTTAGGACTGGTCCTCTCACGACTGTCCCAGCATCCAGCCTTGGCAACTGGCTTGTATTTACGAGAGTTGCAGCATCCCAGGCTATGGGATTGCCATTGGCAACCTCAAAATCAACGAGGGGGAGCTGTATTGGCTTAAGGATAGCATGATTCCGTTAACAACCCAGTGATTCGCTTAACGACTGTGGGAAGAATTCAGAGAAAGAAATATTTGGGGAAATATTAAAAAGGCAGGATATATTTCCCCAAAGGAATAATGGAGAAGATCTTTAAAAAGACAAAAACCAGGCCCCAGAAACCATCCCCAGCCCCTCCTAGGCAGAGGTCAGCTTTTAGAAATACAAATTCAATAATACTTTCAGAAAGGTTTAGAATAGAATAGAGCTGGAAGGGACCCCGGAGGTCTTCTAGTCCAGCCCCCTGCTCAAGCCATCTCAGACAAGTGACTGTCCAGTCTCTGCTTAAAAACCTCCAGTGATGGAGCACCCACAATTTCTGGAGGCAAGCTGATCCACTGGTTAATTGTACTCATTTTTAGGAAGTTTCTCCTTAATTCCAGGTTGCTTCTCTCTTTGATCAGTTTGAGCCTTCCAGCTAGAAACTGAAGAAATTAAGAAGAGAAAGACCCCTAAAATCTACATACCCCTACCCAAATTGTAAGGATAGGAAACATAATAGGATTAACCCATAATAGGACACACTCAGACTCAGGTCAAAATACAAAGCCTCAAACAGGGAGAAGTCCAAATACAAAGCCCGAAGAGGGATAAAAACCCACCACTCCCTGCTACATGTGGTCAGCTTTCCCAGAGCCCTCTTCCTGTCTGGCTCTCCTCTTCAATAAACTGCAACCTTCTTTCTAAAGCGGTCGCCATTTTGATCATTCCCAGCTTGGACTGGACCCTGATGAAGATTTCTCCCTCCACACAACTGTGGCAAAAACACTGGTAAAAGTGGGCCTGACTCACTTCAACAATCACCTTGCTTAGCAATGGCAATTCTCGTTCCAATTGTAGTCATAAGTCAAGGACTCTCCCAGGACGTCGCTTTCAAAAGCTGAGTCTTACTCAAAAGTCAGGTTGTTTCTACAAGTAGTCCTCAGCTTACGAACCACTTTTGAACACCAAATTATCTGTCGCTAAGCAAGACAGCGGCCAAGGGAGTTTTGACCCGTTTTACAAGCTGTCTTGAGCCACACTTGTGAAGCGAATCACCGCAGTTGTCGAGATAGTTAACCAGGTTGTTAAGTGAATCCGGCTTCCCCGTTACTTATCAGAAGGTCGCAAAAGCGGATCACGTGTCCCCAAGACACCGCAACCGCCATAAATATGAGCCAGATGCCAAGTGTCTGAATTTTGATCACGTGACCATGGGGACATGTGAAGGTTTGTCAGAAAAATAATTATTTGGGGTTACAACTCGAGCCGAGGCAGCACAATAATAAATACAAATGAGATTGAGACACCTGTGAGGAAAGAAGAAATATTTGTTCCTAAAAGCAAGGAGTTTGCCTTCAGGTGCTGCTGCAAAGAAATGGGGTACAGCAACAGACTTTTACAGGACAGCTTGTCCAGGGTGTGGAAGTGTCTACATGCTGATTCTAGGCGCAGGGGTAGGCAACCTTGGCTCTTTTATGACTCATGAACTTCAACTCCCAGAATTCCTGAGCCAGCCATGCTGAGGGAAAAGGGAATGGTTTCCATGCTGAGCCATGCTGGCTCAGGAATTCTGGGAGTTGAAGTCCACGAGTCATAAAAGGGACATCGTTCCCTCACGCTGGCTGAGGAATTCTGGGAGTTGAAGTCCACGAGTCATGAAGGGGGCCATAGGTCCCCAATGCTGGCTGAGGAATTCTGGGAGTTGAAGTCCACGAGTCATAAAAGAGCCAAGGTTGCCTACCCCTGGGTGACAGGAGAGGTGTGTGTGTCTGTGTAGGTATGTATTTTCTTGTGAACATGCAGATCCTTTGGGAGACCTAATTTAATTAACTCTGCCTTGTGTTTGCAGATCTTATCCTTTGATATGTAGATTAGGTCTGGGTAGCTTATTAGGAGGTTGAGGAAGTTTGACTGAAGGTTTTCCCCGTTTGCTATTTTTACTTGATTAATTTAATTTCAGCTTGACTCTCAATTATTTAGTGGAGACACCGATGGTGCTCAGACCATTGTGGAATCTTTTAATTGTGTTAAGGGAAGATGGAGTCAGCATAAAGAATAAAATATATTTGAATATAAAACTTCTCACAGGTTGTAGGTGGGAAAAGCAGTCATAAGCCACTTTTTTCAGTACCGTTGTAATTTTAAGTGGTCACTAAGTGAACTGTTGTAAGTCAAGGACTACCTGTAGAGAAGTCTGTTTCTTGGTAATAATTCCAAAGTGATTTGGTATTGCAGTGACTTTTTTCCCCCTTAATCTCCTCCCCAGATACAACTATACAGCATTATTGTGGCAGGGTATCATCTGGTGGTCTCCCATCCAAGTATCGATTGGACCTCACACTGCTTAGCTTTGCTTTGGGGTCCCATCCTTGAAAGCAGTCCTTGTGTATAGGCAGTCCTGACTTACAACAGCTCATTTAGCGACTTCCCTTTTTCCCTTCTCCTAGTTTCCCATCACTTTTATTTTCCTTTGTACTTGACTCACAACAGTCTATTTTGTGACCATTCACAGTTACAACGGCACTGGAAAAAGTGACTGAGGACTGTTTTTCACACTTACAACTGTTGCAGCATCCCCCATGGTCACACGATCAAGATTCAGACGCTTAGCAACTGACTCTGATTTACGACGGTCGGGAGGGGGGTGTCCCCGAGTCACGTGGTCCCCTTTTGCGACCTTCTGACAATGGGGAAGCCAGATTCACATCCCGACAGTGTGACTTGCTTAACAACTGCAATGATTCACTTTGCGACTGTTGTAAGTCAAGGACTACTCATCCTTTCCATTTTGATGATATCAGGGTGCAAGTCTTTCTTCCTTTCCAGCACACACACACACACACACACCCATGACAGCAAGACTGATTTCCGCCCCAAATCAATTCATCAAGATTGTATTAGCTAAATCCCCGAAGGGATTCAGTTTGACTTTTCCCCAGTTTTCACCCAGATGTTTGCAAGTTGTGACTCACTTCCCTTGCACCGGTTTCTTTGGTGGCTGCGGAGCCATTTCCCTGGAGCTAAGAGGCTGGGTGGCTGGGTGGACCACTCGGGAAAGAAGCCAGTGAGTCAGATCAAGCGTCTCAGGTGGATTAAAGTAAATTGAATTTCCCAGCATCCACAAACGTCACGAAGTCAGATTTGACAGTACCCATTTCTTCCAGTGCTTAATCTTGCCTTCTTTCTCTCAGTGGGTGTGATGTTCGGCAGGACGAGGTGTTGGGAAAAGCTGCAACTTGTTGCACAAAAGGTCCTCCCGAGGGCATCATTTGAAGCAGAAATAAGAGGCCTCCACCCCTCTCTTAGCTGTGATTTTACCAAGAGGGAGCACCATCCAATAGTCAAGTTCTGGCAAGAGAATTGCTTCCATGGATCGGGTCAAGTGTTCCTTCTGAGGTGGCTTCTCACCACCTTCTTGAAAGCATGTGCTGTTGATCTCCCCCCCCCCCTCATTATTTATCTCTATCTGTCATCTCTCTCTTTCTCACTCTCATCTATCTCTCTGATAAAGAGAGAGAGAATAGACAGATAGGTAGGTGCGTATATAGATTATGAATAGATCAGTGGTGGGATTCAGCCACTTCGCACCACTTCAGCAGAACTGGTAGCTAATTTATTTGTTGCCCAGGCCCAGAATGCACTTCTGGAAGTGGCATCCACACAGAGAACCAGTTGTTCACATCTTTGAATCCCACCACTGGATAGATGATAGATAGATAGAGATGATAGATAGATAGATAGATAGATAGATAGATAGATAGATAGATAGATAGATAGATAGATAGATAGATAGATAGATAGATAGATAGATAGATAGATAGATAGATAGATAGATAGATAGATAGATAGGTATAGTGGCGGGATTCAGTCAGTTTGCACCACTTCGGCAGAACCGGTAGCTAATTTTTTGCTGCCCAGGCCCAGAATGCACTTCTGGAAGTGGCATCCACACAGAGAACCATTGTTCACCTATTTGTATCCCACCACTGGAATAGATACTATGTATCTATGTAATCACCAACCCTATCTGTCTATTTATTATCTCTCTCTCTGATCTCTCTATCATTCTGTCAATCATCTATCTATCTATCTATCTATCTATCTATCTATCTATCTATCTATCTATCTATCTATGGATGTATCTATCTATCTATCCTAATCTGTCTAGACACCTACCCTATCTGTCTTTCATATCTATCTGTATATTTATCCTATCTATCTACCTATCTATCTACCTATCTATCTATCTATCTATCTATCTATCTATCTATCTATCTATCTATCTATCTATCTATCTATCTATCTATCCTAATCTTTCTATCATTTCTATCCCCCTCCCTTCCTCTCTCTCTCTCTCTCTCTCTCTCTCTCTCTCTCTCTCTCTCTCTCTCATGATGATCTTTGATGGAGTGGATGAGACTTCAAACTTCTCTTTTCTTCTCTTCTCTTGGAATATCTCAGCATGACCATTTGAACTGAGCAACGATTCTTCCAGCTACAGAGGTCACTGACCTTTGTGGGTGTCATCAGGATGTTCCTGTTTTGGCCATAGCATGATTGAAACTCTAACCTCAGGGAATGCAAGAAACTTGTCGGAATGATGGATTCAAGAAGTCTTCTTCGCTTTGCTGCCTGGTACATCTTGGAATCTCTCTTAAAACTTTGCACAAACAGATGCTATAATTACATGCCATCGATAGTTCCACCCTTTAAGGTCTGGCTGTTCACTCATTCAATCCTGCATTATGCTCTTAATATTTTCATGTGTCAGATTTTATTTCACGTATTGAGAGCCTGTGTGGTGCAAAAAGTGCTGGAAGGAAGGAAAGAAGGAAGGAGGAAGGGAAGGGAAGGTGAAGGGAGGAAGGAAAAGGAAAGAAAGAAAGAAAGAAAGAAAGAAAGAAAGAAAGAAAGAAAGAAAGAAAGAAAGAAAGAAAGAAAGAAAGAAAGAAAGAGGGAGGGAGGGAGGGAGGGAGGGAGGGAGGGAGGGAAGGGAAGGGGAAGGGAGGAAGGAAAAGAAAGAAAGAAAGAAAGAAAGAAAGAAAGAAAGAAAGAAAGAGGGAGGGAGGGAGGGAGGGAGGGAGGAAGGAAGGAAGGAAGGAAGGAAGGGAGGGAGGGAGGGAGGGAGGGAGGGAAGGGAAGGGGAAGGGAGGAAGGAAAAGAAAGAAAGAAAGAAAGAAAGAAAGAAAGAAAGAAAGAAAGAAAGAAAGAAAGAAAGAAAGAAAGAAAGAAAGAAAGAAAGAAAGAAAGAAAGATCTAACCTGACAGCTATGAGGAACTTCCACAGTCAAGCTAACAGAAGCACCTGAGTGTAAAGGAAGACGGTCAGAAGGAAACCATGATGCAAGTGCTGAATTCCCATAAACAAACAAACAAACAAACAATGCAACAGTTGAATCCCCCTCCCGTCTCTTCAGGTTTTCCTCAGTGGGAATGCTTGGATCAACAACCATCCTTTCCAGCAGCAAATTCAGCCTGCCCACCTTTTCCCCTCACCCACAGCCAATCATCTTGGCAGCCACCATTAAACCATCATCTCCCAAAAGCCCTGCTGCTCCTCCCTGCCGGGCTCAGAGAGAGAATTCAATGCTGGCTTGCTTCCATGACGCATCTAGGATCTAGGAAGCTTCTCTTCCTGGTTCAATAAGGATGTTTTCCAATAAACTGTCCTTATTCATCATAACCATTCTGGGCACCTGCCAGATTCTCCCCAAAGCAAACGCCTCCTTTTTTGGGGGAAAGGTGAGAAAATAAAGCCGTTCTTTTTTAAACTACAGTTTTCTCAAAGTGAGACGGTTCAGCTGGACAGTCATGGCTTCCCTATCCCTTGCAAGGAGGTCTCCATCCCCCAAAGCAGCCCTTGTAGGCACTTTCTGCCAAGCTGAAATGCCAGGAGAGAAACCTTAATTGACCGACAGCGATTCCAGCGGGAAGTTGCCTTTTGCAGACGTTTCGCTCTGTGACGGATTGTTCCCACGGATGCAGAGCGCCTGACGTTGGTCCAGTCACGACTGGAAACTTTGTTGTCAGGCTGGACGTAGGTACCATCTCCACCAGCAGCTTCACTCCGGACTGGGAACAGACTGGCATCTAGTTCTTTCTTTCTTTCTTTCTTTCTTTCTTTCTTTCTTTCTTTCTTTCTTTCTTTCTTTCTTTCTTTCTTTTTCTTTTCTTCTTTTTCTTTCTTCCTTTTCTTTCTCTCCTTTTTTCTTCTTTTCTTTCTTTCTCTCTCCCTTCTTTCTTTTCTTCTTTCTTTTCTTCTTTCTCTTTCTTTTCTTTCTCTCTTTTTCTTTTCTTCTTTTCTTTCTTTCTTTTTACTTCTTTCCTTCTTTCTTTTTTTCTTCCTCCCACTTCCTTCCTTTCTTTTCTTTTTTCTTTTGTTCTCTCTCTCCCTTCCCTTCCCTTCCCTTCCTTTTTTCTTTTCTTTTTTCTTTCTTTCTTTCTTTTTTCTTTTTACTTCTTTCTTTCTTTCTCTCTTCCTCCCTCCCTCCCTCCTTTCTTTTCTTCTTTCTTTCTTTCTTTCTTTCTTTCTTTCTTTCTTTCTTTCTTTCTTTCTTTTTCTTTCTCTCTCCCTTCTTCCTTTTCTTTTCTTTTCTCTTTTCTTTTTCTTTCTTTCTTTTTCTTTCTTGCTCTCTCCCTTCTTTCTTTTCTTTTCTTTTCTTTTCTTTCTTTCTTTCTTTCTTTCTTTCTTTCTTTCTTTCTTTCTTTCTTTCTTTCTTTCTTTCTTTCTTTCTTTCTTTCTTTCTCTCTTTCTTTCTCTCTTTCTATTTCTTCCTTTCCTTTTTTCTTTTTCCTCCCTCCCCCTCCCTCCAGGGGGTTGGAATAGATGACCTCCAAGATCCCTTCCAACTACTACTACTACTACTAATTAGTATTAGTATTAGTATTAGTATTAGTATTAGTATTAGTATTAGTATTAGTATTAGTATTAGTATTAGTATTAGTATTAGTATTAGTATTAGTATTAGTATTAGTATTAGTATTAGTATTAGTATTAGTATTAGTATTTCTTCTTCATTGACATGATTATGGGGATTCTGCAAAGGTCGGAATTGTGAAGAATTCTTCAATTGATGGACATTTCCTTAGTCAAAGATTTAAGCATGGAAAATTCCCAGCAGCGCACACTAATTTTGCACACACAAACCAGTTTTGCACACCATGACTTCTTCAGACTACAGAAATAGTTCATTTAGCGACCATTCAAACTTACAATGGCACAGAAATATGGGACTTACGACCGTTTTCCATAGTTACAACCTTTGCAGCACCGCTGCGATCATGTGATCAAAATTCAGGCACTTGGGAACCCCGTGCGTATTTTGCTCCTTCGCTCTGCAGTCCTCAACAAAAAGGAAGTTGAGTTGCTAGCAGGGGATGGTGGGTGGTGGGGAAAACCTGTCTCCATTTTTTTTTTTTGGTCTCCTCACAAAGCCAACTTTAAGGAGCGTCTCAGTCAAATCGCCAGTGGCGATTTTTGTGGCCCCTTGTGGGTGGAGCAGTTGGGAGTGCTCCCTTATGGCGGTTCGAAAAAAAGATAACTTGGGAATAAATTCGTTGTGTCTAAAGACACGCCTAGGATTCAGGCAAGGAAGATTGCAGCAGGCGTTAGAATTCTTTTAAAGCAAGAATTTAATTGCACAAGGAAGGATGGAGGGCGAAGGGGATTTCCAGCTGTCATGACCCACGTGGGTGGGGTGGATCTGGCCCCTGGCAGGCAGGGGAAGATCAGGGTGGCTTCGCCTGATGGGCTCCATGTCTGCCATCTACAATGATAAGCAATTATAGGTAATCCTTAACTTATGACCACAGTGGAGCCCAAACCTTCCCTTGCTAAATGAGACAAGTTGTTCTATGTTTTAAATGGCATTGTGGGAAGTCAGCCCCCCCCCCAAGAGAAGAAAATATTAAAAGGGCAGAATATTATATTTCCTTAAAGGATCTTAAAGAGGCAGAAAAGCATGCCCACTTTTTCTTAATAGCCCCAAGTCTCCCTCCCCCAAGCAGAAACCAGCGCTGTAGAAATGCAGCTGTGATAATCCCTTCAGGAAGTTTGGAGCCCTCCAGCCAGAAACTTGGGCAGACAAAGGGACCTAAAATCTACATACCCCACCCAAACTCTAGGACAGGACATTAGGATTAACCCACAGATGCCAAAGGGACACAGGTCAAAATACATGACACAGGAAATACAGAGCCTCAAACAGGAATGGGAAACGACTTCAAGAGCCCCAGAGGGTATAAAACCCCACTCCCTACATGTGCTTGCTCTCTTTTCTGCCAGAGCCATCTTCCTGTCTGGCTCTCCTCTTCAATAAACTGCAACTTTCTTTCTAAAGCAGTCGCCATGTTGTTTATTCCCAGCTTGGACTGAACCATGATGAAGACTTTTTACTTCTACAGCATGCAGGTGTTGTTTATCTCTATGTGCCCATTGATGGCTGACTTGTCTATTTATTCTTATTTATTTATTTTATTAGATTTATATACCGCCCTTTCCCGAAGGACTCAGGGCGGTTTACAGGGTATTTAAAACCAAACCAATACAAAAGTTAAAAACAATTTAAAAAGATTAAATCATCCCTTAAAAATAAAAACCCCAGTTAAAAATTCTCAGCCTGGACCGGAGAACTCAAAGAGCCAGGTCTTCAGGTCCCGGCGAAATGAACGAAGGTCAGGGGCAGTCCTAAGCTCCACGGGCAGCTGGTTCCAGAGGGCAGGCACACCCACTGAGAAGGCCCTCCCCCTGGGTATTGTCCGCCGGCAGTCTTTTACCGGCGGCACCCTGAGAAGACCCTCCCTGTGTGAGCGCACTGGACGAAGGCAACCTGATGCTGGCAGCAGGTGTTCCATCAAATATCCCGGACCCAAGCCATTTAGGGCTTTATAGGTCATCACCAGCACCTTGATGACTAGATGACTCCTGCTTTTTTTTTTCTGGGGCTGCTGGGTCTTTCATGACCGATATGGGCTGGTCTCTCTCTCTCCACTACATTTGTTACTTTCTCCTTTGGGATTTATATGAAGGGCTCAAGAGAGGAAAAATATCCTTCCCTCAGCAGGAGAGAAGAAAGATAAAGCTTCAGTTGTGTTTCTGTGTACGTGGTGTAGCGCGACGTAGGAGAGAGTTTCTCAGCTTTAGGAGCAATAATTCTCTTGAAATCCTTTTCCAGCGAAACCACAAAAACACATCAAGAGTTTGCACAAGTGCTAGTCTCAAGTGGCTTAATCACTTGGTGGAGCAATCTCCTAGGACACCTGCATGACTATAACCATCAAACATTGTTCCTCTACTGTGTCCACACCGCACACCCCCACAATCTTAGCCTACTTTCTACGTGAATTACTTGCAGGGTTTGCTCAATCTCCCCACCCATACACTAACCAAATGCACCCAGGGCCAAGTCATAAAATAAGGAACCAAGGTCCACACCAAACAAGGTTGACACATTTATGATGGTAGCCTCTACATTTAGCACCAACCTGACTAAGCACGGTGCATGAACCCAGCCACAACTCCTTGTTTCCCCCCCCCTGCATGTGTGGTAATCCCAATGTGACGACTGCACCTTTTTGCAGAAGAAGCTGTGATGTTTTGTCCAGCATCTCTGCAGGCTACAACTAGTCCAGCAACATCTGGAGGGCACAGAGTCAGCCTGTTGCCCCAACAATCTGGGTCCTCGTTTTACTGACCTTGGAAGGATGGAAAGTTGAGTCAACCTTGAACAGGTGAGACTTGAACTGCTGAACTGCTGGCAGCTGGCAGTCAGCAAAATTAGCCTGCAATACTGCATTCTAACCACTGCGCCACCAGGGCTGTAACAGAATAACAGAGTTGGAAGGGACTTTTGGAGGTCTTTTAGTCCAACCCCCCCACCCCTGACCCATGTTCAGGCAGGAAACCCTGTACCATTTCAGACAAATGGCTGTCCAATCTCTAGTTGAAGACCTCCAGTGATGGAGCACCCACAACTTCTGGGAGGAAAGCAATTCCACTGATTAATTGTTCTCACTTTCAGGAAATTTCTCCTTATTTCTAGGTTGGTTCTCTCCTTGATGAGTTTCCATATGTTTATTCTTGTCCTGCTTTTGGGTGCTTTGGAGAATAGGTGGACCCCCCCTCTTCTTTGTGGCAGCCCCTCAAATATTGGAAGACTGCTATCATGTCACCTGTAATGTATTGGGCTTGCTTGTAACACCACGTGGTAACGGCTGGTAGGCTGTTTAAGCTGGGAGCTAGCTAACAGCTCCCAGCACCTCAGACAACCTGTCTCCAGCACTGCTATTGGTTGCCCCTAGGTGGCAATGGGTTGCTTCAAACCTATTGGCTGCCGCCTAGGGGCCAAGGTATAAATTGCTGCATCTGCAGCCCAGCTCTCTAGTTCAGATCCTGCAAGCAATAAACCATGTTCTTTGCTGAACTCACTCGCCTCGTCTTCATTCCTGCGCAACGAACCCAGTACACAACATCACCCTTAGTCCTTCTTTTCCCTAGACTTGAGATACCCAATTCCTGCAGCCGTTCTCCATACATTTTAGCCTCCAGACCCCTAGGAAACAGTTCTTGAGGACTGGTGTGCCTCTCTCTGTGTTTGTGTGTGTGTGTGTGTGTTTCATTCCTCAGCCACGTAGAGTCTCCGTGCGAGAACGCTCTGCTCTGAAAGGAAAATAGCACCAAAATCGTCTTGTGAGCCACACTTGATCCTTGCACAATGAATGTGCTGTTGTGTGTCACACTAATCCCAACATGTCCCAAGTGTGACATGGACCTAAGGTTTTCTTTGAGAAATTGTGTGAACTTTTACAAGGGGTTTTCCAGGAAGGGGGTAGGTCAGAACCATTCTGGAGTTGGGCGTTGGTCAACAAGAGGACACCCAGGTCTTGGGCCACCAAACAGGCACATCCTCTTTGTGTCTTGAGGGAGGTTAATGCAATCATTAATGCTGAAGAAATAGTAGGGCAGGCTGACATGATTAGAATGGAACAGTGGACATCCACAGCCATCCTTAAAAGGGTTTGAAGTCATTTTTGAAATTGTCACCAGATTCTTTGCTATTCTTACGCAATATGACTCACTCTGCTGGGGGCTGGGAGTGAAACTCCCATCCAATTCTTGCTTCTGGGTCATCAAAGCCTTCTTCTGCCCTACGAGGAGCACACTGGATTGAACCACCACCATAACACTCAAGAGAGCCAAGCTTTGAGAGAGAAGATGAGAGAAGCAGATAAGAGGCAGAAGATAGCAAGGTCAACCTTCCAACTTCTACTCAGCATGGCTGAGAAAGGACTGATATAGTCATCTAACCAGGATTGTAAAACTGTCCACTAAGGGCCTGTTTTGGGGGGGGGTCACCTTGCAATTATCCAGGGCAGGTGCTTACCAGGAAATGGGATCTTTCAATGGAGGACCCCCATTTTACCTTTGCCTGGCCCCCTCTTTTAACAACCATCACGTTTTTGCTTTTACAGGCTGCCGTTTTCGAATAGGACTACACTCTTACTGCAACCCAGTTTTCATCATCTATCTCTATCTATCTATCTATCTATCTATCTATCTATCTATCATCTCTATCATCTCTATCTATCATCTCTATCTATCTATCTATCTCTATCAACTCTATCTATCATCTCTATCTATCTATCTATCTATCATCTATCTATCTATCTATCTATCTATCTATCTATCTATCTATCATCTATCTATCTATCATCTCTATCTATCTATCATCTCTATCTATCTATCTCTATCATATCTATCTATCTATCTATCTATCTATCTATCATCTATCTATCTATCATCTATCATCTATCTATCTATCATCTATCATCTCTATCATCTCTATCTATCTATCATCTCTATCTATCTATCTCTATCATCTCTATCTATCTATCTATCTATCTATCTATCTATCTATCTATCTATCTATCTATCTATCTATCTATCTATCTATCATCTCTATCTATCTATCTCTATCATCTCTATCTATCTATCTATCTATCTATCTATCTATCTATCTATCTATCTATCTATCTATCTATCTATCTGCACTTAGACCTATATATACCACTTCACAGTGCTTTCCAGCCCTCTCTAAGCGATTTGCAGACCCCAGAACAGACTATCATCTGTCTGTCTGTCTGTCTGTCTGTCTGTCTGTCTGTCTGTCTGTCTCTCTCTCTCTCTCTCTCCTCTATATAGATAGTCAGAACAAAAGAATAACAGAGCAGGAAGGGACCTTGGAGGTCTTCAGCCCACTGCTCAAGCAGGAGACACTATACCATTCCAAACAAGGGGCTGTCCTCAGTTTATAACCACAATTGAGCCCAAAGTTTATGTTGTTAAGTGAGATAGTTGTTAAGTGAGTTTGGGCTCATTTTACGACTTTTCTTGCCACAATTGTTAAGCGAATCACTGCAATCATTAAGTTAACAATATGGCCACTCAACGAATCTGGCTTCTCCATTGACTTCGCCTGTCAGAAGGTTGCCAAAAGGGGTCGGTCCTGTGGCCATCAGACACTGCAACGGTCATAAATACGAGTCAGTTGCCCAGCGTCTGCATTTGGCTTATGGGACCACAGGGATGAGGCAATGGATGTAAGTGGGGGGAAACAGTCATAAGCCACTAAATGAACCGTATAGGTAATCCTCAACCTATGAGTGTGATCGAGCCCACAATTTCCGTTGTAAGACAGAGGCGGAACGGATGGAAAAGGTGTGAGGAATTAGGCCCAAAGGAGGAACAAGGCAAAGAAGAGAGATGAATCGACATCGTCCGTCTTGGGCAGCCTGGAACTCTCCTCCTCCTCCTGGGCTGAGCTGCAATGCCCATCATCCCCAGCCATGATAGTCCTCAGGGACGGTTGCTGGGGCAACGGTATCCTCATTTCCTTTTGTTTGCTGTAGCCTTTTAATGTGTTTTCCCAGCAGGGCAGCATCCTGGCAACCTTGCCACACCTGACAGTTTATTGATGTCCTCAGTGGCCTTAATCAGCCAGGCAGCAGGCCAGAGGGCAGTGGAGGGAGGGGTGGGGGAGGGAGGGAGGGAGGGAGGGAAGGAAGGAAGGACATGAGGAGGGAAGGAGGGAGAGATGGGAGGGAGGGAGGGGGGAGGGAAGGAAGGAAGGAGATGAGGGAAGGAGGGAGAGATGGGAGGGAGGGAGGGAAGGAAAGAGGGAAGAAAGAAGGAAGGAAGATGAGGGAGGGAAGGAGGGAGGGGAGAGATGGGAGGGAGGGAAGGAGGGAGAGATGGGAGGGAAGGCAACTGGCATGTATCTATAACAGTTGCAGCATCCCAAGGTCATATGATCACCATTTGCAACCTTCTCAGCCCAAGCAGTAGATGCGGAAACCAGAGTCACTTAAACCATGTGATTTACTTAACAACCACACTGATCCACTTAACAGCCATAGCAAGAAAGGCCATAAAGTTGGCCTCACTTAACAATCCCCTTGCTCCACAATGGAAATTCTGGTCCCTAGGCTCATGAGCCGAGGACTACCTACGCCCTAGTTCCTACTTGCATCAAGGAATTTGGGAGAAAAAAGTGAATGATTAATTCAATTATATCATTTTACATTATACGAAAGATAGCATAACATAATTCACACCTGCTTAAATTAATTACAGGTAACCCTTGACTTACAACCACAATTGAGCCCAAAGTTTCTTTGTAAAGTGAGTTTCCCCCTCCCCATTTTACGACCTTTCTTGCCACAGTTGTTAAGTGATTCACTGCAGTGATAAGTTAGTCCCAACGTTGTTAAGCGAATCCGGCTTCCCTCATTGACTTTGCTTGTCAGAAGGTCACAAAAGGGAATCACATGACTCGGGGACCCAGTGACCATCATAAGTATGAGTCAGCTGCCAAGCATCTGAATGTACGTCCCATGACCGCGGGGATGCTGCAATGGTTGTAAGTGTGAAAAAACGGTCCTAAGTCACTCTTTTCCAGTTCCGTTGTAACTTGGAACGGTCACTAAGCAAAGTGCTGTAAGTTGAGGATTTCCTATATTTAATTTAATCAGATAAATGTCACACCCTGGGACACTGCTCGGAAGGGTGATCAGCCTGTTGTGATGGAGAGGTTTTCTTGCAAAGAAAGAACTGACACACAACTTGTAAGCCAGACTGGAGGGCTTGAGATGGTGTAAGTCAGATGACAACCCCGTTGATGCCGAGAGGAAAAATGCGGGCAGAGGCTGGGTGAACATCTGGCCACGAGTGCATTGAGGACAACTTGCCCTCCAGCCAGAGTGGGTGGCTGGTGCTTGTACAGCTCTGCCCTCTGACACAACTGTTTGGGCGAAAGAATTGTGCATCATTGTGCAGGCATTTCCGATTTCAACAGCAGGAAATCTCAGGGCTGGAAGGGACCTTGGAGGTCTTCTAGTCCAACCCCCTGCTCAAGCAGGAGAGCCTATATCATTTCAGACAGGTGGCTGTCCAGTCTCTTCTTAAAAACCTCCAGTGATGGAGCACCCACAATATCTGGGGATGTTCCACTGATTAATTAACAGAATCACAGAGTTGGAAGGGACCTTGGAGGTCTTCTAGTCCAACCCCTTGCTTGAGCAGCAGACCCTATTCCATTTGAGACAAATAGTTGTCCAATCTTTTCTTGAGAACTTCCAGTGATGGAGCCCCCAGAACATCTGTAGGAAAGCCGTTCCACTGATTGATTGTTTTCACTATCAGAAAATTTCTCCTTAGTTCTAGGTTGGCTCTCTCTTTGACCAACTGCTCTACCTTCTGCTTTTGATTGAGGGCATCCTCAGTTGCACTCCAACTATAGTTTATTATAGTTTAGTTTATAGTTTATTAAATTTTTATACCGCCCTTCTCCCGAAGGACTCAGGGCGGTGAACAGGGCATATCATAAAACTACAAAAATACAAAAGTTAAAAAAAGAATTAAATTATTGCCCACAGTAAAAACAATAGAAAATATATATAAATATTAAAACCCTAAATAACTCCCCATCAGGCCAGGCCAGCTTGTTCAAATAAATGGGTCTTTAACCCGCGCCGGAAGGAGCGGAGATCCGGTGCCATCCGGAGCTCAACCGGCAGCTGATTCCACAAAGCCGGAGCGCCCACAGAGAAGGCCCTCCCCCTGGGGGCCACCAGCCGACATTCTCTGACTGAAGGCACCCTCTGTGGGAACGCACGGGGCGGAGGGGAGTCGACGCCGGCAGCAGGTGGTCCCCGAGGTATTCCGGACCCATGCCATGTAAGGACTTAAAAACCATCACTAAGACCTTGAACCTCACCCGGAAGACAACTGGTAAGGTCATTTGCATGTCCTGATTATATTATGTTACATTTTTTTCTGTTTATCTACTAAAAGCATCTGGAGACACAGAAGCACCCATACCTCACCTGGATGTCCCAAGGGAGAAAGCCTTTCTTCAACCATAGGGCTATCCTGCCCTGACATCAACAGGCCTACAGAGATAAAGAACGTCTACCTACCATTCAAAAGAGGTAATCAAAAAGCCTAACAGGCATAAAAAAAGACCAAAGTATCTCCTTGCCACCAGACTCTAGGTGAGATGGGCAGCAAACAGGTCTGATAACAAACAAACAAACAAACAAACAAACCCTGATGTGCAGAATAAGCACCAAGATTAATTAATCAAAGAGCTACCAGCTCAGACAAACAAATTTACCATAAGCCAGAGTCTAATCAAGGAACCATGAAGAAGAAAACAACACACCCACCAATAGTGACAGAGCAAGCCACTAGTGTATTACACAGAGATCAAGCTCCATTCCCTTCTAGCACTGATGATGTTACCTATTTGGGTATTGAAACATCTATCAGAAAACAGTCAAGCTCTGAGAGTAGCAAGGACCCCACTCTCCTCCTCCTCCTCCTCCTCCTCCTCCTCCATTCCACCCATCCCATTCCCTTCTAGCACTGATGATGTTACCTAGTTGGTCATGAAATGTCTGCAGGAAAATAATAATCAAGATTTGAGAGCACCAAGGATCTCTCTCTCTCTCTCTCTCTCTCTCTCTCTCTCTCTCTCTCTCTCTCTTTCTCTCTCTCCCTCCCTCCCTCCCTCCCTCCCTCCCTCTCCTTCCCCCCTCACACACACAGGGGAGGGGAAATCATTAGCAATCACCTCCAGAAGTGGTGAATGCTCCAACACTGGAAGTTTTTAAGAAGAGACTGGAAAGCCATTTGTCTGAAATGGTATAGGGTCTCCTGCCTTAGCAGGGGGTTGGACTAGATGACCTCCAAGGTCCCTTCCAACTTATTATTATTATTATTATTATTATTATTATTATTATTATTATTATTATTATTATTATTATTATTATTATTATTATTATTATTAAGCCATTATTATGCCCCTTTGATTTTGGAAAAAGCTACGCAAGATTGAAATTGGCTGGAACTTGGTTGGGAGATAACCAGGATCTCCCAGACTTGTTGACCCAACAGAGAAGTATAAAAACTATTCAGGAAGAAAGCAAGAACAAAACTCTTTTGTAACACTGCCCAAAATCCATGGAAGGTTTCCAGGATAGTCAAGTTAAACAGGTTTGATTTGAATTACTTTTATACGGTATCACGTCCTGGGGTATATTTTACTAGATTGCACAATGCACAGAGAATTCCCTTTACAGGCTGGTGTAAAAGTACAGCAAACACATAACTTGGTTTTTGTTTTTTTTGTTTTTTTTAAAAAAAAAGCATAATAATCTCCTGAAATTCTTAAACCACAGGTCTGTTGTTGGTGAATTAAATGAATTAATTTAAATTAATTAAATGAATTTTTTGCCAGTACGGAGGTTCAGAGATGCAACGACGAGGAACAAGGGGTTGAGGAAATTGCCCACGGGGCAGGGAATGGTAAAAAAAATCAAGATGGCAACCACAGGTGTGGTCCTGTCACCCCTAAGAAAGGATCAGGATTGCGATAATCAAGTTACTGCTGCAATCTTGACTCTGGTGTAGAATTAATCTGTCAATAGTTCTGCGTAAATGTCTAGCACGTTTTTTCTCAATCTTGGACACTTGAAGACCTGCGGACTTTGACTCCCAAAATTCCCTAGCCAGTGGAATTCTGAGAGTTGAAGTCCATAGATGCTGGCTGGAAGATTCTGGGAGTCAAAGTTCACAGATGCTGGCTGTGGAATTCTGGGAGTTGAAGTCCATAGATGCTGGCTGGAGGATTCCGGGAGTCAAAGTTCACAGATGCTGGCTGTGGAATTCTGGGAGTTGAAGTCCACACATGCTGACTGGGGAATTCTGGGAGTCAAAGTTCACAGATGCTGACTGGGGAATTCTGGGAACTGAAGTCCACAGGTCTTCATATACCCAAGGTATATGAGAAACACTGGTCTAGTATATCAAACGTAGGTCAACTCTGTTGAGTGACAGCACAAAGCACCTTGAAGACATGGTTAGGCTGTCGCTGGTATCTTGAAGGGCACCAACTTGCCCTCTCCCTGTGTTCAGCTGGTCTTGACAGCTCGTATTTATTTATTTTACTGATTAATTAAACTGACAGAACCGCTCATTTCACAGTATATGACTCTGGGCGGTGTCCAGGGATTACCTATGTCAAAACAGCTGTCACAGTCAGATTGCCCTATTTCCAAACCGATTCCAAGCAAGTCTGTGGGAATGCCTCCTGGGAACACCACGAAGGAAATGTTTAACCACGTGAATGCTTTTGGTTTTGCTCTTGAGCTCAAGCCAACTGGACAAGCGGAAAACACTTAGCAAATGTCTTACTTAGCAACAAAAATGTTGGGCTCAGTTGCGGTCATAAGTTGAGGACTACCTGTATGTTGGTTGAGGTAAGGCATGGAGAACTACACAAACGAAGCAGTTAAATGCTTCCTTACTAAAGCAAGTGGAATCACGGTGAAGAAAACCTTAAAAAAACGCTAAACAAGCTAAGCTAAAACAAAAAAATATAGTTCAGAGCCTTTACATGTTCTTTATACCCTTAGGGTAAAATCTGAGTTTGTTTTGCCCAAGTTTCTGTATGCCCCAGAATAGTTTTGCAATCCTTGCTGGCATCAAGAGGTGTGGCTTCCGATAAGAGATGAGCCACTGCAGAATCCTCAGATAGCCAGAAGAGAAGAAACAGAATAACAGAGTTGGAAGGGACCTTGGAGGTCATCTAGTCCAACCCCCTGCTCAGGCAGGAAACCCTATACCATTTCAGACAAATGGTTGTCCAGTCTCTTCTGGAAAACCTCCAGTGATGGAGCATTCACAACTTCTGGAGGCAGGTTGTTCCACTGATAAATTGTTCCGACTGTCAGGAAATTCCTCATTAATTCTAGGTTACTTCTCTCCTTGATTAGTTTCCATCCGTTGCTTCTTGTCCTGCCTTCAGGTGCTTTGGAGAATAGCTTGACTCCCTCTTCTTTGGGGCAGCCCCTGAGATATTGGAACACTGCTATCATGTCACCCCTGGTCCTTGTCTTCATTAAACTACACATAGCCAATTCCAGCAACCGTTCTTTATATGTTTTAGCCTCCAGTCCCCCAATCATCTTTGTTGCTCTTCTCTGCACTCTTTCTAGAGTCTCAACATCGTTTTCACATCATGGTGACCAAAACTGGATGCAGGATGCCAAGTGTGGTTTTACTAAGGCATTATAAAGTAGTTCTAACGCTTCGCATGATCTTGATTCTATCCTA
This sequence comes from Vipera berus, assembly GCF_964194415.1. Taxonomy (NCBI): domain Eukaryota; kingdom Metazoa; phylum Chordata; class Lepidosauria; order Squamata; family Viperidae; genus Vipera; species Vipera berus. Next base: position 8,167,942 of record NC_138203.1, read on the forward strand.
TTAAGGCAGCCTAGGACTGTGTTGGCTTGGTTAATAGCTGCAGCACACGGCTGGCTCATGTTTAAGTGATTCTCCATTAGGACTCCTAGATCCCTCTTGGACAGACAAGGCAACTGGCTATTTCGAAACTGCATTTAAAAACAAAAAATGCTCATTATTTCCTGGGGTCACAGCATGGGTGTGGATCCATTTTCCTCAACTTGGTGTCCTCCTCTAGATAGATAAACCTTCAACAGGGAGGAAGGAAGGAAGGAAGGAAGGAAGGAAGGAAGGAAGGAAGGAAGGAAGGAAGGAAGGAAGGAAGGAAGATGTCGAGACTCTAGAAAGAGTGCAGAGAAGAGCAACAAGGATGATTATGGGGCTGGAGGCTAAAACATATAAGGAACGGTTGCTGGAATTGGGTATGTCCAGTTTAATGAAGAGAAGGACGAGGGGTGACATGATAGCAGCCTTCCAATATCTCAGGGGCTGCCCCAAAGAAGAGGGAGTCAAGCTAGTCTCCAAAGCCGCTGAAGGCAGGACAAGAAGCAACGGATGGAAACTAGTCAAGGAGAGAAGCAACCTGGAACTAAGGAGAAACTTCCTGACAGTTAGAACAATTAACCCGTGGAACAACCTCCCTCCAGAAGCGGTGAATGCTCCAACACTGGAAGTTTTTAAGAAGAGACTGGACAGCCATTTGTCTGAAAGGGTATAGGGTTTCCTGCCTGAGCAGGGGGTTGCACTAGATGACCTCCAAGGTCCCTTCCAACTTTATTATTATTATTATTATTATTATTATTATTATTATTATTATTATTATTATTATTATTATTATTATTGAAAAGGGAGGAAGGGAGGGAGGAAAGGAGAAAGGAAGAAAGGATCTATTTATGGTGGCTTCATCCTCCTTCCTTCCTTTCTTCTTTCCCTCTGGTTCATGTCACTCCAGCCCACCGCTGAAGGTGTGGGGCCCGGAGGGAGCAGGAAACCCCTTGGGCTTGAAGGCCACTCACCCATTTGCCCATCTGCTCACCGTTGAGGACAGCCGATCTTTAATGTCAATGGCACAGAAGCACAATAGCAAAACATTCCCTCCCCATAAAAGGCCAACATCAAAGGAAGCCAGCAGGGTTGACCTCCGGATGACTAAACAAACTCCCACTGACCTGAAGAGGATCCGTTAATGCCCATTGGCAAAAACTATTGAATGGGGAAGGAGGCCCCGAGAGCATGCATCTCCTTTCAAAGGCCTCTTTTTTTTCTTTCTGTCTTTGATTTATCTCACTATAGGGAACTCAGAGTGGCTTATAAAATATTTCCTTTCTCCAGCATTTTCCCACAACAGCAGCCCTCTGAGATGGAAGAACTGGGTTACTCTGGGGTCAGAACTGGACCACTTGCTAGGGCCAACTCACCTCCGGTCAACTCACTGTGGGACAAGTCAAGAAATATATATTTTTTTTAAAAAAAAGAAATGGTTTTCATTTTTGTCATTCACATTTCATCTTGTCCCTCCTTTGGCACCCTTTCTTTAATGATTCTATCCCGCCGTTTCTTCGATATTGTCCCACTGCACGCTGACCGCGGGGAAGTTGCCCGTGGTGAGTTGGCCACGTCGACCTATCTGGGCTCCTTCAAAATCAGAAGAATTCTGTTCACTTCTGAGCTCTACTTATGCCTTTAAAAAAAATCTGTAAAGAAATGAGGGTGGCTTGGAGGTTGGTCAAAAATGAAGTGATATAGTCTTTGTTAATGAATAAGCTTTGGAGTTGAATGGTTATAAGAGACTTAATGAGTGGAATATAATTGTTAGTTTAGAAGTAGATATAATGTGAAATTTTTGAAATGGTTTTCAATTTTTTGATTTCTTCGTTTTTTGTATATTGTAAATGGTTTTTTTTGTCTTTGTTGGTGTATGGTGTGTTTTTAACACGAAATGTAAATAAAGATTCATTTATTAAAAAAAATCTGTTAGAGGCAAAAGCAGCTACCAGACGTCTTCTGATGTTAAGCTAAGAAAACATCACTATGGCTGGGAGAAAACATTTGTAGTTTCAAGGTTGGTGGTCTCCGAACTTGGTTGCTTTCTTGCAGATATTTCATGACCAAATTAAATAGTATTACCAGAAGGGAGTGGGGTTCAGGAGGAGGAGGAGGAGGAGGAGGAGGAGGAGGAGGAGGAAAACTGTGTAGGCATTGGTGCTCTCTGAACTGGGTTGTTTTCTTGCAGACATTTCCTTACCCAGCTAAGTCACCTCATCAGTGCTAGACGTGAGTGGGAGGAGGAGGAGGAGGAGCAGGAGGAGGAGGAGGAGGAGGAGGAGGAGGATTGTAGGGTCCTTGGTGCTCTTTGATCTTGAATGTTTTCATGCATATGTTTCATGACCCAACTAAGTAATATTATCAAAAATGAGGGGGTTCAGGAGGAGGAGGAGGAGGAGGAGAGGACCGAGGGGTCTTTGATGTTCTCTGAGCTTGGTTGTTTTCTTGCAGATGACTCATATTTATGACGGTTGCAGTGTCCTGGGCTCGCGTGTTCCCCTTTTGCGACCTTCTGACGAGCAAAGCCAATGGGGAAGCCAGATTCACTTAACGACTGAGTTACTAAGTTAATAACTGCAGTGATTCGCTAAATTCGAGCTGCATTGGCTGCCAGTTGTCTTCCGAGTGAGATTCAAGGTTTTGGTAATGGTTTTCAAGGCCCTACATGGCATGGGTCCGGAGTACCTCGGGGACCACCTGCTGCCGGCGTCAACTTCCCTCCGCCCTGTGCGTTCCCACAGAGAGGGCCTCCTCAGGGTGCCACCGGTCAGAGAATGTCGGCTGGTGGCCCCCAGGGGGAGGTCCTTCTCTGTGGGCGTCCCGGACTTATGGAATCAGTTGCCGGTTGAGCTCCGGACGGCGCCCGACCTTCGCTCCTTCCGACGCGATCTGAAAACCTATTTATTCGAACAAGCCGGCCTGGCCTGATGGGGGATGTGTTGGGGTTTTTATTGTGGTTTTTTACTTTATTATTTATTGTTTTAACCTGGGCTTTTATTTAATTCTCTTTTTAACTTTTGTATTTTGTATTTTATATGTGCCCTGTTCACCACCCTGAGTCCTTCGGGAGAAGGGCGGTATACAAATATAATAAACTTAAACTTAAACTTAAACTGTGGGAAGAACTATCATAAAATGGGGCAAAAGTCATGTAAGAATAGTTTCACTTAGCAATGGAAATTTGGGGCTGTAAGTCAAGAATCACCTGTATGTGAAAGCTTTGACTAAATTCGGGATGGGCAGCATGGAGATCAGCAGCAAGGAGCTCCTTTGGTGATGATTCACTGCAAATTAAAAATTGCAACTTGGGATTTAAGAGGTGTAAAGGGGGAAGGGTGTGAAGGAAGGCATCAAAGGAAAAACAAAGGAAAGTAGATAAGAAAAAGGGAAGGGAGCAACAAGTTTAAAGGAATGCAATATACCAATAAATGAAGTGGCAGAGCTGATGGATACATGCAAGGAGGTAAAGCATGTATCCATCAGGAATGACAGAGCCAAAATGTATGTTGGAAAATAAGAATTGTTATCTCCCAGGTTGATCTCAGTATGTATGAACAAAGGAACTGTGGGATCCTTAGTGCTCTCTGAACGTGGCTGTCTTCTTGCAGACATTTCATGACCCAACTAAGTATAACATCTAAAGTGGTAGAAAGGAGTGAGGTTTGCAGAGAGGAGGAGAAAGAGGAGGAAGAGGAGGAGGAAGGGAAGGGCAACTATGAGGTCCTTAGTGCTCTGTGAGCTTGTTGGTTTTCTTGCAGACATTTCATGACCCAACTAGGTAACATCTTCAGTGTAAGAAAGGAAGGGGGTTTGCTCTCTGTTTATATATAGGTATTTTGCCCTCCCACATCTGGAAGATATCAAGTTGGAAAACCATTTTGACCAATATAAGAGAATATTTGTAGCTCAGGGTTGAACTGTGGAGTCCTTGGTTGTCTCTGAGCTTGGTGGTTTTCTTACAGATGTTTCATGATCCAACTAGGTCACATCTTCAGTGCTAGAAGGGAGTGGGGTTTACAAAAAGGAGGAGGAGGAGGAGGAGAGGAGGAAGGAGGAATGAGGAGGAGGAAGCAGAAGCAGAAGAAGCAGAAGCAGGGGGAGGAGGGGGAGGGGGAGGAGGAGGAGGAGAAGAAGAAGAAGAAGAAGAAGAAGAAGAAGAAGAAGAAGAAGAAGAAGAAGAAGAAGAAGAAGAAGAAGAAGAAGAAGAAGAAGAGGAAGGAGGAGGAGGAGGAGGAGGAGGAGGAGAAGGAGGAGGAGGAGGAGGAGAAGAAGAAGAAGAAGAAGAAGAAGAAGAAGAAGAAGAAGAAGAAGAAGAAGAAGAAGAAGAAGAAGAAGAAGAAGAAGAGGAGGAGGAGGAGGAGGAGGAGGAGGAGGAGGAGGAGGAGGAGGAGGACTGTGATGTCCTTGGTGTTGTCTAAGCTTGGTGGTTTTCTTGCAGACATTTCATGACCCAACTAGGGAGCATCATTAGTGCTAGAAGGCAGTGGGGTTTGCAAAGAGGAAGAGGACAACTGTGAGATTCTCAGTGCTCTCCAGGCTTGGTCATTTTCTTGTAGATGTTTTCTGACTCAATAAAGTAACATGCTCAATGCTAGAAGGGAGGGGGGTTGAGGAGGGGAGAAAGAGGAGGAGGAGGAGGAGGAGGAGGAGGAGGACTGTGGGCTCCTTAGTTCTGTCCAGGCTTGGTCGTTTTCTTGCAGATGTTTCATGACAAAAGTAGTAAATGCTAGTAAGGAGTGGGGTTTACTTCTGTTTATATACATATGGCTTGCCCTGTCAGTGTTGGTGAGAGTGGCCTTGGCAGTTCCTTGATTGGAGTGTGATTTACTTCTTGATTGTTGGTCTAGATCGAAGGTGGAGTTAATCTGTGCTTATCTCAGTGTTTGCTGGTGAGGAAGTGTTTTGGTCTTTCACCTTTTTTGATTGACTCTGTGGAATGGAATGAAGAGGTTGCCTATCTCAATTTGCTTGTCAATAGCCAATTTGTCAAAGTGCCAGGCTTCCAGGAATTCTCTAGCAAGTTTGGACTTGGCTAGGTCTAGGATGCTCAGAGCTTCCCGGTTGAAATGATGGTTAACTTATCTCTGTCCTTGTATTGTGAAATTAAAGAGGTTTCATCGTGTCTTCTGATTGCTAGTTGCTATACATGGATGTGTTTTGTTTCCATCCAGAGGGAAGATCAATTCCCCTAGCACAGGGGTAGGCAACCTTGGGCTCTTTTATGACTGGTGGACTTCAACTCCCAGAATTCCTGAGCCGGCCACGCTGAGGGAAAAGGGAGAGGTTTCCAAGCTGAGCCGTGCTGGCTCAGGAATTCTGGGAGTTGAAGTCCACGAGTCATAAAAGAGCCCAGGTTGCCTAACCCTGCCCTAGCAGGTCAAGTATATTGTGGAAACATAGCCGGTGTTGGGTCAGAAGCAGGGAAAAGCAAACCCAGTTAGCCATCTGTTGAGTTGCAAAGTTGTACTTAATAAAGGGGGTCTGGGTTGCTCACTCAGGTTGGTGGTTTTCCTGCAGATATTTCATCATTAAACTCGATAACTAGGTTAGTGGATTGATAAAGTTACCTAGTGGGGTAATGAAAACAACCAAGCTCAGAGAGCACCAAAGACCCCATGGTCTTCCGCTTCCTCCTCCTCCTCCTCCTCCTCCTTCTTCTTCTCCCCCCCCCCCCACCCCACAACCCTCTCTCCTTTCTAGCACTGATGATGTTACCTAGTTGGGTCATGAGAGCATCAAGGACTGTGCACAAATAGAAATACAAAGGATTCAATGCAATTCGTTCGTATCAAACAGTGGCATTTGCAAGGCCAATCTATTTATTACAGTCCAGTTTACAAATACTGCAAAACAATCACAGCAATTATACAAGACATGTATTAATTTCATTTTTAAAAAAAAAATAATACCTGGAAATACAATACAAATGGTAAAAACTTTACAGATTGTTCAGGGAACCCATAATTTAAGGAAGCTTGCATCACACAGGCAATAGGAAGAGTTCTCTCTCCGTGTGTGTGTGTGTGTATCTTACATAGTTTCATTGGAAGTGCTTTTTTTTTTAAAAGGATAGGTTAGGGTCCAGATGAATTTTTATTGATTTTATTTGTATTCTGCCTTTATTATTTTTTACAAATAATTCAAGGTAGGGAACATACCTAATACCCCTTCCTCCTCCTACACAGCAACCCTGCACAGTGGGTTGGACTGAAACAGAATGACTGGCCCAAAGTCACTCAACCAGCTTTTGAGCCTAAAGTGGAAACTAGAACTCACCATCTCCTAGTGATTGGCCCAAAGTCACCAAACTGGCTTTCATGGCTAAGGCAGAACTAGAACTCACCATCTCCTGGTGGTTGGCCCAAAGTCACCAAACTGGCTTTCATGGCTAAGGCAGAACTAGAACTCACCATCTCCTGGTGGTTGGCCCAAAGTCACTCAACTGGCTTTCATGGCTAAGGCAGAACTAGAACTCACCACCTCCTGGTGGTTGGCCCAAAGTCACCCATTCAAATTTCACGCCTAAGGCCAGACTAGAACTCACCATCTGGTTTCTAGGCTGGTGCCTTAACCACTAGATTAAACTGACTCTGAAAAAACTGGAGGTATTGCCTGATATTACTAATCTACACTTTTCTTTTCTTCCCAGTTCTGTTGTACTACCCACTAGGCATTAAAAATATCCCTATGTAAAAGACCTGGGCCAAAATTCAACACTCAGTCCTGCCACACACATCCCTGGGTGTGAATGACACGTGGTAGTAGTAACTATCTGAAGATCTCTTTATAAATGTGCGTTTAAGACAATGAAGTAAAAAAAACAAGTTAAAGCAAGAATTAAATGTACACAGTGGTTTTTCAGTAAGCAAAAGACTTAAATGCTTGGGACAAAAATTATTTGTCTAGAATAATCTAGAGAAATTTCTAGTTGGCCTAGAAAGACAGCATGGGACCCTCCAAACATTTTTCTACAATGTTTGGCTTAAGGTCAACAACAGTAAAACAATTGCATTTTCCTCTTGATGGGATTTTTCCCTGTCTATCCGCACTCTTGAATTCAATTCCTATTGTCAGAATTTTCTTTTTTTTGCAACAAACGAAGAGAAAAAAAAAGTTGGCCAAATTTAGGACTTCGGCCTGGTTTGCCTCCAGAAGTTGTGGGTACTCCAGCACTGGAGATTTCCAACAAAATATTGAATAATCATTTTTCTGGAATGGTATCGGGTCTCCCGTTTGAGCAGAGGGTTGGACTAGAAGACCTCCAAGGTCCGACTCTCTTATTCGGTATCTTGTATCATTGACTCATTCACCCTAAATGTTTTGCAGAAAATCCAGCCCTATAAATGAATGGATTGGGACTATCCAGCTGTGCACAACAGATGTAATAGCTTTTTTCCCCATCCTTTTCTCAAACCGTGGCCCACAAATTTATTTACAAAGATGAATCTATACCCTCCAAACACATCTGATGCCAAAAGAAGAAGCAACAGGGGAGCGGCAAACCTGTTAGGACTTAGTGAAAGAGGAGCCCCAGGTAGCCAAAACATCCCAACTGGAAGCACAACTATTGGACAGGTGGTCCCACAGAGCAAGCTAAGTTGGATCATAATCCCCCAACAAGACAAGAGATATGCACATTCACTGGCAGTTTCCCCCATCTGGTGACCTCCAGATCTGCTGGGACTGCAATTCTCATTCTTCCTAGCCAATATGGTCAAAGAGGAGCCTGGGAATTCTAGTTCCCAAACATCTGGAAGGAACTTGATGGGAGAAAGCTACCTTAATAGAAACATCAACATGTATGTTCACAGGCAGCTCCCTTCACCTGGTAACCTCCAGGTCTGCCGGTACTGCAATTCCCATTCTCCCCAGACAACATGATCAAAAAGGAACCTGGGAATTCTAGTTCCAGAAACGTCTGGAAAGAACTGGAGGGGGGGGGGAAGCTGCCTTGACAAAAAGATGAAGGGTAGACCTGCACATTCCTATGCCGTTCCCTCCATCTGGTGACCTCCAGATTTGGTGGGCCTCCAATTCCCATCATCCCCAGCCAGCAGGTTGAAAGAAGAACCTGGGAATTCTAGTTCCAAAAACATCTGGAGGGAACCTGATGGGAGAAAGCTGCCTTAACAAAAAAACATCAAAGGTAGACAAAGAAGTAAGTGTAGAGAAGGCTTCAAACTCCTGTTGTGAGAACATTTTGCTTTCTTCTTTGGTTCTTTTCAGTTTTTAAATTTTTATCTTCTTTTTTTTTAAAAAAAAATTGTTCAAGGAGCAAGTGCATTGCTCAGCAGCTTCAGACATTGTCCCTCTGCTTCACGTTGGACAGCTTGACGCTCTCCTCGTCGTTGGCTTCAGGAGGTGGTTCATCATGGCAACCTATCATCAGCTGGTAGACCATCACACCTGCAATGGCACCAAGGAAGGGGGCAACGATAGGAATCCACCACCAGTGTCCACAAGCGCTGTAAGATACAAGCAGGGGAAATGGTGAGATGAAATGTAGTTGGCTAGGTCAATAGGAGAGAATATTGGGAGTTCAGGGCTGAACTGTAAGGTCCTGGGTGTTCCCTGAGATTGGTTGTTTGTTGGCAGACATTTCATGACCCAACTAGGTAACATCATCAGTGCTAGAAGGGAGTGGGGTTTGTGGAAAGGAGGAGGAGGAGGAGGAGGAGGAGGAGGGGGAGAGGGAAGGACTGACTGTGGAGTCCTGGGTGCTCTCTGAGCTTGGATGTTCATTTGCAGACATTTCATGAGCCAACTAGGTAACATCATCCATGCTAGAAGGGAGTGGGATTTGTGGAAAGGAGGAGGAGGAGGAGGAGGAGGAGGAGGAGGAGGAGGAGGAGGGACTGTGGAGTCCTGGGTGCTCTCTGAGCTTGGATGTTCATTTGCAGACATTTCATGAGCCAACTAGGTAACATCATCAGTGCTAGAAGGGAGTGGGATTTGTGGAAAGGAGGAGGAGGAGGAGGAGGAGGAGGAGGAGGAGGGGGAGAGGGAAGGACTGACTGTGGAGTCCTGGGTGCTCTCTGAGCTTGGATGTTCATTTGCAGACATTTCATGAGCCAACTAGGTAACATCATCCATGCTAGAAGGGAGTGGGATTTGTGGAAAGGAGGAGGAGGAGGAGGAGGAGGAGGAGGAGGAGGAGGAGGAGGAGGAGGAGGAGGAGGAGGAGGAGGAGGAGGGACTGTGGAGTCCTGGGTGCTCTCTGAGCTTGGATGTTCATTTGCAGACATTTCATGAGCCAACTAGGTAACATCATCCATGCTAGAAGGGAGTGGGATTTGTGGAAAGGAGGAGGAGGAGGAGGAGGAGGAGGGATGGACTGTGTAGTCCTGATTGCTCTCTGAGCTTGGATGTTCATTTGCAGACATTTCATGACCCAACTAGGTAACATCATCAGTGCTAGAAGGGAGTGAAGTTTGTTTAGGGGAGGAGAAACAGAAGGAGGAAGAAGAGAAGAGGATGGACTGTGGGGTCCTGGGTGCTCTCTGAGCTTGGTTGTTCGTTTGCAGACATTTCATAACCCAACTAGGGAGGGAGTGGGGTTTGTGGAGAGGAGGAGGAGGAGGACTATGGGGTCCTTGTTGCTCTCCGAGCTTGAGTTGTTTTCTTGCAGACATTTCATGACCCAGGTAGGTCACATAATCAATGCTACCAGTATCAGTAGTGCTATTATCAGTAGCATTGAAGATATTTACCTAGTTGGGTCATGAAACGCCTGCAAGAAAACCACGAAGGTCAGAGAGCAGCAAGGAATTCACAGTTGGGTATGTCTCCTCTCTTCCCTTCACCCTCAGTGACCTATTTCTATTCATGCTTTTCAAGATCATAGGGGGGGGTCATCTTTCTCTTTCCCCCCCCCTTGGCTTTGAACTATCTCTTCTTTTTACTGAATTGGACAGGTAAAACTGAATTTTAGGATTCCTGCCTATCAACCTTTTGCCCAGGATCCAGCAAAACTGTAGCATCAACGTAGATTCATTGGGCAATCATTAACAATGGAATTGTTCCTCACCTCCACACCCCAGTTCCACACCCCATCTCACCGACTGTGCCTTCTAGACATTTCCCTTGGCACCGAACAACAATCATAGCAATATCAACCAATCAGACTAGAACTGGAAGGGACCTTGGAGGTCATCTAGTCCAACCCCCTGCTCAAGCAGGAGACCCTATACCATTTCAGACAAATGTTTGTCCAGTCTCTTCTTAAAAACTTCCAGTCCTGGAGCATTCACCACCTCTGGAGGCAGGTTGTTCCACTGGTTAATTGTTCTCACTGTCAGGAGGTTTCTCCTTAGTTCTAGGTTGCTTCTCTCCTTGACTAGTTTCCATCCATTGTTTCTTGTCCTGCCTTCTGGTGCTTTGGAAAATAAGTTCAAAAACACACACACACACACCCCACACCCCACACCCCGCTTCTTTGTGGCAGTCCCTCAAATACTGGAACACTGCTATCATGTCACTCCTAGTCCTTCTATTCATTAGTCTAGCCCAACCCAAATCCTGCAACCGTTCTTCATAGGTTTTAGTGAAAAACAGAAGAGCAAAAGAGCTGAAAGGGGCCTTGGAGGTCTTCTAGTCCAACCCCCTGCTCAAAGTTCAGTCACAGACCAGACACGGAAGGCACTTACGTGAAAACACCGGTGCCCCAGCCAGCAATGGCGGTGAAGAGACGGGGCCCAAAGTCTCGAGCTGGGTTGACGGCGTAACCAGAATTGAAGCCCATGGACGTCCCAATAACCAAGATGACGAAGCCAACTGTGAAGGCCTCCAAACCTCTTGGGACGGGGTTGTTGTAAGGATCCACAATGGCCAGCACACACACTATCAATGCTGCAGTGCCAATGAACTAAGAAGGAAGAGGGTAGAAAGAAGGAGATTAAAACACGTGTTCCTCAAAGAAATAGGAAGTCACTTTGATAAATCTTAAGAGTGTCTTGACAATGACACAAAAGGGAAGGGGCCTTGGAGGTCTTCTAGTCCAACCTACTGCCCAAGACAGGAGACCTTATAACACACACTTAGACCTTCTCCAGAATGACCTGTCCCCGATATGCCCTTCAGGTGTCCCATCTATCACCATCCATCCACCACGATGCTGTTTGTGGTTTTCTTCTCTTCTACCTGTCCCAACATTATTTAATTTAATTCCATTTATATCCCGCCCTTCTCCGAAGACTCAGGGTGGCTTACAAGCTTAGCAGTAGCCTTCATTCTATGTATATGCCTGCTTATTAGGGCTTTCACACACACACCCCAAGCGGCATTATTACAAAGTCAGCTTAATTGCCCCCAACAATCTGGGTCCTCATTTTACCTACCTGGGAAGGATGGAAGGCTGAGTCAACCTTGAGCCTGGTGGGACGCGAACCTGCACTAATTGCAGGCAGCTGGTGTTACTTAAGGAGGCATTAGCCCACTGCTCCACCAAGAATGCTAGACTTCAAAAGAGAAACAACCTAGGTACAACGTGCTAAGCTATTATGGTCATCTCAAGAGACTGAAGCTTAACAGAATAACAGAGGTGGAAGGGACCTTGGAGGTCTTCTAGTCCAACCCACTGCTCAGGCAGGGAACCCTATACCATTTCAGACAAAGGATGTCCAATCTGAAAAAACCTCCTGTGTTGGAGCACCCACAACCTCTGAAGGAAAGCCGTTCCACTCATTAATTGTTCTCACTGTTATAAAATTTCTCCTTGGTTCTAGGTTGCTTCTCTCCTTGATTAGTTTCCATCCGTTGCTTCTTGTCCTGCCCTCAGGAGTTTTGGAGAATAGGTTGACCCCCCTCTTCTTCTTCACCAGAGGGCAAGACAACAAACAATGGTTGGAAACTGACCAAAGAGAGAAGCAACCTGGAATTAAGGAGAAATTTCCTAACAGTGGGGATAATTAACCAGTGGGACAGCTTGCCTCCAGAAATTGTGGGCACTCCATCACTGGAGGTTTTTAAGAAGAGGCTAGGCAGTCACTTGCCTGAAATGGTATAGGTTTTCCTGCTTGAGCAAGGGGCTGGACTAGAAGACCTCCAAGGTCCCTTCCTATTCTATTCTATTCTATTCTATTCTATTCTATTCTATTCTGTTCTGTTCTGTTCTGTTCTGTTCTGTTCTGTTCTTTGCGGCAGCCCCTCAAATATTGGAACACCGCTATCACGTCATCCCTAGTTTGTCTTTTCATCAACTAGGCTTTGCTTAATATTCCCCCAATATGATCGTGTTGAGTCTGGACATTTGTGCCTTACCTGGTCAAAAAATCCATTGAGGGAATTCAAGTGTTCTGACGGATAGGTGGCAAAGATGCCAGCCGTCCCATTGGGACCCACTACAAAGAGTTGGTTTTCACCGAATGCCCAGATGGCATCTAGAAAAAGGGATCAAAACAGAGAATTGAAGGAAACCACCCAGAATTCCTTCCCAATCACCCCCCAAAAGAAGTTCCATCAAAGCCATGCCTCCTTTTTCAGAGGTATCACACGGTACAACACAGGTTTAAAAAAACGGTCAGGACTTTGATCATGCAGTTGCAGTCCCCATCTTGACCTTTCTTGACACACACACACACACACACACACACACACACACACATCAGACACCCCCGGGCAGGGCAACAGCCCTGAAGATAATTCAGCTTTTTACTGTTTCCATCATAATGAGGAGTTTTAAACCTTTCCCTGTTAAACAAAGGTGTCTTTTGAGGTCCACTAGGATCAATAAAGCTGATAGTGCCACGAGACTTGACGCAAACAGCTTAGATGGACTGCAAATCCAATATGAATTCAGCATTTCTTTCTTCTAGCCTATGCTGAGAAGACAGGAAATGCTCTTGTTTCAACAGAAGAGAATCTTTGTAGCTCAGAGTTTAACTGTGGGATCCTGGGTGCTCACTGAGCTTGGTGATTTTCTTGCAGATGTTGCATAACCTAACTAGGTAACATCTTCAGTGCTATAAGGGAGTAGGGTTGACAGGGAGTAAGGTTGGCAGGGAGGAGGAGGAGGAGGAGGAGGAGTACTGTGAGGTCCTTGGTGCTCTCTGAACTTCTTTGTTTCCTTGCAGATGTTTCATAACCTGACTAGGTAACTTCTTCAGTACTATTAGGGTTGACAGGGAGTAAGGTTGGCAGGGAGGAGGAGGAGGAGGAGGAGGAGTACTGTGAGGTCCTTGGTGCTCTCTGAACTTCTTTGTTTCCTTGCAGATGTTTCATAACCTGACTAGGTAACTTCTTCAGTACTATTAGGGTTGACAGGGAGTAAGGTTGGCAGGGAGGAGGAGGAGGAGGAGGAGGAGGAGTACTGTGAGGTCCTTGGTGCTCTCTGAACTTCATTGTTTCCTTGCAGATGTTTCATAACCTGACTAGGTAACATCTTCAGTGCTATAAGGGAGTAGGGTTGACAGGGAGTAAGGTTGGCAGGGAGGAGAAGGAGGAAGAGGAGGAGGAGGAGGAGGAGGAGGAGGAGGAGCACTGTGAGGTCCTTGGTGCTCTCTGAACTTCGTTGTTTCCTTGCAGATGTTTCATAACCTGACTAGGTAACTTCTTCAGTACTATTAGGGTTGACAGGGAGTAAGGTTGGCAGGGAGGAGGAGGAGGAGGACTGTGGTGTCCTTGGTGCTCTCTGAACCTACTTCTTTAGTTACAGACATTTCATAACCTGACTAGGTAACTTCATCCGTGTTAAAAGGGAGGAGGAGGAGGAGGAGGAGGAGGAGGAGGAAAGGCAATGGAGGCCACCTGGATGAAGATGGAAGCTGAAGGAGATGGCCAGCCCTTGAAGCCAGGAAGAAAGAACTCCTTGAATGGACTCACCAAAGTATAAGCCGAAAACGATGCCTGCTCCGAGGAAAGCACCCAGGGTCTGGGCGAGGGTGTAAATCGGAAGCTTGATCCAAGGTTCCCGGGCCATGAAGCACATCGCAAAGGTGACCGCAGGATTCAAGTGACCACCTGTGTAAAAATATCCCATGGTTAGACAAATGTCCAAAATAAAAAGTAAAGTATGAGTGTCCCTCAACTTCCAATCGTTTGTTTAGTGAACGTTCAAAGTTACAACCGGACCGAAAAAAATGACTTATGACCGTTTTTCACATTTACAACCATTGCAGCATCCCCCATGGTCACATGATCCAAACTGGGGTGTAGCATCCTGTAGGTAGCATCCCCCAGTCACACAAGCACAATGTTACGACGTTTTTGCAGAAAAACAGCTTTGAATTCTAATTTTCGGCAAAAATGCCCCTTGAGCAAACAATGAATTTGCTTAACGGCTGTGGAGTTTGATTAACAACCTGCAACACAATGTGCTTTGATGGCAACTGTGTTTGCTTAATGACCGGGGCCAGTAAAGGTGGTAAAATCAACTCGGTCACGTGGTGACCCGCTTTGCAATCGTCGTGACTTACAACCGTACTGGGCAGACTCCACGAAAGACGTCACTTGAGGATTACTGAACTTGGGTCAGACTCTGGGACACGAGGAAGTAAGCAGAAGCCTTTGCATCACCATTGCTGCTTACTGACCCTAAGATATGGTCCGATCCAGCCCTCCAAGCCAAGCAAGGAACAAGGCCAACACTCTGAGCGGTTTAGTGAATGCACCCATTGTCTGGATTCTCTCAAGCCTCCAGTTTGCAAACACGGCAGTTTTGCTGCCTGCTAAAATGATCCATTTGTGTGAACCCCTCCCTCCCCTTGTGAATCAGACTAATAATGGAGATCAGAAAGGTTAGGCCTGGACAAGCAGTTAATATATCGCTTATTTTAAATATTTTAAACAGGAGGGCATTTCTGCATTGCCTGTGAAAGAAGAGGAAAAAAGGAAAGGGAAGGGAAGGGAAGGGAAGGGAAGGGAAGGGAGGAAAGAAAGAAAGAAAGAAAGAAAGAAAGAAAGAAAGAAAGAAAGAAAGAAAGAAAGAAAGAAAGAAAGAAAGAAAGAAAGAAAGAAAGAAAGAAAGAAAGGGGAAGGGAAGGGAAGGGAAGGGAAGGGAAGGGAAGGGAAGGGAAGGAAAGAAAGAAAGAAAGAAAGAAAGAAAGAAAGAAAGAAAGAAAGAAAGAAAGAAAGAAAGAAAGAAAGAAAGAAAGAAAGAAAGAAAGAAAGAAAGAAAGAAAGAAAGAAAGAAAGAAGGGGAAGGGAAGGGAAGGGAAGGGAAGGGAAGGAAAGGGAAGGGAAGGGAAGGGAAGGAAGGAAAGGAAAGAAGGAAGAAGGAAAAAGGGAAGGGAAGGGAAGGGAAGGAAAAAGGAAAGGGAAGGAAAGGGAAGGAAAGAAAGGGAAGCAAAGGAAAGGAAAGGAAAGGAAAGGAAAGGAAAGGAAAGGAAAGGAAAGGAAAGGAAAGGAAAGGAAAGGAAAGGAAAGGAAAGGAAAGGAAAGGAAGGAAGGAAGAAGGAAAAAGGGAAGGAAAGGAAAGGAAACTCTGTATTGCTGTGGATGTGAGCTGCCAGGTTTACGGTGCAGAAGATGGGTGGCCACGTACGTCTTTCAGATAAATAAAGTCCCCCTACCTGAGATTTGTCCAGCAATCAGAATCCCAAGCGTCACAGCAAAACCAAATGCCAGGTTGACCGTCAGGAAGCGGGCGTGAGTCCCTTTGCTGAGCACCAGCTGAGCCACGGAACCGCAACCGAACATCTGGAAAGAAGGAGGAATCTCGGTGAAGTCAAGTTTGAAGCCTCAGAAAAGGAGAGAATTCACTGGAGTCACACGGTCTTGGGAATGCCTTTCGGGCGCTCGGCAAGTGGCCCATATTCACATGTAGTCTTCGACTTAACAGCAGTTCACTGAGTGACCGTTCCAAGTTACAAGAGCACTGGGAAAGGAGAACTTGCGACTGTTTTTTCACACTTTAAGACCGTGACGACATCCCCAGGGTCACATGATCAATATTTCTGACACTTGGCAACTGACTCGTATTTATGACGGTCACGTGATCCCCTTTTGCAACCTTCTGACGAGCAAAGTCAAGGGGGAAGCCGGATTCATTTAACAACCGTGTTACTGATTTAACAAGTGCGGTGATTCACTTAAGAACCGTGCTACCGATTTAACGAGTGCAGTGATTCACTTAACAACGGCAGGGAGAGAGGTTGTACAATGGGGCAAAATTCACTTAACCGATGTCTCATTTAGCCACAGAAATGTTGGGCTCGCTTGTGGTCATACGTCAGGGACTTTTGGTGTAGCATTACGGAGAAGAGTTTCCGTGTAACCAAGAAACCAAGAAAATATTTTTTTTTCCATTTTATTTCAGGTTCTTATGCAATCAAGCCTTGTTTGCTCCCAGATTAGTTCCTTCCTCCTTCCACTGACAAGGTGATTAATGTTCACTCCATAGCAGAGGATAAAAAAGAAAATTCTGAATAGCTGTTTGACCTTGAGCTTTAAACCAAAAATGGACTTTGAATTGCATTCTTTGCCATTTTATGTCAGGCAATCCTATTATCTTTCAAATAAGGAGTTTCTTGCACCGGGGCGTGGACAAGATAAGATTTCTCCTGGACACCCTTGCCGTAAGTTTGGCTTTGGTACAACTTGATTACAACAACGCCTTTGGGCTTGACCAAAAACTGCCAAAAGAGTTGAGTTATTGAAAACTCCTGTCATGTTCTGGGCTGTCAAAAAACAATGGCTGTAATCTGAGAAAGGTTAAAGGAGAATGGCATGCCAAACTGGGCAATAAATCAATTGCGGGTCCAAACTTGAGGTCTGGAAGAGGGCTGAGGCTGAAAGAGAACAGAAACTGAACAACAGAGTTGGAAGGGACCTTGGAGGTCTTCTAGTCCAACCCCCTGCTCAGGAATGAAACCCTATACAGAATAACAGAATTCAGAATAAGAGTTGGAAGGGACCTTGGAGGTCTTCTAGTCCAACCCTACTCAAGCAGGAGACCCTATACAGAATAACAGAATTCAGAATAACAGAGTTGGAAGGGACCTTGGAGGTCTTCTAGTCCAACCCCCTGCTTGAGCTGGCAACCCTATACCATTTCAGACAGTTAAAAGTTATATTAAATCCATTTACACATTTTGCAGCTCCCTGGAAAAGGCGAGGAAAGAATGTCGTTTCTGCACTCCTCAATGGATCGTGGCTTTTTGATTCCATTTTCTTGGTGCCTCGGGATACAAACTTTCACAGTACCCATTATCCACTGCCTGAGACAGCCATCTTTATTTGTGTGACTTCCTCTCACCCCACCCACTTCAGAGACCTCAATTTTGTAGTGTACCAGACTGGTTCAATATCTCCAAGATAGTGCCGTGCTGTGGGGCATTATTAGTGCAGACAACGCATGTGTCACTTTTCACACAGAGCTGCCCTGTTTGAAGACCGACAAAGTCACTGCACTGGACACAACCATCTAGTGATTCTCAACTTCAGCAGCTTTAAGATGGGCAGACTTCAACGGCCAGAATTCTCCAGCCAGCTTTCTGGTTTCACTATGGGCTGCAAACGCCCCTATTCCAAACTGTTTTGCTTCTTAACTTTGTTAAGTAGTCCACAGCCCTGGATTCTTCCTGAGGTCTTCCACAGAAGATCTCATCAGCTCAACCTTCCTTGGTTTCTTAAAGTGAGCTAGCTATGGAGTTCTAGCTGCAGGTTCCCAAAGCTATCCATCAATCCTTCATCTCAAGAAGACATCTTGAGAATAGAATAGAATAGAATAGAATAGAATAGAATAGAATAGAATAGAATAGAATAGAATAGAATAGAATAGAATAGAATAGAATAGAATAGAATAGAATAGAATAGAATAGAATAGAATAGAATAGATGGAATGGAATTAATAGAATAGAATAGAATAGAATAGAATAGAATAGAATAGAATAGAATAGAATAGAATAGAATAGAATAGAATAGAATAGAATAGAATAGAATAGAATAGAATAGAATAGAATAGAATAGAATAGAATAGAATAGAATAGAATCAGAAAGAAGAGGGAATGGAGTAGAACAGAACAGAACAGAATAGAATAGAATCAGAAAGAAAAGGGAATGGATTGGAGTAGAACAGAACAGAACAGAACAGAATAGAATAGAATAGAATAGAATAGAATAGAATAGAATAGAATAGAATAGAATAGAGCTGGAAGGGACCTTGGAGGTCTTCTAGTCCAACCCCCTGCTCAAGCAGGAGAACCATCCTATACCATCTCAGACAGATGAATGTCCAGTCTCTTCTTAAAAATCTCCAGTGATGGAGCGCCCACGATTTCTGGAGACAAGCTATTCTCCTGGTTGATTGTCCTCACTGTCAGGAAGTTTCTCCTTAATTCCAGGTTGCTTCTCTCTTTCATTAGTTTCCAACCATTGTTTCTCATCCTTCTCTCTGGTGCTTTGGTGAGCAAACTGGCCCCCTCTGCCTTGTGGCAGCCCCTCAGATACTGGAGCACTGCTATCCTGTCTCCCCTGTTTCTTCTTTTCTTTAGACTAGCCAAACCCAAGCCCCGTACCCGTTCTTCGTATTTTTACAATATATGTAAAACAGTCCTCGAAAAGGGAGACTCCAGAGTCAAGATCCCAACAGATACTTCCAAAGCTTTAGCTCAACCTTTGGCAACTTTGTGGGCTTTCGCTCCCAGAATTCCCATACTGGCTTGGGAAATTTGGAACTTGAAGTCCACAGGTCTTCAAGTTGCCGTGGTTTGGACACCTGGTTTAGCCCAACCCAATCCAGATTCTCCAGCATGTTCTCCACCCATCAAGGCTTGCTGCTCTTGTTCTGTAGGCACCAGAACGAAGGAAAATCAAGATCAGGGTTTGCTAAGCCAAGTGACAAAGCCAACCAGGGTCCCACCCTCGTCCTGATCCAGATTGAACTCATCCTGTTGACGCCACCCTTTGGAGGGGAAAAAAAAAGAATAATGGGACAAGGAAAGAGGGGAGCGTGTATCCACAGGAACCCCGTGAGTGTTGCTTTGCTTGAAACGCCACCCTTAAATCACCTTCTTTCCATTTCCCTTTCCAACAGCTGCCCCACCTTGCCTGGGGTGTGTGTGTGTGCAGTGGGGAACACAGACAAAACACCTGCACAATTCTGCTTGTGTTCCCTGCCTTAGGGATAGCTCGTAAATGCCAAAGCCCAGTGGGTTCCTCCCAAAATTAATCTTCTTGTATTCCAGCAATCCCAAACTTCATTAAAGCTGTTAACAGATTTCATCTGCTCTGTTCCAAGAGGTGCAGTGGGGAGGGAGGCTTCCCTTTTTAAGCCTATCATCAGGCGCTCCCCGAAAAATTCTGCCTATTTTCAAGCTTTCAAAGTTTCTTTTGTTCTCCTGGGGATGTGATAGGGATCTTCTTGTGTGCAGCTTCGTTAATTAAACTTGGCACTGGGGAAATCTTTCTAGAGACAGGATAATGGTGCCAGGGTTGGGCAAGAAAGCTGGCGTTCACTAGCGTTTCGCAACGTTATGTTTTCCAACACAACCCCATGCATACCCGCTCACAAAAGAAAACTGCAGCTTGTCACAAATCAGCATCGTGAGGACTTGAAATCGTATTTTGCAAATAATAATAATAATAATAATAATAATAATAATAATAATAATAATAATAATAATAATAATAATAATAATATGTACAAACTTACAGGAACGTAAATCCTAACTTTCTCGACCACCTTAGCAGCTTTAAGCTTAAAGTTGCTGGGTTGAGAAAGCATGCCCTAACAGATTCAATGTAGCTTGCTTCTGAGTAGACTCAGAAGCAATGTTAGGCTGCAATCCTTTTTGAACTTAAAAAGGCAAGGTCTCTTTCCACAGATATATTCATGTATATCCATCCAATTAATATTTTGAAGCCTGTGTGCCACAAACACAAATAGGTGTGGCCCCAACTCATTGCAAGATCTTTTCAGTTAAATTGTGTTTTTACTGACTGATTGATCCAATCAGCCCGTTGATTAAAATCTGAAGCCTAATTCTCTCCCAATTAATCCACTCTTTTAAAGCCTTCTTGGGTTTAAATCAACCTTGTTTACTGATGACTGAGACGCTCAAGACATGTTGAAATCTCTGCTGATTCACCTCTAGTTTTGCATTTTAATTTCACTGTCCTTCTTGCTCTTTTGTACATGGTTCATTTGTACAATTTTAGGTTGCTGTTGTTTTTTGTCCATTGCAATTGAGAGGTTAACGGTTTTTTTAGACAAGAAGATATATGGACTTCAACTCCCAGAATCCCCCGGCTAATTTGGGTAACTAAAATCCATATGACTTAAAGTTGCTGAGATTGAGGAATTCTGTTTTAGACTCTTCCTTTCAGCTATTCAGACCTGGGCAAATATAATCTCTTTGCTCTTCCAATATCTACTTTTTTTAAAAAAAATCTGTTAGATCTTTTTTGTTATTCTCTCTTTGATTAATTTCCATCTGTTGCTTCTTGTCCTGCTTTCAGGTGCTTTGGAGAATAGGTGGACCCCCTTTTCTTTGTGGGAGCCCCTCAAATATTGGAAAACTGCTGCCATGTCACCCCTAGCAAAACCAGCTCTGACAAACCCCAAGCCAAACCCTACAGGTCACATTGGCCAATTGTAAATACATTGTTATGAGAACATGTCTCTGAGCTGGTCAGACACCTGGTGAGTCATCCTTGATTCTCACGGTCTGCCTTCTTTATCTATGTAGCCTGCATTCTATTTCCCTATCCTCGCCCCACGTTTGTTGGCGAGCTAAGAAGCAACAATTGTTGTACCAGCAAAGCAAGCTTCAAGCTTGACAAATAGAGTTGGAAGGGACCTTGGAGGTCTTCTAGTCCAATCCCCTATACATTTTCAGATAAATGATTGTCCAGTCTCTTTTTGAAAGCCTCCAGTGATCGAGCACCCACAACTTCTGAAGGCAACTTGTTCCACTGGTTGATTGTTCTTACTGTCAGGGAATTTCTCTGTAATTCCAGGTTGCTTCTCTCCTTGCTTAGTTTCCATCCATTGTTTCTTGTCCTGCCCTCAGGTGCTTTGGAGAATAGCTTGACACACAGAGACACCCTCTTCTTTGTGGCAGCCTCTGAGATTTTGGAACACTTCTATCACGTCTCCCCCAGTCCTTCTTTTCATTAAATTAGACATATCTAATTCCAACAAACACTCTTTCTATGTTTTAGCCTCCAGCCCTCTAATGGACATTTTAACATTAAAGATCTACACAGAACGTAAAGACACAGAACTGACCTACGTCAAGACCAAAAGGAGTTCAAATAATATTTAGGGAAAACCCAGACGTAAAAAGGAATTGCTGAGCTTCAACAACAGAACATGGTATCAAACTGCTGTTTGCAGAGACGTAAGGAATTACTTAAGCTGTTTGGCTGTAACCCATGGACTAACCCCATTACCCTTTAGGAATTTGGCCCTTAGGGAAGATAGGAGATAATTTTATTACCTCAGTAGCAGGCCAAATATTTCTTTCTTTGTCAGATTGCCAGTTAATTATCCAGAGTGAAAGCTCGGGACAGCTAAGAGATCCATAAAAGTCAACTCATGAATGTCAGGAGAGTATATCAAAAGGGCTGGGAATCTCCCCCCCCCCCCGAATTTCACACAATGTATTCATCAGAGCTGGGGGAACAATTCTTCCAGCCCATGCGCAGGGTGCCTCAATCTGCAGAGTTGTGTCTCCCGCAAATAAAACACCACCACACACACACACACACACACACAGAAAACCACAGCCCTCTAAAACGTACACTTCAGTTTGAGAAAACGTTCCCTTTGGCAGCCCTTGGCATTGCTGAAATGATTCAAAATCAGATTTAAAAATCCAGAAATTGGAAGGTTTGGTGATTTGATGGAACTGTAATTTGTGTCGATGGTTCTTCCCTCAGTTCGGTGGACATTTTTAGCCTTGTAGAAGCTCAGAGAAAGGCAGTTATCGGCCACATATGCTGACATTTCCCATTCCTGGTCTGAGGGATACGTGGGATTCAAATTTACTTACTTACTTACTTACTTACTTACTTACTTACTTACTTACTTACTTACTTATGGGGAGCTTGGTGCTCCCTGTGTGCAGGTTTTTTTTTTATTGCAGACGTTTCAGGACCCAATTATACTATACTACACGGTACTCTACAATTATATTTATTATACAATAATAATAAATACTTATTAATTAATAATTATTGTACAATAATTATACAATATTTGAGGGGCTCCTATAAAGACGAGGGGGGGTGTCAAACTATTTTCCAAAGCACCCAAAGGCAAGACAAGAAACAACGGATGGAAACTAATCAAGGAGAGAACTAATCAAGCCTAGAACTAAGGGGAAACTTCCTAACAGTGAGAACAACTAATTAGTAGAACGGCTTGCCTTCAGAAGTTGTGGGTGCTCCATCACTGGAGGCTTTTAAGAAAAGACTGGGCAACGATTTGACTGAAATGGTACAGGGTCTTCTACTCAAGCAGGGGGTTGGACTAGAGGACCTCCAAGGTCCCTTTCGACTCTGTTATTCTATGTTCTAACTAGGCAATGTCACCAGTGCTAGAAAGGAGGGGGTGGTTTGCTGTCTGTTCTCGGGTGGTTACTATCTCAGTAAAGAACAGCCTAATCAAGACATTACCAACAACATTCACACCAACACTGACAGGGCGAGCCACTAGTACAGGGGTAGGCAACCTTGGCTCTTTTGTGACTCGTGGACTTCAACTCCCAGAATTCCTGAGCCAGCCATGCTGAGGGGAAAGAGAGAGGTTTCCAAGCTGAGCCGTGCTGGCTCAGGAATTCTGGGAGTTGAAGTCCGCAAGTCATGAAGGGGCCAAAGTTCCCCCATGATGGCTCAGGAATTCTGGGAGTTGAAGTCCATGAGTCATAAAAGAGCCAAGGTTGCCTACCCCTGCACTAGTATATAAACAGAGCACAAACCCCCTCCCCTTCTAGAATTGATGAAGTTACCTATCTGCAAGAAAATAACCCAGTTCAGAGAGCACCAAGGACCCCACAGTCGTCGTCATCCTCCTCCTCCTCCTCCTCCTCCTCTCCACAAACCCCCCCTCCCTTCTAGCACTGACAATGTCCTCTAATTGGGTCATGAAATATCTGTGAGAAAACAACCCAGCTCAGAGACCAGATCAAGAAGCCCACCTTTCAACCCTGAGCTACAAAGATTCTGGCCTGATTTATTTAAAAGATTTACGTACAGCCGCCCATCCTACAAACTCTGGGCAGCTCTCACTTGGATTGCCACAATGTGCTTCGGCTCCATTAATTTCCAGGAATGGCTGTGCACAGGGGAGCAGTGGGTTGATGAAAGAATCAGCGTATTACGGAGTTACCTCGGTGCGCAGCACGGGCGTGGCGGAGATGGCAAGGCCCCGCCACTTCCCGCTTGCCGTTGTTTTTCTGCTTTTGCAAACCTCTAGGCAGCTCCTTGAACAGAGGAGGGGAGACCTGCCCCCTCCCCGCATTCTTCTCTCAATGGAGCTGTGGAGTTCTGATCCCAAACACTGGGGGAAAGCAACTCCAACTGTTGTGATGTGACAATATCATTGACCTCTCTCCCCGGTTTTCAGAAAAAGTTTACTCCAAGTAGAAAAACAAAAGAATGTCTTTTCTTCATCCCCCCCACTCCTATTGCAAGGAGAGATTAAGATGCTCAAAGTTTCCCACATCCTTTGCTAGAGACGACGGGTTGAGTTTGGCCAACGAGCTTAGACTCAACACCTGGCTGATTGTAGGTAGTCCTCAACTTACAACAGTTCATTTACTGACTGTTCTAGGTTACGGTGGCACTGAGAAATGGGACTTATGACTCTCAAGCATCGCAGTACGCCCAAGAGGATGCGATGAAAATTCAGGCACTAGGCAACGGACTCGTACGTATGACGCCTGTAGCATCCCAGGGTCATGTCATCCCCTTTTGCGACTTTCTAACCAGCAGAGTCAATGGGGAAGCCAGATTCCCTTAACCACCGCGTTGCTAACTTAACCGCGGTGATTCACTTAAGCACTGTGCCAAGGAAGGTCATAAAACGGGGCAACCTTCAACTCAACCGTGGTCTCCCTTAGCACGGAAATTTGTGGCTCAATTGTGGTCATAAGTCGAGGACCCCCTGTCCTTTGGGGCCGATTCATTCTGTGAATTGAGCCCGCTGAATGACTTCAAGCAGATTCTACTTAAGCGTGGAGAGGTGCCCCATGAGACTTGCCTTGGAAAAACTGCACGATGGGCATTATTTAAGGCAGGGGTAGGCAACCTTGGCTCTTTTATGACTCGTGGACTTCAACTCCCAGAATTCCTGAGCCAGCGTGGCTGGCTCAGGAATTCTGGGAGTTGAAGTCCACGAGTCATAAAAGAGCCAAGGTTGCCTACCCCTGGTTTAAGAAATGTCATGGGTTGGGCAAGAGTTTAGCTCCTGTGAAATGGAAGGCTTAACCTCCCTGGCCATAAGCAACGGTTCAGTTACAGCCTCCCGAAAGGATTTGGAGTAAGGTAAGTAGGGCTAAAGAGGTGCAAAAATCACCTGGCAGGTTTGCCAACCAATGACCAACGTGATGTTTGGAGAATGTTGGATGGTACCAAGGTGATCACTCTCAACCAAAACTTAAACAGAAGGAGCTGCTATTATTCAGAGGAATTAGCTTGCAAAGTTAGCCGTGTTTCTCTTTCTTCCCTTCTCTTCCCGTCCTTTCTCTCTCCTTTCTTCCCTTCCTCTCTACCTTCCTTCTGTTCCCTTCCTTTCTTTCTCTCCTTCTTTTACTTTCCTTCTTCTCTTTCTCTCCTCCCTTCCCTTTCCTTTCTTTCGCTCTTTCTTTCCCTTTCCTTTCTTTCTCTCCTTTCCCTTCCTTTCTCTCTCCTTCCTTCCTTGCTCTCACTCTCTCCTTCCTTCCTTTGTTCTCTCTCTCTCCTTCCCTTCCCTTCCTCTCTCTCTTCTTCCTTTCCTTTCCTCCTTCTCTCTCTCCTCCCTTCCCTTCCCTTTCTTTCTCTCTCTCTTTCCCTTTCCTTTCTCTCTCCTTTCCCTTCCTTTCTCTCTCCTTCCTTCCTGGTTCTCACTCTCCTTCCTTCCTTTGCTCCCTCTCTCATTCCTTCCCTTCCCTTTCTCTCTTTCTCCTTCCTTCTCTTCCTCCCTCTCTCCTTCTTTCCTTTCCCTTCTTCCTTCCCTTCCTCTCCTCCTCCCTTGCTTTTTTTAGTGTAGTAGTTAAGGTGAAATTTCTCAAGCTTAGCAACTGTAACACAGGTGGACTTCAACTCCTAGAATTGCCAAGGTGGCTAGGGAAGTCCACACATCTTAAAGTGGCCAAGGTTGAGTAACACTGAGTTATGAAGAGTTTTGTCAACAACAACCCTGTGAGATGGGTTGGATTGAGAGAGAGAGAGAGAGAGAGAGAGAGAGAGAGAGAGAGAGAGAGAGAGAGAGAGAGAGAGAGAGAGAGAGAGAGAGAGAGAGAGAGAGAATAGGCCAAAGTCATCCACCCAACTCGGCCAACGTCATGGCTAAGGCGAAACTTGAACTCACAAAACTTGTGGACTTCAACTCCCAGAATTCTGGGAGTTGAAGTCCAAAGGTCTTAAAGTTGCCAAGGTTGAACACCCCCTGCTCTAAATATTACCTATATGAAGCATTCCCCCATCTGAATTCTGGAAGAGGTCGGAAGGACCCTTTCAAGAAATTCAAACTTTTCGACACCCAATGTGCAAACTTTCCAGTTAGACAGAACGCTTCAACACTGCTTGACGGAGCTCTGTGAAACTCCAAGGCTAGCCTGTTCAAAACAGTCAGATTTAGAAAGAATTTTCAATTCTTCTTCCCTTCCGGAAGCAAATCCATCATGGGCACAACGAGTGAGAAAACCTCAGCCTGATTTTTCAGTCCCTGGCTCCATTCACACAACAGTCTGAGCCTGGTCCCTAATCAAGTCCATTTCCTAGGTTAGAACAGTACTTTCCAGCCAAAATTAACCAAACAGGCTGGACGTCACTAGGGTAGATATTCAGCCAGAAGAAAAACAGACTAACTTTAACCGTTCTCATCTTGTGTGAACAGAGCAGATAGAATCTTTAACTGGTTGACAGGAGAAGGGTGCACAAACCCAGTCTTGGATGGATTACAAAAACTTCACATCCAGTGGCAGAGAGTAAAGCCTTCCTCCTCCTCCTCCTCCTCCTCCTCCTCCTCCTCCTCCTCCTCCTCGTCCCATTCTTCTCCTCCTCCTCTTTCCATTCTTCTCCTTCTCATCCTTCTTCTCCTTCTCCTTCTATCCCTTCCTTTTCTCCTTCTCCTTTTTCTCTCTCCTTCTCCTTCCCCTCCCATTCTTTTCCTTTTTTCCTCTTTCTCTCCTCCTCCTCCCTTCTCCTCCTCCTCCTCCTCCTCCTCCAGTGCCACCATCATTTCTCCCCTACTCTTTCTCCTGCTTCACCTCCTCCTCCCTCTCTCCCCTTTCTCTCCTCTTTTTCCTCTTCTCCTCATTCTCCTCCACCTCCACCTCCACCCCCCATTTCTCCTCCTCCCTCACTTTCCCTTTCCTCCTTTTCTTCTCCTTCTCTTTCTCCTCCTCTTCCCCTCCTTCTCCTCTTCATCTTCCAATACCACCGTTTTTTCTTTCTCCTGCTTCACCTCCTCCTCCTCCTCCTCCTCCTCCCTTTCTCTCCCCTTTCTCTCCCCTCTCCCCTCTTCTCATTCTTCTCCTCCTCCACCTCCATTCCCCCATTTCTCCTCCTCTCTCACCTTCTCCTTTCCCTCCCTTTCTCCTCCTCTTCCCCTCTTTCTCCTCTTCATCTTCCAATACCACCATCGTTCTTCTTTCTGCTCCTTCACCTCCTCCTTCTCTCTTCTTCTTCTTCTTCTTCTCCTCCCCCTCCCCACCAAGTCCCCATCCACTTACGTACCACCAAGATGAGAGTGCCCAGGCATTCAGCCAAGGCCTGCCGGAGAAGCTTATTCCTGATCCGCAGCCTCCGTCCGATGGCTGTCAGCACTTCCTTCTGCCTCCCCATGGTGCCTGGATCTCACACTACAGGTGTGGAAGGAGTCTAGGAATTGCCTGGATCTCAGCACGTCAGCCACAGCTCTCTGGGGCTCATGTCAGAATCCAAAACTGCTCCAGCTTATAAGCAGGTGGAGAGATCTTGGATCCGCCCCGGGTCCTCCTCTGCCCTGTGGCTGCTGCTCTGCACACCCACGCCCTGACACACCCACTGCACAGTATTGCACAGAGCGTGTGGTTTGTTTTTTCTCTCCCTTCCTTTCCTTTTCTTCTTCTCAGCAATGTCACACACACACACACACACACACACACACACACACACAGAAGTCATTGCCCGGTTGAAGCAGGGTGTTTGGAAAGGGTTCAAATCTGATTCCACACCTTCCTAGGCTGGAGTGCCTCAGACCCAGGATCAACCAGGATAAAGCCAACATAGTGGCTTTATCCTGCATTAACAGAGGGATAGAATCGAGATCACGTGAAGTGTTCGTACGGCTTTACAACGCCCCGGTAAGGCCACACTTAGAATCCTGCATGCAGTTTTGGTCACCACGATGTGAAAAAAAGATGTGGAGACTCTAGAAAGAGTGCAGAGAAGAACAACAAAGATGATCAGGGGACTGGAGGCTAAAACGTATGAGGAACGGTTGCTGGAATTGGGTATGTGTAGTTTAACGAAGAGAAGGACGAGGGGGGACATGTTAGCAGTGTTCCAATATCTCAGGGGCTGCCCCAAAGAAGAGGGAGTCAAGCTCTTCTCCAAAGCAGCTGAAGGCAGGACAAGAAGCAACGGATGGAAACTAATCAAGGAGAGAACCAACCTGGAACTAAGGAGGAATTTCCTGGCAATTACAACAATTAATCAGTGGAACAAGTTGCCTTCAGAAGTTGTGGGTGCTCCTTCACTGGAGATTTTTACGAATAGATTGGACAACCATTTGTCCAAAATCGTATATTGTCTCTTGCTTGAGAGGGGGTTGGAATAGAATAGAATAGAATAGAATAGAATAGAATAGAATAGAATAGAATAGAATAGAATAGAATAGAATAGAATAGAATAGAATAGAATAGAATAGAATAGAATAGAATGGAATGGAATGGAATGGAATGGAATGGAATGGAATGGAATGGAATGGAATGGAACGGAACAGAATAGAATAGAATAGAAGCTGGAAGGGACCTTGGAGGTCTTCTACTCCAGCCCCCTGCTCAAGCAGGGGAACCTATAACATCTCAGACAAATGATTGACCAATTCCCAGAATTCCTGAGCCAGCTATGCTGACTCAGGCATTCTGGGAGTTGAAGTCCACGAGTCATAAAGGGGCCAAGGTTGCCTACCCCTGGTCTAGCCTCTTCTTGAAAACCTCCAGTGATGGAGCGCCCACGATTTCTGGTGGCAAGCTGTTCTTCTGGTTAATTGTCCTCACTGTCGGGAAGTTTCTCCTTAATTCCAGGTGGCTTCTCTCTTTGATCAGAAGACCTCCAAGGTCCAAGGTCCCAGTTATTCTGTTATAAAGATGCTCCAGGCTAAGAATCATGTGCTTCTTGCTTTTTTTCCAGGAGAAACATCTCAATATTCCTGGAGGATAATCGCTCCAGGCGCCACCTTTTGCCCCCGCAGGATGAAAGCAGCAGGCTATTATGTTGGCTGATCAAATGTGAAAATCGAGAGGTTTCCCAGCCAGGAAGAGAAACAACCTTCCCCCAACTATTTTTTAATGGGTTTCTTTGGAAATTGTTGCCTGGAGGGTGTGCAGACTGGCTTTCCTGAGTTTTAGGGGAGGCGGTGTGGGAATTGGGTTTCCAAGGCTTCACAGTTCTGAGCAACCGAGTCAATGTAGTGCTGTGTTTCTCAATCTCCCCAACCTGAAGATGTGTGAACCTCACAACTGGCTGAGAAATTCTGGGAG
This sequence comes from Vipera berus, assembly GCF_964194415.1. Taxonomy (NCBI): domain Eukaryota; kingdom Metazoa; phylum Chordata; class Lepidosauria; order Squamata; family Viperidae; genus Vipera; species Vipera berus. The sequence goes on from NC_138203.1 coordinate 8,196,795, forward strand.
TTAATCCAATCATCTTAAATTTGATGAAACTCAGAGAGAGGGAAATGATTTAGTCCAAGAACCACAACTTAATCACAACTGTGCTGTCCCACTCACTCAAGTACACGCACACACCACTAATTAGGGGGTCTTTATTAAGGGGTCTTTTATTGTATGTAGGAGTTCTTTATTATTCTGAGCCTGGATTGGTATTCTCCAGCAATTCCCTGTGCTGGCACCAGCTCAACCCCAAGGGTAGGACAAGAAGCAACGGATGGAAATTAATCAAGGATAGAAGCAACCTGGAACTAAGGAGAAATTTCCTGACAGTGAGAACTGTGGAACAACTTGCCTCCAGAAGCTGTGAATGTTCTAACACTGGAGGTTTTCAAGAAGATACTGGACAACCATTTGTCTGAAATGGTATAGGGTTTCCTCAGTGCTTTTTTTGTAAAAGAAAAAGGTGCCGGAACTCACACATGTCATACAACCCGCCTTGCCTACCCTACAAGGTTCCATCCAAAAAAGGTGCCGGAAGTCCGTTCTGAGCGTTCTATGAGAAAAAAAGCCCTGGGTTTCCTGCCTGAGCAGGGGGTTGGACTAGAAGACCTCCAAGGTCCCTTCCAACTCTGTTATTCTATATTCTATATTTCAGTGAGTTCCACGGCCTACTGAAATGAAGCCAACACTAGGCCTCAAGGCAAAGGTGAGTCCAGTCCACTAGGCAAAAGCAAGCTCCCAAGGCAAAAGCAAGCCCCCAGGGAAAAAGCAAGGCCACATTTGAAGAAACATAATCCAAAGTTCAAGGCAAGAACACATAGCCTTGGTGGAGCAGTGGGCTAATGCCTCCTTAAGTAACACCAGCTGCCTGCAATTAGTGCAGGTTCGCATCCCACCAGGCTCAAGGTTGACTCAGCCTTCCATCCTTCCCAGGTAGGTAAAATGAGGACCCAGATTGTTGGGGGCAATTAAGCTGACTTTGTAATAATGCCGCTTGGGGTGTGTGTGAAAGCCCTAATAAGCAGGCATATACATAGAATGAAGGCTACTGCTAAGCTTGTAAGCCACCCTGAGTCTTCGGTCTTAAAATAAAATAAAATAAAAATAAATAAATAAATAGCAAGGAAAGAAACACGTTGTTCCCAGCATCATTTCACTCCCCTTGCTCAGCTAAATAATGGCTTCCTGGTGCAGCTCATCAAGAGGGCGAAGGCTGCCTCCTCGCAAATAGCTTGGCTGAACCTCTTTGTGCCTGCCTCCTCTCAGCCCTACATGCTCTTAGATCCAGAGGAAGAGGTAGTTCTTCTTCATCTCCACTGACCAGCTGCCTTGGCACCCAAAGCCTCTGAGCTTCCCAGCTGTACCCGTGACTCTCCTGTCTCTGGCTGTTCATCTGGTTGCTCCCTCTTGCTCGGACCCCTGCACTCCTGGCTTGTAGCCCTCAGCTGCCAGCTCATCCTTCTCTGAAGTAACCTCTGGAGAGGCATCTGGGGATGCATCTGAGGGAGTCATCACAACAACTATAGGTAGTCCTTGACTTACAACGTTCATTTAGTGACCATTCAGAGCTACATTTTGTCGGAAATGGTATAGGGTTTCCTGCCTGAGTAGGGGGTTGGACTAGAAGACCTCCAAGGTCCCTTCCAATTCTGTTGTTTTATTCTATTCTATTCAAATTTCTGAAAAAAGTCACTTATGATTGTTTTTCACACTTACGACCGTTGCAGCATCCCCATGGTCACGTGCTCAAAATTCAGATGCTTGGCAACCGACTCATATTTATGACGGTTGTGGTGCCCCAGGATCATGTGATCCTCTGTTGTGACCTTCTGACAAGCAACGTTAATGGGGAAGCCAGATTCCCTTAACAACCACGTTACTAACTTAACAACTTCACTTAGCCGCTAGGCAACTGGTTTGTATTTATGACGATTGCAGTGTCCCGGGGTCATGTGATCCCCTTTTGCAACCTTGTGACAAGCAAAAGCCAATGGGGTAGCCAGATTCACTTAACAATCGTGTTACTAACTTAACAACAGCAGCGATTCATTTAACAACTGCTAAATGTGTTACAAATGGAACCACTTAGCAACAGTGGCCAGAAAAGTCGTAAACTGAGGCAAAACTCACTTAACCTCTGTCTTGCTTAGCAATGTATTTTATTATTTCTTATGGCGTAAGAGAATACAGCATTAGTGCATCAAATTCACACAAAAAACAGCCGTACGCTTAGCCATTCTAGTAACTGCTGATACATAATTTCATTTCACTCATCATTTTAATAATAATAATAATAATAATAATAATAATAATAATAATAATAATAATAATAATAAGAAGAAGAAGAAGAAGAAGAAGAAGAAGAAGAAGAAGAAGAAGAAGTAGTAGTTGGAAGGGACCTTGGAGGTCATCTAGTCCAACCCCCTGCTCAGGCAGGAAACCCTATACCATTTCAGGCAAATGGCTGTCCAGTCTCTTCTTAAAAACCTCCAGTGTTGGAGCATTCACCACCTCTGGAGGCAGGTTGTTCCACTGGTTAATTGTTCCCACTGTCAGGAAGTTTCTCCTTAGTTCTACATTGTTTCTCTCCTTGACTAGTTTCCATCCGTTGCTTCTTCTTCTGCCTTCAGGCGCTTTGGAGAATAGCTTGACTCCCTCTTCTTTGTGGCAGCCCCTGAGATATTGGAGCACTGCTATCATGTCCCCCCCCCGTCCTTCTCTTCGTTAAACTACACATACCCAATTCCAGCAACCGTTCCCTATATGTTTTAGCCTCCAGTCCCCCGATCATCTTCGTTGCTCTTCTCTGTACCCTTTCTGCAGTCTCGACATCTTTTTTACATCGTGGTGACCAAAACTGGATGCAGTATTCCAGGTGTGGAATTGTCCCAAAGGTGCTTTATTCAAGAGGCAACTGGGTTTTTCTTGTTTTTCTTTGAAGACCTTTCGCTTCTCATCCAAGAAGCTTCTTCAGCTCTGAAGCTGCTTGGATGAGAAGAGAAACGTCTTCAAAGAGAAACAAGAAAAGTCCAGTTGCCTCTTGAAAAAAGCACCTTTGAGACAGCCGTGGCCTGAATGGCTGAGAAGAGCCTTGGTGGAGCAGTGGGCTAATGCCTCCTTAAGTAACACCAGCTGCCTGCAATTAGTGCAGGTTCGCATCCCACCAGGCTCAAGGTTGACTCAGCCTTCCATCCTTCCCAGGTAGGTAAAATGAGGACCCAGATTGTTGGGGGCAATTAAGCTGACTTTGTAATAATGCCGCTTGGGGTGTGTGAAAGCCCTAATAAGCCTTCCGGCGCGATCTTAAAACCCATCTCTTTGAACAAGCTGGCCTGGCCTGATGGGACGGGGTTGGATTTTATAAATGGATTTTAACTTTTAATCTGTATTAATTTATTACGGGCACTGTTTAATTACTTTTTAATAATTTTTAATTTTTGTATCTTGTTTTTATGTATTGCCCTGTTCACCGCCCTGAGTCCTTCGGGAGAAGGGCGGTATACAAATTAAATAAATAAATAAATAAATAAATAAATAAATAAATAAATAAATAAATAAATAAATAAATAAATAAATAAATAATAAGCAGGTATATACATAGAATGAAGGCTACTGCTAAGCTTGTAAGCCGCCCTGAGTCTTCGGAGAAGGGCGGGATATAAATGGAATTAAAATAAAATAAATAAATAAATAGAATCTCTATAGACATGATTTTTATTGTGCATTTTTTAAATAATTCACTGTATTGGTGTTTATATTTGCTTAGCAATGGAAATTTTGGGCCCAGATGTGGCCGTATGTCAAGGCTTACCTGTATGTAAAATCCAGATAATGCAAAGCTGAATCAAACCCCAACAGCAAAGTAAATTAAGGTGAACAACCATCCTAGTGTTAAACATGTCAAGCTGTGCCCCACACTGATCTCTATAATGGCTAGGAAGCCCCCCCCAAAAAAAAATCTGGAGCTTATTAATATTTCCACTTCCAATTCTCTCAAACAACCAGCGCACCACCACTAAGAAATTTAGTGCAAAATCAGCAGTAAGTTCTTCTGTGGAGGAGAACTTCCCAAAGCCTCTTTTGATCCTGGTGGCCACCATCTTATTAAGTGACGATGTAGCTTGTTTGAGGCCCTGGGTGCCTGATGTCATGTTGCATGTACTACAATGTCTTCAGGCAAGTGACACACTTCCACCGCTTCACCATGTCCACCTGGTCCATAATTCTGTAAACCAAGGGTGTCCAATTTAAGATGTGCGGACTTTAACTTGGTCTTGTGGACTTCAACTCCCAGAATTCCCCAGCCAGAGCATGCTGGCTGGGGAATTCTGGGAGTTGAAGTTCCCAGTTCTTAAAGCGGCCAAGGCTGGACAGCTTGCTTTAAATCAATTGTATTTTTTTGGAGAACATCATTTGGAGAGGATCGGCAGATCTCTGTAGACATCACAGAAGGGATGAAGTCAAGATGGCAACCATGCCCATCATATTTTATGATGCACATTAAAAGGAAGTCAATTTGGACTGACTGGCCCCGCTCATCCCCTTGATTCCACCTTTGGACACTCCAAAACTCAACTGTCCTACAACATTAGTCATTGGCTAAAAGGCTGAGAGAGCAGCTAAAGGTTTACATATGAATCAAAGACGGGGAAAACTACATGTTACATCGGCTTTTTAGGAGTCTGCCTTGAAGGAACCCTACCATTTAGGTCTGACTCAGCACCAGCTGAACATCTGTGAGCCTTCTCTTCCTGGGCTTGGACTCGTTCAACTCTCGCTCAGATTAGAGCGTGACACAACACAAGGTGTTGTGCTGACTAAGTAACAAACAGGAAAACCACCACACCATGAGTCATCCGTTCTAGCACCCTGAAGTTGTGGGGTTGCACAAGTTTTGCTTAGCTTGTATTGTCCATCCATTACTCATTGGGGCTGTTCCTATAGTTTCCTCCATACAATCAAATCTGCAAAATACAAGTAAACCTAGATGGAAAGGACCGGCTAGCACCGGCTGAAACACATTTGGGTGATCTCAACCAAATGTGGAGAATGGAGAAGCAGAAACCGCAGTTCCTATCCCGTTTACTTGAAAGCTACTCCGAGGAAGGCAATTTGCCTCTTTCCTCCTGACCCCACAGAGGCTAGAGAATTTTGAAGTTCTGGTTTTAAACCAAGGTTGGTTCAAGAAGCCACAGTAGCTGAGTTCACACATCTCCCTGAACAACTGCACCTGAGACAGAATCCTGAAAATATCTAAAAAGGTAAAGGTTCCCCCGCACATGCGTGCTAGTCGTTTCCGACTCTAGGGGCCGGTGCTCATCTCCGTTTCAAAGCCGAAGAGCCAGCGCTTGTCCGAGGACGTTTCCGTGGTCATGTGGCCGGCATGACTAGACGCCAAAGGCGCACGGAACGCTGTTGCCTTCCTACCGGAGTGGTCCCTATTTTTCTACTTGCATTTTTATGTGCTTTCGAACTGCTAGGTTGGCAGAAGCTGGGACAAGTAACAGGCGCTCACTCTGCTACGCAGCACTCGGGATTCGACCCGCCAAACTGCCGACCTTCTGATCGACAAGCTCAGCGTCCTAACCCACTGAGCCACCACGTCCCTTGAAAATATCTACATCTACACAAAGGTTAGCCTGCAGCATTCTGTCCTAGGTTCAGTTGTTAGTATTTTTAAAAATCTCCTAGATAAAATGAAGTTTAATGAAGAGGAAGACTAGGGTTGACATGATAGCCGTGTTCCAGTATCTCAGGGGCTGCCACAAAGAAGAGGGAGCCAAGCTATTCTCCAAAGCACCTGAAGGCAGGACAAGAAGCAACGGATGGGAACTAATCAAGGAGAGAAGCAACCTAGAACTAAGGAGAAACTTCCTGACAGTTAGAACAATTATCCAGTGGAACAACCTGCCTCCAGAGGTGGTGAATGCTCCAACACTGGAGGTTTTTAAGAAGAGACTGGACAGCCATTTGTCTGGAATGGTATAAGGTTTCCTGCCTGAGCACGGGGTTGGACTAGATGACCTCCAAGGTCCCTTCCAACTCTGATTCCATCCCATCCCATCCCATCCCATCCCATCCCATCCTATCCTTCCTATCCTATCCTATCCTTCCCTATCCTATCCTATCCTATCCTATCCTATCCTATCCTATCCTATTCTATTCTATTCTATTCTATTCTATTCTATTCTATTCTATTCTATTCCATATTTTCTATTCTATTCTATTCTATTCTATTCTATTCTATTCTATTCTATTCTATTCTATTCTATTCTATTCTATTCTATTCCATATTTTCTATTCTATTCTATTCTATTCTATTCTATTCTATTCTATTCTATTCTATTCTATTCTATTATTATTATTCTATTCTATTCTATTCTATTCTATTCTATTCTATTCTATTCTATTCTATTCTATTCTATTATTATTATTCTATTCTATTCTATTCTATTCTATTCTATTCTATTCTATTCTATTCTATTCTATTCTATTCTATTCTATTCTATTCTGTTCTATCCTATCCTATCCTATTCTATTCTATTCTATTCTATTCTATTCTATTCTATTCTATTCTATTCCATATATTCTATTCTATTCTATTCTATTCTATTCTATTCTATTCTATTCTATTCTATTATTATTATTCTATTCTATTCTATTCTATTCTATTCTATTCTATTCTATTCTATTCTGTTCTGTTCTGTTCTGTTCTGTTCTGTTCTGTTCTGTTCTGTTCTATTCTATTCTATTCTATTCAACTGTATATTATATCTGGAATGTTTTGCCCATTTTATCATACAAAATTTAAATTGTTCATCTTCTGTTTCCGTATTCAATAAAAAGTTTAGTAATAATAGGATCGCTTTTCAGATTCATATTTTTTCTTATCCAACTTAAAACTTTCCATCAGCTGAATCTAGAAGATAGCACAGATACTGTATCTCTAAAGAATTTTTTAAAAAGTGCATTTGGGGTCCATTCCTCCAGCTAAAATTGTTCATTTCTTCCATAACTATTAAACCTATTCAAGAACTTTGGTGAGAGCTGGAGTCAAAAGCTTTTAGAAATTAAAAGACCTTGTACTGGAAACATGTCTCTGAAGATAGATTTCTTGATGCTTTTAAATAACTCCAGTAAATTAGCGAGTGAGACTTCCCAGAAATTGAAAACTGTTTCTCAGCGAGAGATGTTTCTCTTATCTACTCGGCAATTTGTGGTTGATAACAACCATGTGCTCAGGAAAAAAATAATTTTCTTTAGTGTTCCGATTGTTCTATATTATCACTTTAAAAAAAAAGATTCCTTAGCACAACCTAGATTCCAGATGGTAGCTATGATAATCACAATCAGCCCAGCCACCATCTTGACTTCTTGGCCAAACATCCATATCTTCGTAGTTAAACAATCCTCTACAGGTGAGGTATATTTTTTTCTACCGGTAGATGATAGTGAAGAAATGATAAGGGAGAACATGATCCTTTTGAACCTCTAGCAACCTCCCTTAACAAGGGAGGTTTTTAAGAAGGGATTGGATAACGTTTGTCTGAAATGGTGTAGGATCTCTTGCTTGAGCAGGGGGTTGGACTAGAAGACCTCCGAGGTCCCTTCCAATTTTATTATTATTATTCTGTCAATCAGTGGAATGACTTGCCTCCAGAAATTGTGAGTGCTCCATCGGTGGAGATTTTTAAGAAGAGATTGGACAGTCATTTATCTGAAATGGTTTAGGGGTCTCCTGCTTGAGCAGGGGGTTGGACTAGATGACCTCCAAGTTCCTTCCAACTCTGTTATTCTATTCTATTCTATTCTATTCTATTCTATTCTATTCTATTCTATTCTATTCTATTCTATTCTACTCTACTCTACTCTACTCTACTCTACTCTATTCTTATTCTATTCTATTCTATTCTATTCTAATTTTCATTTCCTATTCTATTCTAATTTCCTATTCTACTCTACTCTACTCTACTCTACTCTACTCTACTCTACTCTACTCTACTTCTATTCTATTCTATTCTAATTTCCATATTCTATTCTATTCTATTCTATTCTATTCTACTCTACTCTACTCTACTCTACTCTACTCTACTCTACTCTACTCTACTCTACTCTATTCTTATTCTATTCTATTCTATTCTATTCTATTCTAATTTTCATTTCCTATTCTATTCTATTCTAATTTCCTATTCTACTCTACTCTACTCTACTCTACTCTACTCTACTCTACTCTACTCTACTCTACTCTACTCCTATTCTATTCTATTGTAATTTCCATATTCTATTCTATTCTATTCTATTCTATTCTATTCTATTCTATTCTATTCTATTCTACTCTACTCTACTCTACTCTACTCTACTCTACTCTACTCTACTCTACTCTATTCTTATTCTATTCTATTCTATTCTATTCTAATTTTCATTTCCTATTCTATTCTAATTTCCTATTCTACTCTACTCTACTCTACTCTACTCTACTCTACTCTACTTCTATTCTATTCTATTCTATTCTAATTTCCATATTCTATTCTATTCTATTCTACTCTACTCTACTCTACTCTACTCTATTCTTATTCTATTCTATTCTATTCTATTCTATTCTATTCTATTCTATTCTATTCTATTCTAATTTTCATTTCCTATTCTATTCTATTCTAATTTCCTATTCTACTCTACTCTACTCTACTCTACTCTACTCTACTCTACTCTACTCTACTTCTATTCTATTCTATTCTAATTTCCATATTCTATTCTTCTATTCTATTCTATTCTACTCTACTCTACTCTACTCTACTCTACTCTACTCTACTCTACTCTACTCTACTCTACTCTATTCTTATTCTATTCTATTCTATTCTATTCTATTCTATTCTATTCCTATTCTATTCTATTCTATTCTATTCTATTCTATTCTATTCTATTCTATTCTATTCTATTCTAATTTTCATTTCCTATTCTATTCTATTCTAATTTCCTATTCTACTCTACTCTACTCTACTCTACTCTACTCCTATTCTATTCTATTCTAATTTCCATATTCTATTCTATTCTATTCTATTCTATTCTATTCTATTCTATTCTATTCTATTCTATTCTATTCTACAGGGAGTGCAGAATTATTAGGCAAGTTGTATTTTTGAGGATTAATTTTATTATTGAACAACAACCATGTTCTCAATGAACCCAAAAAACTCATTAATATCAAAGCTGAATATTTTTAGAAGTAGTTTTTAGTTTGTTTTTAGTTATAGCTATTTTAGGGGGATATCTGTGTGTGCAGGTGACTATTACTGTACATAATTATTAGGCAACTTAACAAAAAACAAATATATACCCATTTCAATTATTTATTTTTACCAGTGAAACCAATATAACATCTCAACATTCACAAATATACATTTCTGTCATTCAAAAACTTAACAAAAACAAATCAGTGACCAATATAGCCACCTTTCTTTGCAAGGACACTCAAAAGCCTGCCATCCATGGATTCTGTCAGTGTTTTGATCTGTTCACCATCAACATTGCGTGCAGCAGCAACCACAGCCTCCCAGACACTGTTCAGAGAGGTGTACTGTTTTCCCTCCTTGTAAATCTCACATTTGATGATGGACCACAGGTTCTCAATGGGGTTCAGATCAGGTGAACAAGGAGGCCATGTCATTAGATTTCCTTCTTTTATACCCTTTCTTGCCAGCCACGCTGTGGAGTACTTGGACGCGTGTGATGGAGCATTGTCCTGCATGAAAATCATGTTTTTCTTGAAGGATGCAGACTTCTTCCTGTACCACTGCTTGAAGAAGGTGTCTTCCAGAAACTGGCAGTAGGACTGGGAGTTGAGCTTGACTCCATCCTCAACCCGAAAAGGCCCCACAAGCTCATCTTTGATGATACCAGCCCAAACCAGTACTCCACCTCCACCTTGCTGGCGTCTGAGTCGGACTGGAGCTCTCTGCCCTTTACCAATCCAGCCACGGGCCCATCCATCTGGCCCATCAAGACTCACTCTCATTTCATCAGTCCATAAAACCTTAGAAAAATCAGTCTTGAGATATTTCTTGGCCCAGTCTTGACGTTTCAGCTTGTGTGTCTTGTTCAGTGGTGGTCGTCTTTCAGCCTTTCTTACCTTGGCCATGTCTCTGAGTATTGCACACCTTGTGCTTTTGGGCACTCCAGTGATGTTGCAGCTCTGAAATATGGCCAAACTGGTGGCAAGTGGCATCTTGGCAGCTGCACGCTTGACTTTTCTCAGTTCATGGGCAGCCTTGGTTTCTCCACACGCTTCTTGCGACCCTGTTGACTATTTTGAATGAAACGCTTGATTGTTCGATGATCACGCTTCAGAAGCTTTGCAATTTTAAGAGTGCTGCATCCCTCTGCAAGATATCTCACTATTTTTGACTTTTCTGAGCCTGTCAAGTCCTTCTTTTGACCCATTTTGCCAAAGGAAAGGAAGTTGCCTAATAATTATGCACACCTGATACAGGGTGTTGATGTCATTAGACCACACCCCTTCTCATTACAGAGATGCACATCACCTAATATGCTTACTTGGTAGTAGGCTTTCGAGCCTATACAGCTTGGAGTAAGACAACATGCATAAAGAGGATGATGTGGTCAAAATACTCATTTGCCTAATAATTCTTCACTCCCTGTATTCTATTCTATTCTATTCTATTCTATTCTATTCTATTCTATTCTATTCTATTCTATTCTATTCTATTCTATTCTATTCTACCTCCAAAATCTCTTCCAACTCTGTTATTCTTTTATTCTGTTAAATGGAGTTAGGCTGCATCAGATTATCACTTACGATTGAGGCAAGAAGCTCATATATATATAAAGTCCATGGAGAAGCCAGATTCACTTCACAACCGTGTAACTAGCTTAACAACTGCAGTGCTTCACTTAACAACCATGGCAAGAAAGATCGTAAACTGGGGCACAAAACTCACTCCACGGCTGTCTCTCTTAGCAGTGGAAACTTTGGGCTCAATTGTGGTCGTAAGTCGAGGACTAGCCCCTATGTAGAGCAGAACCCTTCCAGATTAGACAGAATTGCGATCTGGACCGTGATACATTTACTGGACCTGTAACATGATCCATTAAGGAGGGGGGAAATGGTCTGGTGGAATTCTTGGTGTCCTGACTAAGCTTTGTTGTTGATTCTCCTTATTTCCTGGATCTGCTGCTTAAGCCTCACTTTCGGGAAAACCTTCAGAAAGGGAGTTATGCCGATAGCCGAGAAGATAAGAATCGCTGGTTAAGGAATCATGCTGCATTCATAGCCCAGTAGGCGGATGAAGGAAGCCACTTTCCAAAGACCAGAAGCTTTTGAGTTTCAGATTTCCAAATTCTAACCTTGAAAAAACAAACAAACTCAAGGGTACTCGTAGAGCTTAACTTCAATCGTTCTTATCTTCTCTCTGGTGATTGGCCCAAAGTCACCGAAGTGTTTTTCCTACCTATGGCAGTCCTGCACATTGCTGAAATTCCTTTTTGGGAAAAGAGATAACTCATAACCCTTGGAAATTAATCAGAGCTAGCTGTTAGGATTAGTGACCCAGAGCTGAAGGGGATCTCTTAAGTGCTCTTTCCCACACCTATCACCAATACTCGAAAGCTCACGTCCTACAAGTTTAGCCCAGCTTCTGGTTTTGTAAAGGGGACGCGGTGGCTCAGTGGGTTAGGACGCTGAGCTTGTCGATCAGAAGGTCGGCAGTTTGGCAGGTCGAATCCCGAGTGCCCCATAACAGAGTGAGCGCCTGTTACAAGCCCCAGCTTCTGCCAACCTAGCAGTTCGAAAGCATGTAAAAATGCAAGTAGAAAAACAGGGACCGCTCCGGTGGGAAGGTAACAGTGTTCCGTGCGCCTTTGGCATCTAGTCATGCCGGCCACATGACCACGGAGACGTCCTCAGACAAGTGCTGGCTCTTCGGCTTTGAAACGGAGATGAGCACCGGCCCCTAGAGTCGGAAACGACTAGCACATATGTGCGGGGCAACCTTTACCTTTACCTGGTTTTGTAAAGTGGCTGATAACCATCTTGTTCCAGAATTATCTTTTCAGCTTCCCAGCCAGCCACAGAGTTCTTACAGATAAGAGTTGGAAGGGACCTTGGAGATCTTCTATTCCAACCCCCTGCTCAAGCTGGAGACCCTATACCATTTCAAACCAGTGGCTGTCCAGTCTCTTCTTGAAGACCTCCAGGGTTGGAGCACCCACAACATCTGGAAGGAAGCTTTTCCACTGATTAATTGTTCTCACTGTTGGGAAGTTTCTCCTTAATTCCAGGTTGCTTCTCTCCTTGATTAGTTTCTATCTGTTGTTTCTTGTCCTGCCTTCAGGTGCTTTGGTGAATAGGTTGACCCCCTCTTTTTTGTGGCAGCCCCTCAAATACTGGAACACTTCTATCATGTCCCCCCTAGTCCTTCTTTTCTCTAGACTGGTCATACCCAATTCCTGAAACCATTCTTCATACGTTTTTGTCTCCAGGTCTTTAATCATCTTAGTTGCTCTTCTCTGCACTTTTTTTCAAAGTCTCAACATCTTTTTTGTAATACTGGATGCGGTGTTCCAGGTGTGGCCTTATTAAGGCTTTATAAAGCGGTTAGGGTTAGGGTTTTGATTCTATGCCTCAGTTTATACAACAAAGGATTGTATTAGCTTTTTTGGCTGCTGCTGCACACTGCTGGCTCATGTTTAAGTGATTGTCCACTAAGACTCCAAAGTCCCTCTTTTCTCCACATTAAATGCTTATGTTGTTGGATAGGGCCCATTGTTCAAGTCTGTCAGCATCTTTTTGGATCCTGAGCTTGTCTTCTGGGGTGTTGGCAATTCCTTCCAGCTTAGTGTCATCTGCAAATTTGGTGAGTTCCCCTTTAATTCCCTCATTTCAGTCATTTATGAAGATATTGAAGAATACCAGGCCTAAGTCAATTGGGGAAGCCAAATTCACTTAACAACCGTATGATTCAGTTAACAACTGTGGTAAAAATGATCATAAAATTGGGCATGTGAAGGCTCGCTTTATGACCAGGCTGACTTTGGTGCTAATTGGTGACATAAGTCAGGGACAATCTGTAGTTTTCTTCCTTGCTCTGATAGAAACAGGGAATAAACCAAGAATGTAGGATAGTCCCTGTCTATTGCAATAGGCAGATAAATGTCAATACTGCACTTTCTGTTGATAATTATAAGGTATTATTTATAAATCTCGCAACCATCATTTCTCTGATTCGTGGCATAACTCAGGGGTCTTCAAACGTGGCCCTTTTATGACTTGTGGACTTCAACTCCCAGAATTCCTCAGCCAGGCATGCTGGCTGAGGAATTCTGGGAGTTGAAGTCCACAAGTCATAAAACGGCCACGTTTGAAGACCCCTGGCATACCTTCTCATAAGCCTAGCATTTTTTTAGCATTTCAAGCCACATAATTAATGCAACTTCAGCCATTATTAATTTAACCTCATAATAAATGTGTAAGTCACAGCTTGCAACAAAGGGAAACCCCCGGGATGAGTTTGAATTCCACAAAAATACAACTCTAATTGGCACCCAGTCTTGCAGGAAAGGAGTGATCCAAACACAAGGTTTAAAACCTCCGCAAAGGTGATGTTATGAGAATTGCACAATAACAGTTCATTCCTTTTTTTCCCTAGCTGATGTTTGGTTAGGAAAAAGGGTAAGAAACAAACTAGGTTAAATGAAGAAACGGGGCTGTGTGAAATGAGATTTTGATGACACCAAAGACGGAGGGTGGAAGGAAGATGACAGAAGGATCTTGATTGTGCTGTTGCTGTCATGAGGTGGGCTTTGTTTAATACGGTGGATTTTTAAAAGTTTGTAAGCTGCCAGAGACACTCTTGTGTGAGCTGTGAAGAAAGAAAGAAAGAAAGAAAGAAAGAAAGAAAGAAAGAAAGAAAGAAAGAAAGAAAGAAAGAAAGAAAGAAAAAGAAAGAAAGAAAGAAAGAAAGAAAGAAAGAAAAGAAAGAGAAAGAAAGAAAGAAAGAAAGAAAGAAAGAAAGAAAGAGAGAGAGAGAGAGAAAGAAAGAAAGAAAGAAAGAAAGAAAGAAAGAAAGAAAGAAAGAAAGAAAGAAAGAAAGAAAGAAAGAAAGAAAGAAAGAAAGAAAGAAAGAAAGAAAGAAAGAAAAAATATAGATTGAATTTGGAGCTGGGAGACCGGCAAAATTGACAGCTCTTGTGGCTTCTGTTGTTAGGCAAGTGGGGAATTGTTTGTGTGGTGAGTTGCACAATTAAACCAAAACAATTAAAGCTCCATTGCTCAATTCAACCTCACTAGCATTCATGGATAGCAGAGCACTGATGCATCACAGAGCACTGATGCATCACTTAAGGAAATATGCAGCATAGAGTGGTCCCTGTGTGGAGTCAGAACACTGCTGTCCTAGTAGGATCACAGGAAAAACACACATAGGCATAAATATAAACACACACACACACACACACACACACACACAGAGAGAGAGAGAGAGAGAGAGAGAGAGAGAGAGAGAGAGAGAGCGCAATAGCAATTAGACTTGTATACCGCTTCACAGGACTTTGCAGCCCTCTCTAAGCGGTTTACAGAATCAGCCTATGCCCCCCCCCCCCGCCAAGCTGGATACTCATTTTACTGACCTCAGAAGGATGGAAGGCTGAGTCAACCCTGAAATGGTCAGTATCCAACTCCAGGCAGTGAATTAACCTGAAATACTGTATTCTAACCACTGCGCCACCACAACTCTTAAATCTTATATAGAACAATTAATGACAGTGAGAACAATTAATCAGTGGAACAACCTGCCTCCAGAAGCTGTGAATGCTCCAACCCTGGAAGTTTTTAAGAAGAGATTGGACAACCATTTGTCTGGAATGGTAGAGGGTCTCCTGCCTGAGCAGGGGGTTGGACTAGAAGACCTCCAAGGTCCCTTCCAACTCTATTATTATTGTTGTTGTTGTTGTCGTCTTATCCCATCTTCTTATACTGTATGTCATCTTATCCTACCTTACCTTGTCCTATATCTTGTATCTTGCATCTTCTTATGTGACATCTTTTTTATCCATTCATTAATGACTAATTTTATTTATTAATTAATATACTACAAACTATTTTTTTCTTTTCTTTGTCTCCCACCTTTATTACTTGATAAGCAACTCGAGGCCCCTTGACAACCGGTACATAATGTATAAAAATCTGCGTTAAGAAATAAATATGATAAAAAGCAAACCAATCTACAAGATCTGTAGATAAGCACACAACCATCTCAAGAGTGGAGCATCTGAGCATATCTCCAGTTCCCTGTTATCACCAGCCCCAGGGACACAATCCGGTCTTGGGGGCCTTCAAGAATGTCCACAGAAATGAAGCTAATCTAATTTCCAGTGGGTATGTGTGTGTGTATATTTTCTGTAAGGTGGCTTACCGCATTTGCAAGAAGCCAGAAAACGTGATTTGTTCACCGTTCCATGAGTAAATTTTGCAGACCCCAACCCTAATCTGGCTACAGATGTGGTGCCAATGCAATCCCTATGCTTCTCACTTCCATCAGCCTGGAGAGGGTTGCTTTAAAAATGTTACACAAAATAAGGCCGTTAGGTCTGTAGCCCAAACTGAGCCTCCAGCTTCAGGAGCAGTCTACTTTCAACCGATAGAGGACCTTTTCCGCATGACTTTTGCAATTCTCAAAAAAAATAATCTGGGATGGCCAGGGTTTGTAAACTCTGGATGGAAGTTCAGCCTGATTCTGGTAGACTGTGACCGGCCTCATTTTATGAACTTTTTTTGCAACTTTTTTGTTAAGTTGAATAGCAATAGCACTTAAACTTATATACGGCTTCACAGTGCTTTACATCTCCTCTCTAAGTGGCTTACAGAGTCAGCCTCTTGTCTCTCCCCCCCAACAATCTGGCTCCTCATTTTACCGACCTCAAGAAGGATGGAAGGCTGAGTCAACCTTGAGCCGGTCAGGATCGAACGCCTGGCAATCGGCAGAGTTTGCCTGCAGTGCCTCATTCAGACCACTGGGCCACCAGGGCTCAGCATCAAATGCTGCAATTGTTAAGCAAATAACTGGGGCATTTTTGCTAAAAAAAAATCGTAAATGCCATTTTCCAGCAAAACCGTCGTAAAAAGTGGACCCTGGGATACGGCAAAAGGGCATAAACCCTGGTGGCATCCCAAAGTTGTTCCTGAGTAGGTTGTGGTTCTCCTCTGCGGCTAGAGAAAGTTTTGGATCCAGGTCTGAAGAGCAACTGGATCTGGATTTTCCTTTGGATAGTCTCATTCTCAATCCTTCCTTCCCCCTTTCATGACCACTCGTTCATTCCTCTCTTTTTTTTTTTTTGCGATCTTTTTGCCCTCTGAGGTCAACCCACACAATGCACAATGACGCAAGCAGATAACCTTCTCGTCAAC
The DNA here is from genome assembly GCF_964194415.1 of Vipera berus. Taxonomy (NCBI): domain Eukaryota; kingdom Metazoa; phylum Chordata; class Lepidosauria; order Squamata; family Viperidae; genus Vipera; species Vipera berus. The sequence goes on from NC_138203.1 coordinate 8,213,191, forward strand.
CATCTTCCCTGTGTTTTGGACTCAACTGATCTACTCTGTCAACACCACGAAGGGCAGAGAGAGATAGCTCAATCCCTAAAGCAGAGATAAAAATCCCACACAACTAATCTTGCTGACATCACAAATCTCCCACCCCAACCCCTGCACACGGCCAACGTCCTTCCAACAGCTGCTAAGCAAACCCAAGATAACGTCCGAGCCCACAGACAATTCCATTGTTTCTATTTTTTGCAATCCACTGTCCATTCTCAACAGCCAACAGAGCTGCATAAAGAGATCTGGGCAATAAAGATAATTTCTAAGATTCCATTAATATGGTAACTTTCCTTTTTCACTACTTTGTTTTAATTTCATCCTTTTCTTGGCTTCTAAGCTGTGTGTCCAGCAACATCTGGAATAATTACACTGATCTCAAAAAACTAAGTGCCAAGACTTCTTTCTTTCTTTCTTTCTTTCTTTCTTTCTTTCTTTCTTTCTTTCTTTCTTTCTTTCTTTCTTTCTTTCTTTCTTTCTTTCTTTCTTTCTTTCTTTCTTTCTTTTTCTTCCTTCCTTCCTTCCTTCCTTTCTTTCTGTCTTTCTTTCTTTCATTTCCTTCCTTCCTTCCTTCCTTCCTTCCTTCCTTCCTTCCTTCCTTTCTGTCTTTCTTTTTTCTTTCTTTCTTTCTTTCTTTCTTTCTTTCTTTCTTTCTTTCTTTTTCTTTTTCTTGGTATTTATCCCACCTTTATGATATACTTTATAGGGAACACAAGGTAGCAAGCACACCAACAATACACCTGCCTCCTATTTTACCCACAACAACAATCCTGTGCGGTAAGTGGGGTTGAGAGAGGATGACTGGCCCAAAGCCAGCCAGCCAGCCAGCCTTCATGACTAAGGAGGGATTAGAACTCACCATCTCCTGGTGATGGGCTCAAAGTCTCTGCTTTGATGTCTTAAGGGTGGGGGTTGTGGAGTTGAGGAAGAAGACTGTGGGGTCCTTGGTGTTCTCTCAGCTTGGTTGTTCCTTTGCAGATATTTTGTGACCCAACTAAATAACATCAGTTAACATGCTAGAAGGGAGTGGGATGTGTGGAGAGGAGGAGGAGGAGGAGGAGGACGACGACGATGACAACTGTGGGGTCCTTACTACTCTGTGAGCTTGGTTGTTTTCTTGCAGATATTTCATGACCCAACTAGGTAACCTCAGCAGTGCTAGAAAGGAGTGAAGTTTATAGAGAAGAGGAGGAGGAGGAGGAGGAGGAGGAGGAGGAGCAGGAGGAGCAGGAGCAGGAGCAGGAGCAGGAGCAGGAGGAGCAGGAGGAGGACTGTGGGATTTTTAGTTCTTTCCAGGCTTGGTCATTTTCTTGCAGATGTTTCACGACCCAACTGGATATCATCCACGCGAGAACACCAAATTCCTTTAACCTCCGTTTGTAGGATTTAGCCTCCAAAATCCCATGACTCATCTTTGTCCCTGACTCCTGCACTCTTTCCAGTTCCTCACCATCTTTTTCCACAGATGGTCCTTGACTTATGACCATAATGAACCGGGAATTTCCATCCTAAGTCGTGACGGCTGTAATTCAAGTCACCCCCATGATCGGACCTGATTTTCCAAGCTTTAACACAGCAGTCATTAAGTGAACACCACAGTCACTAAGTGAACCACTGTATTTCTATGAATGTTTTTTTTTGCCGCAAGCCAAAAGGCCGTTAAAGTCATAGATTACAGTCAATGACCACAGAACCCTGTAATGGCCATAAAGGTGAGCCAGTTGCCAGCCACTCGGAATGTGGTCATATGACTATGGAAGTGTGTGCAGCCATCAAAACTCCAGAATCAGGTTGCAATTAATTTGGGGGGGGATCTGTCATAAATTTATTTATTTATTTATTTATTTATTTATTTATTTATTTATTTATTTATTTATTTATTTATTTATTTATTTATTAAATTTGTATACCGCCCTTCTCCCGAAGGACTCAGGGCGGTGAACAGGGCAATACATATCAAAAACAAGATACAAAAATTAAAAACGATTAAACAAAATGCCCACGAATAAGTTAAAACACATTAAAAGTAGGTTAAAACACATTAATAAAACCCAACCCCATCCCATCAGGCCAGGCCAGCTTGTTCGAAAAGGTAGGTTTTGAGATCGCGCCGGAAGGAGCGGAGGTCGGGCGCCATCCGGAGCTCGACCGGAAGATGGTTCCATAAATCCGGCGCGCCCACAGAGAACGCCCTCCCCCTGGGGGCCACCAGTCTCATTCTCTCTGTGGGAGCGTACTGGGCGGAGGGAAGTTGCAAATTCAAACAGTTGCTAAGTGTCTGGTCATTAAGTGAGGACTACCTGTATTTTGGTTAGTGGAATTGGCTGCAGTGTTCCAGATCTAACCAACGGTGAGTAGAATGGAATTATCACTTCCCGTAATATTGGTATTATCCCTCTCTTAATGCAACCCAAGATTGCATTGGCTCTTTTGGCAGCTGCAACACATGGCAGGCTCAGATGCTTCTCCCAAAAACCACAGCTAAGCCAGGTACTAGATATCTTGTTTCCTTGCACCTGGTTTTCCCTCCTTAAATCCAGAACTTTCATTTCTGGACACAATCCAGAATAGAACACATAGAACATAGAACACAGTCACTAAAGGAAGGGTCGTAAATCGAGAACTACCTGCAATGTCAGCCAAGATCGTAGATTGACTGTCCTCGAACTGCCTCTCTTTGTGCAGCTTCGCCATGGGGTTTTCCAATCAGTTACACAACATTGTAATGTCTGCTGGATGTTTTTACTTCTCGGAATGGCACCTGGCATGAAACCAATCCCTTTGGCCCAGATCCTTACCCAGACAGGGATCCCAGCATAATTATCTTGGAGCATAATACAGCCCGAGCTAATTAACATGTATTTTTCTTATGCACAAAAAATGAATGACACCCTTTATCACCTTTTCAGCCCATAGGTTGACTTAGCAAGACCACAGCCTGTCTCCGCAGAGATGCCTCATTTGTTTTAATTCGTGGGTTGTCTGCTTTTTCTTCAGACAACAAACAAAAACAGTGAACCAGCTTCAGGGTTGATTATTCCCCTCCCAAACTTAAGGATCCTTCCTTCGGCTGAGTCTCATGCCGTTCTTTCCCTAAAGGATTGTCCTCCATAAAAGCAGAAGGAGGGGAAAAAGGGGCCAGATTAGAGGGAATTCCTTCTGGGAATTTTAAAGAAATGCAATGTTTTGATTTATTTGTTTATCAAAGTCTGGGAGGGAGGGAATGGTTCTGAAAATGAGATGGGTGGTGCCTAAACTTGGAATATTGCATCCAGTTCTGGTCATCAGAATATAAAAGGGATGTTGAGATTCTAGAAAGAATGCAGAGCAGAGCAACGGAGATGATTAGGGAATTGGAGGCTAAAACCTATGAAGAACAGTTGCTGGAATTGGGTATGTCTAGTCTAATGAAAACAAGGACTAAGGGAGACATGATAGCAGTGTTCCAATATTTGAGGGGCTGCCACAGAAAGGAGGGGATCAACCTGTTCTCCAAAGGACCAAAAGGCAAGGCAAGAAGCAACGGATGGAAACTAGTCAAGGAGAGAAGCAACCTAGAATTAAGGAGAAATTTCCTGACAGTGAGAACAATCAAGCAATGGAACGACTTGCCTTCAGAAGTTGTGGGTGCTCCATCGCCGGAGATTTATAAGAAGAGACTGGACAATCATTTATCTGAAAAGGTATAAGGTCTCCTGCTCAAGAAGGGGGTTGGACTAGAAGACCTCCAAGGTCCCTTCCAACTCTATTATTCTATGCTCTATGTCCGTAGCGGCGAACCTATGGCACGCGTGACACAGGTGGCACACAGAGCCCTCTCTGTGGGCACGCATGCCATTGCCCCAGTCCTAGGCTTTCAGCTGGGTTTACGCTTTAGGCCTCTACCGCCATGTGCAAAAAAAAAAGGTTCAATCAATCAATCAATTTCAATTTCTCGCGGGAAAAACAGATCTTGCAAAGTTGGAATTGATTGATTGAACTTTTTAGTCCCACTCACTCTGCCCTTACCACCGCAGCCACGCCCACCCAATGGGCCATGCCCACCCAATTGGCTACACTCACCCAATGGACCACACCCACCCAATGGGCCACGCCCACCTGGCACCCGATGATACATACAGTAAGTGGGTTTTGGGTTGCAGTGTGGGCACTCAGTCTCTAAAAGGTTCGCCATCACTGCTCTATGTACTAAACATAATAAATGTTTTTTCCCCCTGAAGCATCACCTTCCAGACATTGAAGAAAAAAGATTTCACTGTTTAAGAAAAACCATCTCAAACAAACATAGGCACACCCTATGGAAATGGAAGCTTTGAAGTGCATTGCAAAGCTTGGGGTGATCCTCAAGGCCACAAGACTTTAGGATGGCCACCCTTCATTTGGTACCTCCTGCATGTGTTGGGGTTAAAGGTAAAGGTAAAAGTTCCCCCGCACATGTGTGCTAGTTGTTTCCGACTCTAGGGGCCGGTGCTCATCTTCGTTTCAAAGCCGAAGAGCCAGTGTTTGTCCGAGGACGTCTCTGTGGTCATGTGGCTGGCATGACTATTATTTATTTATTTATTTATTTTATTACATTTATATACTGCCCTTTCCCTGAGGACTCAGGACGGTTTACAGGGAATTAAAAACCAAAGGCTAGACACCAAAGGCTCCCCAAAGTCAAGATGGTGGACCCTACTGTATGATCAGAGTCCCACCCATTTTTAGCACACCTTGGAGGTGGGGCCTGTATCATGCACTTGTGTTGGCCATCATAAGGTCTGTTTCAACTCTAGCTTCACCCCTGATCCAGGGGCAGATAAGTCCTAAGTTGCTTTCTTCAGCGCTGTTGTAACTTTAAATAGTTACTTTGAACATCATCAGTGCTAGAAAAGAGTGGGACTTGAAAAAAGGAGGAGGAGGAGGAGGAGAAAGAAGAAGAAGAAGATGCTCTCTGAGCTTAATGGTTTTCTTGCAGATGTTTCGTTACCCAACTAGGTAACATCTCCAACACTGATGATGTTCCCTAGTTGGGTAATCAAACATCTGCAAGGAAACCATTAAGCTCAGAGGGAACCAAGGACCCCACAGTACTACTACTACTACTTCTCCTCCTCCTCCTCCTCCTCCTCCTCCTCCATTTGGTAAGCCCCAGTCCTTTCCCCATTCCCCCCTCCACCTTGTCCTCCTCCTCCTCTCCCACTCTGCAATCCTCACTCCCTTCTAGCACTGAAGATATTTCCTAGTTGGGTTATGAAATGTCTGCAAGAAAACTACCAAGCTCAGAGAGCACCAAGGACCCCATAGAGCTATTCCTGCACTTTGTCTTCCTCCTTCCCCTCTTCATCTCCTCTTCTTCCTTTTCCTCTTCTATTTTGCAAGCCCCACTCCCTCGTAGAACTGATGATGTTTCCTAGTTGGGTTATGAAATGTCTGCAAGAAAACTGCCAAGCTCAGAGAGCACCAAGGATTCTTCATTTCAATGCTGAGCTACTCCATGGGGGAAAACACCTTGCTTTCTTTGCCCCTGCCCTTCTCTCTCTCCTTTTCTCCCTCATTCCCTCCCCAAAAAGCTTCAGAACTGGAGAAGCCGGCTTCTCTTGGCCGCCTTCCCAACCTTTACTTCCTTCAACTTTCCCTTAATTGCAGCCTGACAGCTTCTTTGGCTTTTGACCCAAGGGGTGGAGGAAGAGGGGACGAAAGGGCTGGTTTTCCAACTCCAGGTGGGTTTTCGGAGGAGGGTGCAAAAAGAGGGAAAGCCCGGCCGTTGGGAGATAGGCCTGGTCATGCCAGGTGGGGTGTGAGGGAGTTGGAAATCCATGAATCATGATTAAATTCACAGGGGCAGCTCCAGATCAAACCTGCTTTGTGAGTGCCAGGCAGCCAAGACAGGGTGATGAGTAAAGCTGGTGTTCAGGTCAACTTTGCAGTGCTTTCCTGCACTGCAGAAGAGTGGAGTGAAGTGGAGAGGAATAGAATAGAATAGAATAGAATAGAATAGAATAGAATAGAATAGAATAGAATAGAATAGAATAGAATAGAATAGAATAGAATAGAATAGAATAGAATAGAATAGAATAGAATGGAATGGAATGGAATGGAATGGAATGGAATGGAATGGAATGGAATGGAATGGAATGGAATGGAATGGAGTGGAGTGGAGTGGAGTGGAGTGGAGTGGAGTGGAGTGGAGTGGAGTGGAGTGGAGTGGAGGAGAAGAGAAGAGAAGAGAAGAGAAGAGAAGAGAAGAGAAGAGAAGAGAAGAGAAGAGAAGAGAAGAGAAGAGAAGAGAAGAGAAGAGAAGAGAAGAGAAGAGAAGAGAAGAGAGTGGAGCGGAGCGGAGTACACTACAGTAGAGTAGAGTAGAGTAGAGTAGAATAGAATAGAATAGAGTACAGTGGAATAGAATAGAATAGAATAGAATAGAATAGAATAGAATAGAATAGAATAGAATAGAATAGAATAGAATAGAATAGAATAGAATAGAATAGAATAGAATAGAATGGAATGGAATGGAATGGAATGGAATGGAATGGAATGGAATGGAATGGAATGGAGTGGAGTGGAGTGGAGTGGAGTGGAGTGGAGTGGAGTGGAGGAGAAGAGAAGAGAAGAGAAGAGAAGAGAAGAGAAGAGAAGAGAAGAGAAGAGAAGAGAAGAGAAGAGAAGAGAAGAGAAGAGAAGAGAAGAGAGTGGAGCGGAGCGGAGTACACTACAGTAGAGTAGAGTAGAGTAGAGTAGAATAGAATAGAATAGAGTACAGTGGAATAGAATAGAATAGAATAGAATAGAATAGAATAGAATAGAATAGAATAGAATAGAATAGAATGGAATGGAATGGAATGGAATGGAATGGAATGGAATGGAATGGAATGGAATGGAATAGAATAGAATAGAATAGAATAGAATAGAATAGAATAGAATAGAATAGAATAGAATAGAATAGAATAGAATAGAATAGAATAGAATGGAGCGGAACGGAGAGGAGTGGACTGGACTGGACTGGACTAGAACAGAACAGAACAGAAAATATAGAGTAGAGTAGAGTAGAGTAGAGACCCACTTGAGTTTTAGAAGGGCATCTGAGTCACCTTCCAAGCTACGGGGTGGGTAGCTTTCTCCGCAATAAGCCCTGCTTGCTGGGGCAGCCTCTAATGGAGGGGTAGGCAGCCTTGGCTCTTTTATGACTCATGGACTTCAACTCCCAGAATCCCTGAGCCAGCCTGGCTCAGCTCAGAAACCTCTCCCTTTTCCCTCAGCATGGCTGGCTCAGGAATTCTGGGACTTGAAGTCCACGAGTCATAAAAGAGCCAAGGTTGCCTACCCCTGCTCTAATGTCTGTTCCTCCCACCAATCGATTTTTTATATGCTCCATCACTAGAGGTTTTCAAGAAAACATTGGACAGACATTTGTCTGGAATGGCATAGGGCAGGGATGGGCAATTATGGCAATCTTAGAACCTTCAACTCCTAGAACTGAAGTGGGCTGGGGTGAAAGATAGAGACTGACCCAAAGTCTCTGAGCTATTTTCATGCCTTTGGTGGGACTAGAACTCACAATCCTTCCTGAAACGGCATTCCAGGACTCTCGTTTCAGGAGGAAGGGGGTCAGACTAGAAGACCTCCAAGGTCCCTTCCAACTCTGCTATTCTGACTTTCAGCCTCTCCATTTGGATGTTTCAATTTTGCAAACGTGACACACACCGAACACATTTTCTTCGACATGCGATCCCTAATATTTGCAATTTATCTGATTGACAGGCTGGGCCTATCTGTATCAGCCTAGACAGATTTCTGCAAATCATCTCTCTTAATATATTTGGGTAGATAACGATCTGGTTTTTGTAAAGATGCTTCCTGTGTAGGGTGACACACAAGCACACATACTAACTCTTCAGAAATCGTGTTGCGAAATTCACAGGCCTGCAAATTGCATACAGTAAGTAAGTAGCGCATGGGTCAAACTGAAAAAAAACCGTGAAAGTAGATGAATTTCTACCTGTTTCAACCTTCCACCCTCCACAGTTTGGGAAAGTAAATTTCACAAGGTTTATAAGCAAGGCTGGACAGATCTTGCTGGCTCAAAGGCAGCTTATGTAATTTATTTTCTTTACATAAGCAAATGTAAGTAAATAAATCCACCCAGCTCGACAGATCAAATTGTTCTGTGCAGGATTTTCTGCCATTTAACAGGCACAGGTTTATTGCCAGCTCACCTGTATTAAGAAATTCAATCCATGACACAGAACAAAAATTTGGAGCACCTTTATTTATTTATTTTATAACAGCAACAATAACAGAGTTGGAAGGGACCTTTGAGGTCTTCTAGTCCAACCCCTTGCTCAGGCAGGAAACCTTAAACCATTTCAGACAGGTAATCCAAGACTTACGACCACAACTGTGCCTAACATTTCTGTTGCTAAGTGAGACATTTGTTCAGTAGAGTTTTGCCCTATTTGACAACTTTTCTTGCCACAGTTGTTAAGTGAATCACTGCAGCTGGTAGGTCAGATGGCCATTAAGTGAACCTGTCTTCCTTATTGGCTTTCCTTCGCTTGCCAGGAGGTCGCAAAAAGGGATCATGTGATCCCAGGACACCGCAACCGTCATAAATATGAGTCAGTTGCCAAGCAACTGAATTCTGATCACGTGGCCATGGGGGGATGCTGCAAGGGTCGTAAGTGTGAAACATGTTCCTAAGTCGCATTTTTTTCAGCGCCGTTATAACTTTGAATGGTCACTAAACGAACAGTTGCAAGTCGAGGGCTATCTGGACTTCCTTTTAGAGAGGAGCAACAAGGCCACATACCTCGTGTTTTGTCCTCCCATTCTTCTCCGCAACACCCCTGCGAGGTTGTTTGGGGCTGAGAGGGAGGGACAGGCCCTCCCAACCACCCCATGAGCCTCCAGGACCGAGGTAGGACTTCCATTTGGGTTTCTCCAGGCCAGCCCACCACTACACCAAATAGCTTGCTTAGCCCAGGGCTTTTCAACCTTTTCACCCATTAGTACCACTTTTAGGATATGGCAACATCCAAGTACCACCAGTCGCCTGCCTAGCAAGGGGTCAAAAACTTGATGACAAAAAAAAGGAAAAAAGTGATGAAGTACAGGTAGTCCTCGACTTACGACAGTTCGCTTAGTGACTGTTCGAAGTTACAATGGCACTGGAAAAAGTGCCCCCCCCAAGCCACAGCTGAGCAAGACCCCTGCCTGCCCGCCCGGTGGCACTCTTCCTCCTGTCCGAGGTTTTCATTGTTGTGAGCATTTCTGTTGAGGATTGGCAGTGGGGGTGGGGTGGGGGGGGTGTTTGGTTTTTATTCCCCCCCCCACTCTGCTGGGTGGTTGCAGCAGGTTTTGGTCACTTCACCTGACCCTGGGACACTGTGCCCGTCATAAATATGAATCAGTTGCCAAGCATCTGAATGTAAATCACGAGACCCTGGAGATGCTGCAACATTCCAGCTGATCAGCGCTTCTTCTGGGCTCAGAAGTTCCAGGATCAGGGCCGAGCTCCAGCTGGATCCTGGCACTGATCCTGGCGCTTCCGCTGAGCCCTGACAGCCCTGCAGCTCCAGCCATCTCTCGCTCAGGCTTGTGCGGTGCTGCCACTGGTTCAGCTCATTCCCCTCCCCCGCTACCACTTTTCAAGGATGGTCGTGTACCACCTGCCAGGTGCCAATGTACCACAGGTGGTACCCGTACCACTTGTTGAAAAGCCCTGGCTTAGCATGTCTAAATTCTGCTCTCCTTAATATTCTGGCCCTGAGGGATGGTTCTACTTTGTCCACGAACTGCTCGCAACTTCTGTGGAGCTTCTCTGTCATCCAGGTCATGGATGTCCCAAAGGTGCTTTTTCAGGAGGCAACTGGACTTTCTGGTTTTCCTTTGAAGAGGTTTCACTTCTCATCCAAGAAGCTTCTTCACTTCTGACTGGATGGTGGGGAAATGGAAGGATTGATAACTCCTTGCAGACAGCTGGTCATTTGCATTCTTTTAGAGAGTCGTTGAGGCCACCTGGAGGTTTGTCTGTGTCCTCAGGGTCACCTGAGTGGTGCGAATGGGTGTGGAGCCTTCTTGGAACTGCTGAAAGGACTGTGTTGTAGACTGGAGATAGATGATGTTGTATCCCTCCCCTCTGTTGAGAGAGGGCTGTTCAATTTTGACCTAGATGGCCTCTTTGAAGAAGGCTCTACACCCATTTGCACTACTAAGGGGACCCTGAGGACACAGACAAACCTTCAGGTGGCCTCAACGACTCTCTAAAAGAAGGCAAATGACCAGCTGTCGGCAAGGAGTATCAATCCTTCCATTTCTCACCATTCCAGTCAGAGCTGAAGAAGCTTCTTGGATGAGAAGCGAAATGTCTTCAAAGAAAAATGAGAAAAAGCACCTTTGGGATAGTCACGTTCCTTTTTTTTTTTTAAGGGTTTAAAGTCAATGATGGATTATAGATAGTATTCAACTGACGACCAAAGTTGGGAGAAGAATTTCTGTTGCTAAGCAAGGTGATTATTAAGCGGGTCGCACCCAGTGACCTTTTTATTGCCACTGTTGTTAAGTGAATCATGCAGTTCTTAAGAGAATCATGCAGTCAATAAGCAAATCTGCTTCCCCCTTTGTCTTCGCTGGTCAGAAATCAGCTGGGAATACTAAGCGGACGGTTCTTATTTATTGATTTAATGTTTTATATGGCATTTTAGTTGTACGACGGTATGGGCAGCATGAGGTTTAATAATGATAATAAATAACGTGTCCAAATGTTTTATCATGTGACTGTAAGCATGCGGCAGAAGAAGAAATAACAGAGTTGGAAGGGACCTTGGAGGTCTTCTAGTCCAACCCCCTGCTCCAACAAGAAATCTGCCTATACCGTTTCAGACAAGCGGCTGTCCAGTCTCTTCTTAAAAGCCTCCACAGTTGGAGCACCCACAACTTCTGGAGACAAGTTGTTCCACTGAAATTCCTCCTTAGTTCTAGGTTGCTCCTCTCCTTGATTAGTTTCCATCCGTTGCTTCTTGTCCTGCCTTCGGGTGCTTTGGAGAATAGCTTGACTCCCTCTTCTTTGGGGCAGCCCCTGAGATATTGGATTGCTGCAACAGTTATAAGTTTGAGGACCAGTTGGAAATCACTTTTTTCAGTCCCATGGACCTTTGAACAGTCACTAAATGAATGGCTGTAATTTAAGGGCTACCTATATCATAAAGAAGGGACGTGGTGGCTCAGTGGGTTAGGATGCTGAGCTTGTCGATCAGATGGTCGGCAGTTTGGCGGGTCGAATCCCGACTGCCGCGTAGCAGAGTGAGCGCCTGTTACTCATCCCAGCTTCTGCCAACCTAGCAGTTCGAAAGCACGTAAAAATGCAAGTAGAAAAATAGGGACCACTACGGTGGGAAGGTAACAGCGTTCCGTGCGCCTTTGGCGTCTAGTCATGCCAGCCACATGACCACGGAGACATCCTCGGACAAGCGCTGGCTCTTCGGCTTTGAAACGGAGATGAGCACCGGCCCCTAGAGTCGGAAACGACTAGCACGCACATGCCGGGGAACCTTTACCTTTACCTTATATCATAAAGAGGACTGATTTGATAGATATGTTTGCAGTTTAATGTGAGCTAAGGAAATGTTTCCAGTTCTTTGCTGTAGTCAATTATACAGCCAGCTCACTCCCCCGGCACCAAAAGTTGCAAAATATGCTAGAAAATGTCCTGACATGAACCACGGACAGGTTACAACCCTCCCTTTAGATTTTTGTTGCACCGATGGGAAGTAAGAGCCTTCGGACCGGTCCAGCAACTACCCTGGGGTGGTGTGGGATCAACAGGAGATTCAAAAGTCTTGCACTCTGAACACCCCACCCTGAGGCTGTTTACAAGTTTCTCCTGCTTTTCCCCCCAGTTGTGGGTTTTACAAGCTGCAGCATCTTGGGGGTGGGCGTTTTGCTCCTGGGGGCAAGTGACTACAGGTGTTCAGACAATGAAATTCTGCAGCTTCACCTGGAGGTGTGAGTTACGTGGCCCTGGCAGCATTAACCGTTTGCTGGAGGTGAAAGGAAATATTTCCACCCTTACCTGGGAAGGTTTTGGTGCTGCTCAATGCCTGATCAAATCCTGCTTTTTTGGCAAGAGTGCAACTGGACATGTGCCAAATATAGACTGCTAAAATCAAGGTCAAGGGCCAGGTGAGACTTCATCCAATGAAGATCGTTAGAAATGACTTGGATGCTTGCTCTTCATGTTCACAAACCTGCAACTTTACAGGTAGATAAAATAACCTTTATTGACTTTTTCTTTTACTGAGGGCACAACGACACACATCAAAAACCTGTATGTCTCATCTAGGGGTCTCCAAACTTGGCCACTTTAAGACTTGCGGACTTGCAGTTAAAATCCACAAGGCTTAAAGTGGCCAAGTTTGGAGACTCCTGTTCTAGTCTAACAAAGGGAAGAACTAGGAATTTGTGATAGCTGTTTTCCACTTTTGAACAGCAGTCACAAAGAAAGGATCAAGCTATTCTCCAATGCACCTGAGGGCAGGCCAAGAAGTAATGGATGGTAACTAATCATGGAGAGAAGTAACCTCGAACTAAGGAGAAATTTCCTGACATTGAGAACAATTAACCAGTGGAATAGAAGTTGCCTTCAGAAGTGGTGAGTGCGCCAACACTGGACGTTTTCAAGAAGAGACTGGACAGCCATTTGTCTAGAATGGTACAGGTCTTCTTTTGAGCAGAGGGTTGGACTAGAAGACCTCCAAGGTCCCTTCCAACTCTGTTATTCTCTACTCTGCATTCTGTATAACCCAGCCAAGCAGATGGATCTCCATCTCAAGAGGTAGGAAGAACAAAGGGAGTCACCAGCTTCTCTGGGATTTGAAGTCCAAAGATCTTGGAAGTTGTCGAGATTGAGAAATACCGGTCTAAGGAATTGCATACATTATGTGCTTATTATGTGGATGTGTCATACAAGCTCAGAAAATGGGTTAGGAAAGTCATCATTATTACAATTAGCCCAATCAACATTTATGCAAATGTAACCTCAGAGAGTTAAGTCAGCAGTCAACCAGATCTTCCTGGTCTCAGCTTTCCAGTCTCTCAACCAAGAACATCTCAGAGAAGACATCCCTCAGATGGATTAGATGACCTGGACGAGAAGAACCAAATTTCTAACTTGACACCAAGATGCTTTCTCGGTCCAGATTTGTTCTTCCATCTAGTCCTCCAGCCAAAGTGGCCTCTTGCTGCATTCTTTTGACTCCGCCATCGCATCACCATCTTGGCTACTACCTGTCTGTGACTCATCCTGGCCCGCCAATACTGTAGAGCAGTTCAGCAAATGCTCTTTATATAACAATCTGCCTTCCTGGAGATTGCATAATTGGGATTGTTCAATCATGTATGTAAAGCACAGGGCAGGGCCCACTGGTGGTGCTGGGGGAGGGGGGGGAGGTGAGACAGGGGAGGGGGGAGGATTATGTAAAGCATGGAAGATTCTGGAAGGAGATACCTGAACTGGTCTGAGGGCCCAAAAGGGAGGCAGGAATGAATAGCAGTGCAGTCTCCCTGAATGTCAGAATAGTCTACGGCAATGCTTCTCAGCTGTAGCTGTGTGGACTTCAGTTCCCACAATTGAACCTGTGTGGACCAGCTGCCAATTGTGTGGATTTAAATCCCAGGGTTGTGGTGTACTTTAACTCCCAGAAGCTGTGTGGGCTTCAACACCCAGAATTAAAGCTGTCAGGACCAAGCCTGTGTTGTGTGGACGTCAATCAAAGTGGAGTTTTGCTGGCCTTCAGTTCCTAGACCAGGGGTAGGCAACCTTGGCTCTTTTAGGGCTCATGGACTTCAACTCCCAGAATTCCTGAGCCAGCCATGCTGAGAACAAAGGGAGAGGCTTCCAAGCTGAGCCATGCTGGCTCAGGAATTCTGGGAGTTGAAGTCCAAGAGTCCTAAAAGAGCCAAGGTTGCCTACCCCTGTCCTAGAATCTAAACTATGTGGACTTCAATATCCAGAGTTGAAGCTGTCTGGGGAATTCTGGGATTTGAAGTCCGCCCACCTTGAAGTTGCTGAGGTTGAGAAACATTGGTCTCCAGTGTTGCAGTTTGAGAGCTGGCTACAGAGACTTCTCCAACAAACACACCCGAAAGATTGTGATGTTGTGCTCAGGCCCATGGGTATAGTATTTATTCCTGGAAAACCACTGACCCGTTGGATCATTGTTTCAGAGGTATTTCCTTACCAGTTTCGCTATGGGCCCATTTTGTCAAAAGCTGGAAATGTGGGTTTTCAGCAAAACCATCATAAAACATGGTCAAGGAACTGCAAGACATTGCAAATGGTCATAAATGCTGGCTGGTTTCCAGGCGAGTGAAATGTGGTCACGTGAACCCCCACAGAGTTCCATCATCATCTTGACTGGTTACTAAGCAACCAGTCATAAATCAAGGACTATATGACTGTATTGAATTTTTTCTCCTCTTGCACTGGTCAAAGGTGGGACAGCAACCAGAACAGGGTTGTAGCTTTATCTGCACATATCAGCATTAAACAGCTGGATGAAACTCTTCCTTTAAAGGGTTAGGATGCAGCGGAGCGAGTCAACATTGCTGGAATCTTGTCAAGTTAAATTCACCGTCTTCCAGATGTTGCTAAAGGAGAATTTCTACCAGCCTCAAACAACCTCAAACACTTGGGTAAGTAAGGTTCTATGTTTAGGCAAGAAAAATCAATTGTACAGATATATAGTATAGGTGGTACCTTACTCAGCAGTAGTTAAGTGTGAGAGCGATCTCAGAGTCCTATGGACAATCACTTAAATAGGAGCCAGCCATGTGCTGCAGCTGCCAAAAAAGCCAATACAGTGCTAGGCTGTATTAACAGAGGGATAGAATCAAGATCAAATAATAATAATAATAATAATAATAATAATAATAATAATAATAATAATAATAATAATAATAATAATAAACCTTTATTGTCAAAGTACAACATGTGTACATTGAGATTAGCTGAGCCTCCCCCTGTGCTCTCTCCCCCCAACACACAGTGATAACAAACCCTCCATCCCACCACACCATGTGAACCAACTACACCACACACCGGCCTCCCAAGTCAATTCTGCATAAGATTATGTCCCATTTAAAAGCCTAACAGCCCACGGATAAAAGCTATTTTTCAGCCTGTTGGTACGGCTGGCTATATTCCTATATCTCCTACCGGATGGTAGGAGAGTAAAGAGATACCGTCCAGGGTGTGAGTCATCCCTGAGAATCTTCCTCACTCTTCCAAGGCAAGGAGCCCTGGCGATGTCATCCAGTGGTGTCAGGGGACAGCCCACAATGTCTTGTGCTGTGCTCACTACCCTCTGTAATATTCCTATCCGCGGCTGTCAGACCAGCATACCAACCCACAATACCATACGAGAGGACGCTCTCTATGGTAGACCGGTAAAAGAGGGTCATTAGCTGTTGTTCTACCCTGTTCTTCCGCAAGATCCTAAGAAAGTGAAGCCTCTGTTGGGCCTTTCTAGCCACCTGGGTTGTGTTAACTTTCCAGGTCAGATCTTCACAGAGGTAGACTCCCAGAAATTTAAAGGAGGAAACTCTCTCTACACAGTCCTCCCCGATGTAAAGTGGGGCAGGTTCCTCCTTTTTTCTCTGGAAGTCTAACACCATCTCTTTCGTCTTGCCGATGTTTAGGTGAAAGTTGTTGTTACTACACCATATGGATAGTTTTTGTACCTCCGCCCTATATGCTGTGTCATCCCCACCTGTAATAAGACCCACCACAGTTGTATCATCTGCGAACTTGATTATCGCAGTGGATGGGTCAGATGATACACAATCACAAGTGTATAAAGAGTACAGGTAGGGGCTAAGCACACAGCCCTGTGGCGTGCCGGTGCAAAGCTTCAGGGGGGTGGACAAAGCAGACCCGACCCTCACTGTTTGTACCCGATCCCTAAGAAAGTCTTGAATCCAATCGCAGATAGCGGGGGAGAATTTCAAGTCAGTCAGCTTCTCGATGAGAATGCTCGGCAAAATGGTGTTGAAAGCCGAGCTGTAGTCAACAAAAAGCATCCTGACGTAACTTCCAGGTTTCTCGAGATGACTTGCTACAGAATGTAAAGCAGTAGCTATGGCATCGTCTGTCGACCTATTTCCCCTGTAGGCAAATTGATGAAGTACTACTACTTTACAATGCCTTGGTGAGTCCACACTTGGAATACTGCATCCAGTTTTGGTCGCCACAATGTAAAAAAGATGTCAAGACTCTAGAAAGAGTACAGAGAAGAGTAACAAAGATGATTAGGGGACTGGAGGCTAAAACATAAGGAACGATTGCTGGAATTGGGTATGTGTAGTTTAATGAAGAGAAGGATGAAGGGGGTACATGATAGCAGCCTTCCAGTATCTCTGGGGCTGCTCCAAAGAAGAGGGAGTCAAGCTATTCTCCAAAGCACCTGAAGGCAGGACAAGAAGCAACGGATGGAAACTAATCCAGGAGAGAAGCAACCTAGAACTAAGGAATTTCCTAACAAAACAATTAATCAGTGGAACAACTTGCCTCCAGAAGTTGTGAATGCTCCAACACTGGAAGGTATTAAGAAGAGATTGGACCACCATTTGTCTGAAATGGTATAGTTTCCTGCCTAAGCAGGGGGTTGGACTAGATGAGCTCTAAGGTCCTTTCCAACTGTTCTACCCTATTCTACTCTACTCTATTCCACATATTCTATTCTATTGTTCTGTTCTGTTCTTGTAGCAATGGCCTGGTTTTCCTTCAGAGGAAGGCCATAGAACACAGAATCCAAGGGCTGGAAGGAACGGTCTTCTAGTCCAATCTTGTTAAGGCAGGAGATCTTGTACCATCCAGATCCAATGTCCCAAAAGTACTTTTTCAAAAGGCAACTGGACTTTGCTTTTTCCTTGAAGATGTTTCACTTCTCATCCAAGAAGCTTCTGCAGCTCTAACCAAATGGTGAAGGATGGAAGGATCATGGATTTAGTCAGAGCTGAAGAAGCTTCCTGAACGGGTAGCGAAACATCTTCAAGGAAAAACACAAGTCCAGTTGCCTTTTGAAAAAGCATTTTGGGGACAACCACGACCTGGATGACTAAGAATCTCCACTGACATCTCGGTCAAACGGTTGTCCCGTCTATTTTTTGAAAACCTCCAGTGATGGAGCACCCACAACTCCACCGCCGCAGCCTGCATCTTCTTCCACGTTAGAAGAATAAATTGGGGGTTCTCAATCATTCCGGGTCCCGACAAGCCCGGGTGGAGCCAGATCAAATCAAAGAAAATGAAATGAAATCGAGACATACTACAAAAAAAAGGAGATTTTATTCTCAGGAACCAAAGCTCCCTTCTCGAGGGTAGACTACAGAAAAATGGGGGACTTGGGTCTTATAGGGGAACTGGTTTTGGTGTGTACACGTGTGGCGTTTGGTTTGTGTACGTGCTGGCTTTAACCTGTTTTTCTGGTGCAGATGTGCAGGTATAGGAGGGGGGCGTTGATCAGAGGCCTGTTGACTTCTATCAATTATTTATGGGGATTATAATTTTTTGAGAGGGAAATAAAAAGTCGAGGGAGTCACCAAACAAACGTTTTCTTACGGCCAGATAATAAACCTGGGCGATTATTCAACGTGAGAATGAGAAGTGGGTTCATAAAATTGTAGCTTCCTAGAGTGGCTGTCAAAATCAGGAAGCTTTTCTGGACCAGAGGTCCCCAATTCCCGGTCCGTGGCCTGGAACTGGTCCGTGGCCTGTTAGAAACGGGTTTGCACACGTGGAGGTGAGCGACAGGCGAGCAAAACTGCACACGCGTGGGGTCTAGATTATACTGCCCTTCTCTTAATGCCCCAGTCCGTGAAAAAATGTGCCTTCTGCAAAATCAGTCCCTTGTGCCAAAGGTTGGGGATCCGTGTTCTGGATGACCTCATGGCCTCAGCCCTCACTAGATTTAACCCAGGCCTTGCTTCTTAAATCCAATCTCCACTTAACTCGTCTTATTATAATCTTATTTTTCCTTCCAGGAAGGGAGAGGAAGAGAAGCGAGGGCTTGAGATTTGATTTCTACTCCGTGAACGAAGAGTAATTTTCTAGTATTTCTTTAGCCAGAGGAGGAATTTTTTTTATTTTATTTTTTAATAAAAGTCCTTTATCGGAGGAGTCAGGCTCCTCTGAACTGAATGGAAGCGAACAGGATGGAAAGAGCGTTTGATTTCAGTGTAATAAAAATCTAAGGGAAAAAAAATCTGAAGAAAAAAAAATTAGGGGGGAGAAGAACACACTCAGAACAGTTCCAAATCCATGGAGGAGCCATCTTAGATGGTCCATTTCTCTGTCCGAGCTTCCACCGTTTTGACCAGGCCTTCACCCAAGATCTGAAAGTCTTCCAAAATAGCTTCCACATTTGGAACCACCGTTGGTTGAGAACTTCGCTTGGACACCATCCTCCCTTGAATGTTTGATACCTGGTGGAGTTAAGAGAAGCAAGTTACAATAGCTGCCAAATATGGATCAAACTATACAGCGGAACCTATATATTTGTAAACGGAGAACGAGAATTTACTGGGTGTTTTTTTTTTTGTTAAGATCCAGCTGGGATGGATTCTATATGTTAAATGTTAAAATTTATTTGCTATTTGGATCACCTTTTTCTCTCTTTTTTTTTGTACACCATTTTTTTTTCTTTTTGTTGTTAGTGCTGGATGTATGTTTTTGTTTTGTTTTTCTGTTTTGTATTTTACCTTTTATGATAAAACAAAATAAATATACTTATAAACTCACACACTGGAATCATGCGGCCATTGGTGCTCTCTGAGCTGGGTTGTTTTCTTGCAGACATTTCATGACCCAACTAGGTAACATCATCAGTGCTAGAAGGGAGTGGGGTTTACATGGAGGAGGAGGGTGGGGTCTTTGGTGCTCTCTGAGCTGGGTTGTTTCCTTGCAGACATTTCATGACCCAACTAGGTAACATCATCAGTGCTATCCAAAGCTGCTTTTCAACAAGGCAACTGGACTTTGTTTTTTCTCTTTAAAGACATTTCTCATCCAAGAAGCTTCTTCAGCTCTGAATGGATGGTAGGGAATGGAAGGATTTATATTCCTTGCAGACACCTGGTCATTTGCATTCTTCTAGGGAGTCGCTGAGGCCACTTGGAAGTTTATCTATATCCTCGGGGTCACCTGAGTGGTGCAAATGGGTGTGGAGCCTTCTTGGAGCTGCTGAAAGGATTGTGTTGTAGACTGGAGATAGATGATGTTGTATCCCTCCCCCTCTGTTGAGAGAGGGGTGTTCAATTTTGAGATAGATGGCCTCTTTGACCCCTCTTTCAAACCAGCGGTCCTCTCTGTCTAAAATGTGGACTTTATATTCCTTGAAGACAGTTGGTCATTTGCATTCTTTCAGAGTCGTTGAGGCCACTTGGAAGTTTGCGTGTCCTCAAGGTCACCTGAATAATCTTCTTCAGGGTCATCTTCAGCCAACACAACATACGTGCACACTTTAAACCCAAGAATACACTGAGGCAGAGCCTTGTCCACCCCAAGGATAAAATACTGAAGACACAAACTTGAGCAATGTGGTATATGCAGCACAATGCAGTGAGACATGTGCAGATCTGTATATTGGGGAAACGAAACAACCACTTCACAAACACATTGCACAACATAGGAGAACAAACCCATCAGGACAAGATTCAGCAGTCCATCTGCATTTGAAAGACAAAGGCCACTCATTCGAAGACTGCAAAATCCACATTTTGGACAGAGAAGACCGCTGGTTTGAAAGAGGGGGGTCAAAGAGGCCATCTATCTCAAAACTGAACAGCTCTCTCTCAACAGAGGGGGAGGAATAGGACACTGTCCATCTCCAGTCTACAACACAGTCCTTTCAGAAGTTCCCAGAAGGCTCAACACCCATTTGCACAACTCAGGTGACCCTGAGGACACAGACAAACCTCCAGGTGGTCTCAACGACTCTCTAAAAGAATGCAAATGATCAGCTGTCTGCAAGGAATATAAATCTTTCCATTCCCCACCATCTAAAGAAGCTTCTTGGATGAGAAGCGAAACATGTTCAAAGAGAGAACAAGAAAGTCCAGTTGCCTCTTGAGAAAGCACCTTTGGGTCAAGAGTTGAGCACTCACCTTGAAGGGCTGCGGTTCAAAGGCCGAAGGCTTCCAGAGGACCCCAATGACATCTCCTCCATATTTGTCATAGAAGAACAGGGCCAAGTCACCAAAGGCTTCCTGCAATAAGAAAGGTTTCATATGAAAGGAAGCTGCCCACATCTCCAAGTCTCATCCATCTTCCTGACTGCAAGTCGCAACTGCCATCTTGACTTTTCACACGGACACACACAGAGGGTGACCCCCTAGTTTGCAACAGGACAAGTGAAGTCTACCTTACACTGAAGGTGTCTCTTTTAACTCCTAGATGAAGGTGGTTGGCCGTGGCTTTCTTCTACGACCTTTGACACTAAGGGCCCTTGGTACTCTCTTGAGTTTGGTTGTTTCCTTGCTGCAGTTGTTTTATGACCCAGCTGGGGAACATCATCAGTGCTAGAAGGAAGTGGGATTGGCTCTACCAGTGTCCTTGGTAGTAATTAGGCTGAGATATGTATGTATGTAGGACCAGTCAGTCCTAGAGGAGATCAACCCTGACTCAAGTACTTTGGCCACCTAATGAGAAGGAAGGACTCACTGGAGAAGAGCCTAACGCTGGGAAAGATGGAGGGCAAGAGAAGAAGGGGACGACAGAGAATGAGGTGGCTGGATGGAGTCACTGAAGCAGGAGGCGTGAGCTTAAATGGACTCCAGAAGATGGTAAGAGGACAGGAAGGCCTGGAGGAACGTTGTCCATGGGGTCGCAATGGGCCGGACACGACTTCGCAACTAACAATAACAACAGGGAGGAGGAGGAGGGAGGGAGGGAGGTATATAGAGACGATAGCTAGCTAAATAATAGATGACAGATGGATAGATAGATAGATAGATAGATAGATAGATAGATAGATAGATAGATAGATAGATAGATAGATAGATAGGATAGATTAGATAGATAGATAGATAGATAGATAGATAGATAGATAGATAGATAGATAGATAGATAGATAGATAGATAGATAGGTAGGTAGGTAGGTAGGTAGGTAGGTAGGTAGGTAGGTAGGTAGGTAGGTAGGCAGGCAGGCAGGCAGGCAGGCAGGCAGGTAAGCATTAGAAGAAAAGAATATTTGTACTCAGGGTTGAACTGTGGGCTCCTTAGAGCTCTCTGAGCTTGGTTTTCTTGCAGATATTTTATGACCCAATTAGGTTGCATCATCACTGTTAAAAGAGAGTGGGGCTTGCGAGGAAGGGAAGGAGGAGGATTGTGGGATCCTTGGGGCTCTCTGAGCTTGGTGGTTTTCTTTGGGACATTTCATGTCCCACCTAGGTAACGTTATCAGTGCTAGAAAGGCAGAGAGTCGGTTTTCTGTTTATATACAGTGTTTTGCCCTTGACATGATGGGGCTGTTGTATTCTACCTTGGTTGTTCTAAGACCTCTGAGTCTTGACGTCCGCCTCTCTGGAACTCTGGATTACAGCATGGATGGGAGACCACCATGAAATCTACCGGCTCTTGGCTCAGCTGGGAAGCTGCTCTCTCTACTCACAAGGCACTAAGATCAGCCTAAGGGAGACCTCCCTTTATGCGCTCAGAAGAAAGCCATAAACCGGGCTTAAGCGTCTTTTAAGTAACAAGCTGAAGCAAGTATCTTACTAATCCCTTTTTGATTTCTTCCTCTCTCTCTTTTTAAGCTAAGTTGGGTTGGCTCTTGGTTGTTTCCAGGAGCCACAGTGCGACACACATTAAAAAGAAATAAAATTAAAAATCAGCCATGGTTGCCATCTTGACTTGTAGCGACCCTACCCTGTACAGGTAATCCTCGACTTACAACCGTTCGTTTAGTGACCGTTCAGAGTTTCAACGGCACTAAAACAAGTGGCTTATGACAGTTTTTCACACTTACGACCGTTGCAGACCCCAGGGTCATGTGATCAAAATTCAGACACTTGGCAACTGACTCGTATTTATGATGGTTGCAGTGTCCCGGGGTCCCCTTTTGTAACCCTCCCGCAAGCAAAGTCGATGGGGAAGCCAGACTCACTTAACAACCGTGTTCCCCGCTCAAGAAGCACAGTTATTCACTTAACAACGGTGGTTGCAAAATGGGGAAAAATTCACTTCGCAACAGTCTTGCTTGGCAATGGAGATTTTGGGCTCAGATGGGGAGGCGTGCCTGCGTAGACCTCCTTCTTATAGGCTTCTCGCTTTTAGAATCTTTTTAAAAAATTTTCCTACAAGTTTTGACGTATGTTTTGCAAGTCACGGGGCACACCTGAGGCAGAATCCTGCCGAGGCACACCCATTCGATCTGGGTGGTGTCTTTTATTAATTCTTTTAAAATGGTTAAAAAAAAATAAGATCCCCAAATCTTGGCAAGGGGCGTTTGCACCTAGCCAATGCCACTGGAGGGCAAGATCAAAGCCCTTTGAAAAACAGGCTTGATCTGGCTGCTGAAATAACCACATCTGGGGATTAACCGTTCAAGAGGATTTTTTGGCGCAACGAGCTGAAACGGTTTCTAATACCCTAGATCTCAATTTTTGAGAGTTGCTGATCAGGAAAGAAAACCCTTTATCTATCTGTCTGTCTGACTGTCTGTCCATCCATCTATCTTTCCCATCTTTGTTATTTTTAAAACTAAGGCTGCAAACATGCGATCGCCATTTGCAACTCCATCTGTCTATCATCTATTTATCATCTAGCTTGCTATCCATCCATCCAGCTATTATCTATCTATCTATCTATCTATCTATCTATCTATCTATCTATCTATCTATCTATCTATCTATCTATCTATCATCTAGCTTGCTATCCATTCATCTAGCTATCATCTGGCATCTATTTATTATCTATCTATCTATCTATCTATCTATCTATCTATCTATCTATCTATCTAATCTATCATCTAGCTTGCCATCCATCCATCCATCCATCCATCCTTCCATCTATCTTTCATTCATCCATCCATCCCACCTTTATTATTTTTAAAAATAAGCCAGCAAACATATCAGAAAACAAAATCTCCAGTTGACTGATTGATTTACAAATAACAGCCCAGAGCACACAGAGAAGCTCCCGAGGATGGGCTCCAGCATGAATCTGAAAACTTGGAAGACAAAATCTCTCATCCTGGTGACCGACCCAAATTGGATCCTCTGTATTTATCTATCCATCCATCCAACCTTTATTATTTTTATAAATAAGGTGGCAAACATATCCAACACACCTTCCTCTTCCTATTTTCCCCACAATAAGAACACAGTGAAGTGGGATGGGCTGAGAGAGAGAGTGATTGGCCCAAAGTCACCCAGCTGGCTTCCATGCCTAAGGCAGGACTAGAACTTACAATCACCCAGCCAGCTTTCATATCTAAGATGGGACTAGAACTCATTGTCTCCTGGTGATTGGCCCAAAGTCACCCAGCCAGCTTTCATAGCAAAGGCGGGACTAGAACTCATTGTCTTCTGGTGATTGGCCCAAAGTCACCCAATTGGCTTTTATGCCTAAGGCAGGACTAGAACTCATATCTAAGATGGGACTAGAACTCATTGTCTCCTGGTGATTGGCCCAAAGTCACCCAGCCAGCTTTCATAGCAAAGGCGGGACTAGAACTCATTGTCTTCTGGTGATTGGCCCAAAGTCACCCAATTGGCTTTTATGCCTAAGGCAGGACTAGAACTCACAATCACCCAGGGAGCTTACATATCTAAGGTGGGACTAGAACTCATTGTCTCCTGTTGATTGGCCCAAAGTCACCCAGCCAGCTTTCATAGCTAAGGTGGGACTAGAACTCATTGTCTCCTGCTGATTGGCCCAAAGTCACCCAGCCAGCTTTCATAGCTAAGGCGGGACTAGAACTCATTGTCTTCTGGTGATTGGCCCAAAGTCACCCAATTGGCTTTTATGCCTAAGGCAGGACTAGAACTCACAATCACCCAGGAAGCTTACATATCTAAGGTGGGACTAGAACTCATTGTCTCCTGTTGATTGGCCCAAAGTCACCCAGCCAGCTTTCATAGCTAAGGTGGGACTAGAACTCATTGTCTCCTGGTGATTGGCCCAGTCACCCAGCCAGCTTTCATAGCAAAGGCGAGACTAGAACTCATTGTCTTCTGGTGATTGGCCCAAAGTCACCCAATTGGCTTTTATGCCTAAGGCAGGACTAGAACTCACAATCACCCAGGAAGCTTACATATCTAAGGTGGGACTAGAACTCATTGTCTCCTGTTGATTGGCCCAAAGTCACCCAGCCAGCTTTCATAGCTAAGTGGGACTAGAACTCATTGTCTCCTGGTGATTGGCCCAAAGTCACCCAGCCAGCTTTCATAGCTAAGGTGGGACTAGAACTCATTGTCTCCTGGTGATTGGCCCAGTCACCCAGCCAGCTTTTATAGCTAAGGTGGGACTAGAACTCATTGTCTCCTGGTGATTGGGCCAAAGTTACCCAACTGGCTTTCTTGTCTAAGGCGGGACTAGAACTCACAATCACCCAGCCAGCTTTCATATCTAAGGTGAGACTAGAACTCATTGTCTCCTGGTGATCGGCCCAGTCACCCAGCCAGCTTTCATAGCTAAGTGGGACTAGAACTCATTGTCTCCTGGTGATTGGCCCAAAGTCACCCAGCCAGCTTTCATAGCAAAGGCGGGACTAGAACTCATTGTCTTCTGGTGATTGGCCCAAAGTCACCCAATTGGCTTTTATGCCTAAGGCAGGACTAGAACTCACAATCACCCAGGAAGCTTACATATCTAAGGTGGGACTAGAACTCATTGTCTCCTGTTGATTGGCCCAAAGTCACCCAGCCAGCTTTCATAGCTAAGTGGGACTAGAACTCATTGTCTCCTGGTGATTGGCCCAAAGTCACCCAGCCAGCTTTCATAGCTAAGTGGGACTAGAACTCATTGTCTCCTGGTGATTGGCCCAAAGTCACCCAGCCAGCTTTCATAGCTAAGGCGGGACTAGAACTCATTGTCTCCTGGTGATTGGGCCAAAGTTACCCAACTGGCTTTCTTGTCTAAGGCGGGACTAGAACTCACAATCACCCAGCCAGCTTTCATATCTAAGGTGAGACTAGAACTCATTGTCTCCTGGTGATCGGCCCAAAGTCACCCAGCCAGCTTTCATAGCTAAGTGGGACTAGAACTCATTGTCTCCTGGTGATCGGCCCAAAGTCACCCAGCCAGCTTTCATAGCTAAGTGGGACTAGAACTCACTGTCTCCTGGTGATCGGCCCAAAGTCACCCAGCCAGCTTTCATAGCTAAGTGGGACTAGAGCTCATTGTCTCCTGGTGATTGGCCCAGTCACCCAGCCAGCTTTCATAGCTAAGGCGGGACTAGAACTCATTGTCTCCTGGTGATTGGGCCAAAGTTACCCAACTGGCTTTCTTGTCTAAAGCGGGACTAGAACTCACAATCACCCAGCCAGCTTTCATATCTAAGGTGAGACTAGAACTCATTGTCTCCTGGTGATCGGCCCAAAGTCACCCAGGTGGCTTTCCTGGCTAAGGAGGGACTAGAACCCATTGTCTCCTGCTTTCTAGCCCAGTGCCTTAACCCATAGAAATAAATATTTCTCTTCCACCATCCTCAATTTTCCTGACCACCACTCTTTATAATAGTTTTTCCCCCCTTCATCTTTATTTTTTTGCATCAATTGCCCTGCTGGGTGAATTTGTTTTGTTTTTTCTCCTCCTCCACTTCACTTCATTTCAACAAGCACCCATTTTTGTACAGGTCATGTACTTTCTCTTCTCACAGTCCTTCTATTTTTATATTTATTTATTTTATTTTGCTTACAGTGGTCTTCAGCTTACCACCGGCCACTTAACGTCCGTTCAAAATGAAGACAGACTTTAGAAATGCTACTTACAGCTCATCTTCAAAGTTACGACAACGGCATGAGAAATGGCTGGGTGACTTTGGGCTAATTACCAGGAGACCGTGAGCTCTGGCCCCACCTTAGCCCTGAAAGTTGGCTTGTTGACTTTGGGCCAATCACCAAAAAGACGGTGAGTTCTGGCCCCACCTTAGCCCTGAAAGTTGGCTTGTTGACTTTGGGCCAATCACCAAGAGACGATGAGTTCTGGTCCCACCTTAGCACTAAAAGTTGGCTTGTTGACTTTGGGCCAATCACCAAAAAGACGGTGAGTTCTGGCCCCACCTTAGCCCTGAAAGTTGACTTGTTGACTTTGGGCCAATCACCAAGAGACGATGAGTTCTGGTCCCACCTTAGCACTAAAAGTTGGCTTGTTGACTTTGGGCCAATCACCAAAAAGACAATGAGTTCTGGCCCCACCTTAGCCCTGAAAATTGGCTTGTTGACTTTGGGCCAAATCACCAAGAGACAGTGAGTTCTGGTCCCACCTTAGCCCTAAAAGTTGGCTTGTTGACTTTGGGCCACATCACCAGGAGATGGTGAGTTCTGGTCCTACCTTAGTCATTCAAGTTGACTGGGGGACTTTGGGCTAATTACCAGGAGATGGTGAGTTCTAGTCCCACAGTTGCCACAAAAGTCAACTTTGGGCCTTTACCCCTCTCTCAGCCCAAGCCACCTTGCAGGATTGTTGTTGTGGGTAAAATAGGAGGAGGAAAGAGTATTAGGTATGTTCGCTGCCTTGAGTTATCCATAAAAATCACAAAGGCAGCATATAAATAAATGAAAAAATTGTGACACGTAAATGAGAAAACTTGAGTGTGTCTCAATCTGTTGTCCCGTCAAAAACAATTTGTATTTAAAAATTTAAAAAAAAACATCTATGTGTTTATAGAGACTCCCAACACAGGGAGAAAGATCCTTTGGCGTCAAAGCTATTGGTGAGTTGTAGGTTGCTCAATCCAGACCGCACACCAGTGCGTCAGAGAGGCTGTCACCACAAAACTAGGAATAAAGGATTGATCAAGGCCCAGCCGGAGAATACAGTGACATGCAAAAAAAGGTTGTGGCGTCTCTTACAAAAGATGGACAACTCTGCAAGAACAGGATAAAACAGGTTCTATCCTGATCCGTTTCCTTCTCAGGAGGACAGAGTTCCTCGTGAATCGCTTACCCCATTTCTGAAAACCTTCTGCGCTGGGTTGCTTCAATAGCTTCTGAATCACCCTGTGGCTTTAATAGGGCGGTTAAGGAAACGTCCTCTGACTAGATCCAGAGAAATAAACCCGATTTAAAACGTCGGTCGCTTCTCAAGACTGCAAAAAGGCTGGGGGAGGGGGGGGGAACCACACCCTTCCTGTGGCTTTGTTGAAGACCGAGGATCACACGTTCATCCTGAGATAGGGGTAGCCCCTCGACCTCACAACAGTTCATTTACTGACCGTTCCGAGTTAACAACGGCACTGGGATAAGTGACCTATGACCGTTTTTCACACTTGTGACGGTAGCAGCATCCCCACAGTCACGTGATTTACATTCAGATGCCTGGCAACTGGTTCATATTTACGATGGTTGCTGTGTCCCGGGAATCATGTGATCTCCTTCTGCGACCTTCTGATAAGCAAAGTCAAGGGGGAAGCGGGATTCATGTAATGCACATGTGAATAGAATAGAATAGAATAGAATAGAATAGAATAGAATAGAATAGAATGGAATGGAATGGAATGGAACGGAACGGAACGGAACAGAATAGAATGGAATGGAATAGAATAGAATAGAATAGAATGGAATGGAATGGAATGGAATGGAATGGAATGGAACGGAACGGAACGGAACAGAACAGAACAGAACAGAACAGAACAGAACAGAATAGAATAGAATAGAATAGAATAGAATAGAACAGGAAAAGAAAATATAGAACAGAATAGAAAATATAGAATAGAATAGAAAATATAGAACAGAATAGAATAGAAGAATAGAATAGAATAGAATAGAATAGAATAGAATAGAATAGAATAGAATAGAATAGAATAGAATAGAATAGAATAGAATAGAATAGAATAGAATAGAATAGAATAGAATAGAACAGAATAGAATAGAATAGAATAGAATAGAATAGAATAGAACAGAACAGGAAAAGAAAATATAGAACAGAATAGAAAATATAGAATAGAATAGAAAATATAGAACAGAATAGAATAGAAATATAGAATAGAATAGAATAGAATGGAATGGAATGGAATGGAATGGAATGTAGAGTAGAGTAGAGTAGAGTAGAGTAGAGTAGAGTAGAGTAGAGTAGAGTAGAGTAGAGTAGAGTAGAGTAGAGTAGTTGGAAGGGACCTTGGAGGTCTTCTAGTCCAGCCCCCCACTCAAGCAGGACAATCTATACCATTTCAGACAAGTGACTGTCCAGTCTCTTCTTAAAAACCTCCAGTGATGGAGCACCCACAATTTCTGGAGGCAAGCTGTTCCCCTGGTTAATTGTCCTCACTGTCAGGAAGTTTACTAATTTAACAACTGCAGTGATTCACTTAACAGCTATGGCAAGAAAGGTTGTAAAATGGGGCAAAACAAATCCCTGTTAGCAACATGAATTCTGGGCTCCATTGTGGTCGTAAGTCGAGGACCACCTGTATATCTAAAATGGCAAAAATGTCCCCTGGGCTAATTGTCTGTGGAGGTTCTCAGTCATCCAGGTCTTGGTTATCCCAAAGGGGCTTATTTGTTTTCCAAAAGGCACCTGGACTTTCTTGCTTTTGCTTGAAGAGGTTCTGCTTCTCATCCAAGAAGCTTCTTCAGTTCTGACTGAATGGTGGAGGATGGAAGGATTTACACAGATAGGCCTCAAACTTACAAGTTTGTTTAGTGGCCGTTCAAAGTTACAACGGCACTGGGGAAAAAGGGACTTATGATCGTTTTTCACACTTACGACCGTTGCAGCATCCCCCGTGGTCACGTGTATCAAACTTTCGCTTGGCAGCTGACTCCTATTTACAACGGTCGCAGTGTCCCAGGGTCACGCGATCCCCTTTTGCAACCTTCGGGCAAGCCAAGTCCGTGGGGAAGCCAAATTCACGTAACAACCGGGTGACCAGCTTCACAGCCGCAGTGATTCACTTAACAACTGCGGCAAGAGAGGTCGTAAAATGGGGAAAAATTCACTTAACAACCGTCTCACTCAGCAAGGGGAATTCTGGACTCCACTGTGGCCGTAAGTCGAGGACTGCCTGTACGATGCTAGGATTGCAGCGGAACTTCTCAAGGGGAGGAGGCAGGTGCTCACCGGCCAGATACCTACCCGGAGCTCCTGCAGGTAGCACTGGACGGGGTCAAAATCCACCACTGGGAAAGAAATGGTTTTTGTGGTGCTGTTGCTCTTCAACATCCCCCGGTGGAAGGACGAGGTGGGCCGGTCGACGGCCTCCAGGTGCCTGGGGATCTGCTTGGGGTTCAGGTGGATGAGGACATCATAAAGATCCAACGGAGGCCGGAAGACCATCTGCAAGAGACAAGCTGTGGTTTTATGGTCAGCAGAACATGAAATAACAGGGCTGGGAAAGACCTCGGAGATCTTCTAGTCCAGGGGTAGGCAACCTTGGTTCTTTTATGACTCATGGACTTCAACTCCCAGAATTCCTGAGCCATGCTGAGGAGAAATGGAGAGGTTTCCAAGCTGAACCACGCTGGCTCAGGAATCCTGGGAGTTGAAGTCCACGAGTCATAAAAGAGCGAAGGTTGCCTACCCCTGTTCTAGTCCAACCCCCTGCCCGCTGGGGTATTGTTTACTTCTTGATTGCTGGCCTGATGCTTAATCTTGGTGTTAAATCTGTTCTTCTCTAGGTCTTGATTGCTGGGGTGTGTGGGGGGGGGGGGAGGGAGGGTGTCTTTTCTAAGTGGCCATCCTAGACCAAACCAAATCCAAAAACGCTAGAGAATATCTAGAAGCCCAGCACTCTGACAAAGTGGCCATCAACGGACACATAGACATAAGCAACGTCTACATACTATGCAAAACAGACAGTCTACAAGCCAAAAAGGGAACAAAAAGATACTGTAATTAAGGAACTGCCAAGGAAGCTAACAGTAAAGAGCCCAACCCAAGAACTTCCAGGACCACCGCCACCAACACTGACAGAGCAAGGCACTAGAAGGTAAACAAAGAGCAAACCCACTCGCTACTAACACGGATGATGTTACCTAATGGGGTCATGAAACGTCTTCAAGAAGACAACCGTACTCCAACAGCACTGAGGACCCCAAAGTTCTCCTCCTTCTCCTCCTCCTCCACAAACCCCACTCCCTTCTAGCTCTGATGGCGTTCCCTAGCTGGGTAATGAATTGTCTGCAAAAAAATAATCAAGCTCGGAGAACACCAAAGATACTACAGTCCTCCTCTTCACAACCCCACTCTCTTCTAGCACTGACAGCGTTCCCTAGTTGGGTAATGAAATGTCTACAAGAAAACAACCAAGCTCACAGCACCAAGGACCCCACAGTCCTCCTCTTCACAACCCCACTCCCTTCTAGCTCTGATGGCATTCCCTAGCTGGGTAATGAATTGTCTGCAAAAAAATAATCAAGCTCGGAGAACACCAAGGATACTACAGTCCTCCTCTTCACAACCCCACTCCCTTCTAGCTCTGATGGCATTCCCTAGCTGGGTAATGAATTGTCTGCAAAAAAATAATCAAGCTCGGAGAACACCAAGGATACTACAGTCCTCCTCTTCACAACCCCACTCCCTTCTAGCTCTGATGGCATTCCCTAGCTGGGTAATGAATTGTCTGCAAAAAAATAATCAAGCTCAGAGAACACCAAGGATACTACAGTCCTCCTCTTCACAACCCCACTCTCTTCTAGCACTGACAGCGTTCCCTAGTTGGGTAATGAAACGTCTGCAAGAAAACAGCCAAGCTCACAGCACCAAGGACCCCACAGTCCTCCTCTTCACAACCCCACTCTCTTCTAGCACTGACAGCGTTCCCTAGTTGGGTAATGAAACGTCTGCAAGAAAACAGCCAAGCTCACAGCACCAAGGACCCCACAGTCCTCCTCTTCACAACCCCACTCCCTTCTAGCACTGATGGCGTTCCCTAGCTGGGTAATGAATTGTCTGCAAAAAAATAATCAAGCTCGGAGAACACCAAGGACCCCACAGTCCTCCTCTTCACAACCCCACTCCCTTCTAGCACTGATGGCGTTCCCTAGTTGGGTAATGAAACGTCTGCAAGAAAACAGCCAAGCTCACAGCACCAAGGACCCCACAGTCCTCCTCTTCACAACCCCACTCCCTTCTAGCACTGATGGCGTTCCCTAGCTGGGTAATGAATTGTCTGCAAAAAAATAATCAAGCTCGGAGAACACCAAGGACCCCACAGTCCTCCTCTTCACAACCCCACTCCCTTCTAGCACTGATGGCGTTCCCTAGTTGGGTAATGAAACGTCTGCAAGAAAACAGCCAAGCTCACAGCACCAAGGACCCCACAGTCCTCCTCTTCACAACCCCACTCCCTTCTAGCTCTGATGGCGTTCCCTAGCTGGGTAATGAATTGTCTGCAAAAAAATAATCAAGCTCGGAGAACACCAAGGA
Source organism: Vipera berus (assembly GCF_964194415.1). Classification (NCBI taxonomy): domain Eukaryota; kingdom Metazoa; phylum Chordata; class Lepidosauria; order Squamata; family Viperidae; genus Vipera; species Vipera berus. Next base: position 8,244,788 of record NC_138203.1, read on the forward strand.
CCCCACAGTCCTCCTCTTCACAACCCCACTCCCTTCTAGCACTGATGGCGTTCCCTAGTTGGGTAATGAAACGTCTGCAAGAAAACAGCCAAGCTCACAGCACCAAGGACCCCACAGTCCTCCTCTTCACAACCCCACTCCCTTCTAGCACTGATGGCGTTCCCTAGCTGGGTAATGAATTGTCTGCAAAAAAATAATCAAGCTCGGAGAACACCAAGGACCCCACAGTCCTCCTCTTCACAACCCCACTCCCTTCTAGCACTGATGGCGTTCCCTAGTTGGGTAATGAAACGTCTGCAAGAAAACAGCCAAGCTTAGAGAGCACAAGGACCCCTCCTTTCAACTCTGAGCTATAAATATTCACCTTTATATGAACAACCTAGTTCGTATAAATCGTGCCGGAATTACAGATATTTAACTATGACTACGGTTGAATATATTTACTTAACTATAGCCAGATATTGAGCTATAGCTATTTTTAAAAAAACTTCTAGTAATGAGTCAACGAGTTGGGATTTTAAGTCTATTATGGGATATAGGTTGGCCTCAATTTACAACCATAATTGAGATCAACGTTTCTGTTGCTTACAAGGGTGGTTTTAAAGTGAGCTGTGCGGATTTTAGGACCTCTTCCCCACCGTTGTTAAGTTAATCAATGCGGTTGTTAAGTGAATCCTTTAGTCGCTAAGTGAGCCCAGCCCCCCTCACTGACTTTGCTTGCTGAAAACCAGCTGGGAAGGTTACAAAAGGTGATCATAGGACCCCAGGACACTGCAACCGTCGTAAGTACATGCCAGTTGCCAAGTGCCTAAATTTTAATCATGTGACCATGGGGATGCTACAGTGGTTGTCACTTTTTTTTTTCTTTTCTTTTCTTTTGGTTTTTACATTTTTTTTCAAAGTTGTAACTTTGAACAGTCACTAAACAAATGGTTTCAAGTCGAGGGAGTATCTGTAGTTATTAAGTATTTTCAGGGCTTTTTTTCTCATAGAACGCCCAGAACGGAGTTCCGGCACCTTTTTTGGATGGAACCTTGTAGGGTAGGCAAGGTGGGTTGTATGACATGTGTGAGTTCCGGCACCTTTTTCTTTTACAAAAAAAGCACTGAGTATTTTACATGTTGAAGTGTTTTATCCAAGGTCACGTTCTGAGTCCATTTATAAATTGCATTTGGATCTTCGGGCCACGAATAAAATTGAACTGAATTGATAACAAATCACCTGTATTTCCAAAAAATTCAGGACCGTAAAACTTTAACCACGACTCGCCCCTTTTCTTGTGCCAAATTCACTCTTGCCGTTGATGGATTTCAGAGGAACGCACCGTTAAAAACACAACCAAAAGAAAACAACGTCACGCATCAAGCCTTTCCTAACAGTAAGATTAAAGATTTGCAAGACCTTATCGAAAGGACCTGATCTGAAAAGTTAGGCCTTAAGTAAGCGTACATTACCCTGGTGCTGAAAGCACTTTCTGACAGCTACTGACAAACACAACCTCTCTTTTGGGACATGCCACCGTTAAAAGTCCTACAAAGCAGGGTTGTAAAAGCTCAGGGTCACCATTAAAAAGTTATCAGCGTAGAACAGGGATCTTCAAACTTGGCCCTTTTAGGACTTGTGGACTTCAGCGCCCAGAATTCCTCAGCCAGGCACGCTGGCTGAGGAATTCTGGGAGTTGAAGTCCACAAGTCATCAAGAGACCAAGTTTGAAGACCCCTGGTGTAGAATCATAGGGACTTTGGAGGCCTTCTAAGGCAGGACATCCTATAACTGGGGTAGGGAAACCTTGGCTCTTTTTATGACTTGTGGACTTCAAGTTGGGTTTTATTAATGTGTTTTAACCTATTTTTAATGTGTTTTAACTTATTGTAAGAGTTGTGGGCATTTTGTTTAATCTCTTTTAATTTTTGTATTTTGTATTTTAACATGTACTGCCCTGTTCACCGCCCTGAGTCCTTCAGGAGAAGGGCGGTATACAAATAAAATAAAAAAAACATAAAAAAACTCCCAGAATTCCTGAGTCAGCATGGGCTGGTTCAGGAATTCTGGGTATTGAAGTCCACAAGTCATAAAAGAGCCAAGGTTCCCTACCCCTGCCCAATACAACCCCTGTCAAATGGCTGTCCAATCTCTTTTAACAGAATAACAGAGGCGGAAGGGACCTTGGAGGTCTTCTAGTCCAGCCCCCTGCTCAAGCAGGAGACCCTAGACCATTCCAGACAAGTGGCTGTCCAGTCTCTTTCTTTAAAACCTCCAGTGATGAAGCACCCACAACCACAGAAGGCAAGCTATTCCACTGGTTGATTTGTTCTCATTATCAGGAAGTTTCTCCTTAATTCCAGGTTGCTTCTCTCCTTGATTAGTTTCCATCCTTTGCTCCTTGTCCTGCCTTCAGGTGCTTTGGAGAATAGCTTGACTCCCTCTTCTTTGTGGCAACCGCTCAGATATTGGAAGGCTGCTATCATGTCACCCCAGTCCTCCTTTTCATTAAACTGGACATACACAATTCCTGCAAACGTTCTTCACTTGGCTTTTGAGGAATGGAAGGGGTGGTGAACCTCACAGGCCTCCTTCTCCTCCTACACTCTGCAGACCCCATTGCCTTCTAGCACTGATGATGTTACCTGGTCTGGTAATGAAATGTCTGCAAGAAAATAACTCAGCTCAGAGAGCACCAAGGACCCCATAGTTCTCCTCCTCCTGCTCCTCCTCTCCACAAACCCAACTCGCTTCTAGCATTGATCACGTTCCCTAGATGGGTAATGAAAGCTCTCCAAAAAACAAAACAAAAAAAACAACAACCCAGAGAGCATCAAAAATTCCACCCTTCAACTGTGAACAACAAATACTCTCTTCTCTCCAAGCCACTTGTACCTGAACGGAGAACAAACCCCTTAGAGAACTCATGAGGATACCTAGTTGGGTAATGAAACGTCTGCAAGAAAACAACCAAGCTCTGAGAGAACCAAGGATCCCACAATTCAACCCTCAGCTACAAATATTGTCTTTTTATCACTGTACGTCTGGAAATTCAAGATGGAGCACCTCCACTGAAGACGAATCCCAATTTAGCGCTTGAATGTTGCACCAGTCCAGGGGTAGGCAACCTTGGCTCTTTTATGACTGGTGGACTTCAACTCCCAGAATCCTAAGCCAGCATGGCTCAGCTTGGAAACCTCTCCCTTTTCCCTCAGCATGGCTGGCTCAGGAATTCTGGGAGTTGAAGTCCATATGTCTAAGGCCAGGGGTAGGCAACCTTGGCTCTTTTATGACTCATGGACTTCAACTCCCAGAATCCTGAGCCAGCATGGCTCAGCTTGGAAACCTCTCCCTTTCCCCTCAGCATGGCTGACTCAGGAATTCTGGGAGTTGAAGTCCATATGTCTAAGGCCAGAGGTAGGCAACCTTGGCTCTTTTATGACTGGTGGACTTCAACTCCCAGAATTCCTGAGCCAGCACGGCTCAGCTTGGAAACCTCTCCCTTTTCCCTCAGCATGGCTGGCTCAGGAATTCTGGGAGTTGAAGTCCACCAGTCAGAAAAAAAAAGCCAAGGGTGCCTACCCCTGCACTAGCCCAAGGCGCAAGCAAGAATCAAAGGCGGGCCATGAAAACTTCAACAGGGCCCTGGAAAAGTTGTCGTCAAATTATAATTTGTCATGTGCCAGAAGGAGACAATGATTGCATAATAGGAGAGGTGAATGAAGGAGACCTCGCTGTAATTTCATACAGGTTTAAGCACACTTCGTTTTAGCTTTAACACCTCCAAACGGACAAATAATAATAATAATAGGCCGTGTGCATCCGTTTTCCCAAAAAGGACAATGAAGGACATGAACCCTTTAGCTGTGGGTAGAAAGGGAGATGAACCTTTTCCATGGGTAAACTTCAGATCCAACAGAAGAGAATATCTGTAGCTCAGGGATGAACGGTTGGAGTCCTTGCTGCTCTCCATGTTGGCTTCTTTCCTTGCAGACATTTCATTACCCAACTAGGTAACAACATCAGTGCTAGGCGGGGGGGGGGCTTTGCTTAGATACAGTAACTTGCTCTGCCATTTCGGTGGAGATGTGATCTTCTCCTTGTTAATTCCTTGATATGGGTGTTGTTTTCTGCCTGGTTGTTCACCTGGTACCAATGCAAGAGAATCTCTGTAGCTCAGGATTGAACTGTGGGATCTTTGGCGCTCTCTGAACTTGATTGTTTTCTTGCAGACGTTTCATGACCCAACTAGGGAACATCATCAGTGCTAGAAGGGAGGGGATTTACAGGGAGGAGGAGGACGACAACGACAACTGTGGAGTTCTTGCTACTCTTGGAGCTTGATTGTTTTCTTGCAGACGTTTCATGACCCAACTGGGGAACATCATCACGGTTAGAAGGGAGTGGGATTTGTGGAGAGGAGAAGAAGGAGGAGGAAGCTAAGGGGTCCTTAGTGCTCTGAACTTGGTTGTTTACTTGCAGACATTTTATTACCCAGCTAGGGAACAACATCAGCGCTAGAAGGGATTGGGTTTGTGGAGAGGAGGAGAACTGTAGGGTCCTTGGTGTTCTCTGAGCTTGGTTGTTTCCTTGCAGATATTTCGTTAACCATCTAGGTAACATCATCAGTGCTAAAAAGATAGCAGAGAAGAGGAGGAGGAGGAGGAGGAGGAGGAGGAGGAGGAGGAGGAGGAGGAGGAGGAGGAAGAAACTGGGGTCCTTGGTGCTCTCTGAGCTTGGTTGTTTACTTGCAGATGTTTCATGACTAATTAGGTAAACTCATCAGTGCTAGGAGGGAGAGAGGAAGATGAGGATAAGGAGGTGGTCTGTGGGGTCCTTGGTGCTCTCTGAGCCTGTTTACTTGCAGACATTTCATTACCCAACTAGGGAACTTCATCAGTGCTAGAAGGGAGTGGGGTTTATGGAGAGGAGGAGGAAGAAACTGTGGGGTCCTTGGTGCTCTCTGAGCTGCGCTGTTTTCTTGCAGACGTTTCCTTACCCATCTGGAGAACGCCATCAGTGCTACAAAGGAGTGGGGATTGCCCGCCCTAATCCTAAACATTCCAGCACTGATGACGTTCCCTAGTTGGATAATGAAACATCTGCAAGAAAACTAGCAACTCAGAGAGCACCAAGGACCCCACAGTCGTCCTCGTCCTCCTCCTCCTCCACCTCCTCCTCCTCCTCCTCTCCACAAACCCAACTCACTTCTAGCATTGGTGATCCTCCCTAGTTGGGTAACGAAAGGTCTGCAAAAAAATAAAATAAAAAACCAACCAATCTCAGACAGCACCCAGGACTCCTAAACTTGAAGTCAGTACCAAACCAGCCACGTTTCCTCTTCTGATGGGGACGGCTATTTCCCCCCACCCCACCCCACCTGCAAGCTTTTTAGCATTAATTTTGCTTCACAGACGTCAGGCAGGAAAGGGGAGGGGGGAGAACTATCCCTCCCAATTACCATTGAGCAATTCTCCTGGGAAAGGAAAAAAAAATTTTTTAAAAAAAAATCAGCTCCTAATACGACCACAAACCACATCTGCACACAAAACCCGAGAGCTGAGTCACACTCCTGCATTCAGCGAGTTTATACATCATCTGCCCCGAAGCAACAACAACACACTGTGTAACTTTCTCGGGCTCTCAATTCAGCCTCAAAAGAGATCTGGAAAAAAAAATGAACCGGGCGACAGATTTTGTGCAACAGGTTTCCCCCCCCCCCTGCTCCCCCCCCCCCGACAATGACACAGAGCAAAGAGAGGAAAGTCTTAATCCGACTTTAAATAAATAGAACTAGGCCTGGCTCTTAATTTTTAAAAAAAAAAATCACAAAAATGACATGCTTTTATTTATTAATTGCCGATCCTGACCAGCAGAAAAGAGTTTCGTGCACCGAGCAAAGTCAACGCAGGCTAGTCCTCGCCTTACAACTAGTTCATTTAATGACCCTTCAAAAGTTACAACGGCAATGACAAATGTAAGTTACGGCCGTTTTTCACAGCTACGACCATTGCAGCATCCCCCAGGGATGCGGGGATCAAAATTCGGACACTTGCCATCTCTCTCGTATTTATGACGGTGTTGCCGTTGTCCCAGGGGTTACGTGATTCCCCCTTTGCAACCTTCGGACCAGCGGAGTCAAGGGGGAGGGAGCCAGATTCACTTAACAACGGTGCTGCTAACTGAACAACTGCAGTGATTGACTTAACGGCTGTGGCGAGACAGGCCGCAAAATGGAAGGCAATTCATTTAACAATGGTCTCGCTTAGGAAATGGGAATCTGGGGCTCAATTATGGTCGTAAGACAAGGACTATAACTGTAGAACTATGCACTGGAAGAACAAAAAGATATGAAAGGGTTAGGGTTCTGTTATTTCTGAGCTCACCCCGGCTTCCACTATGTTTTTCATTTCTTGTTTGGATAGGGAGCCGGAGATTCATGTGAAATTACATGTAGGGTTTCCTGCCTGAGCAGGGGGTTGGACTAGAAGACCTCTAAGGTCCCTTCTAACTCTACTATTCTATTCTATTCTATTCTATTCTATTCTATTCTATTCTATTCTATTCTATTCTATTCTATTCTATTCTATTCTATTACATATTTTCTATTCTATTCTGTTGTTCTGTTCTGTTCTTCTATTCTATTCTATTCTGTTCTGTTCTTCTATTCTATTCTATTTCATATTTTCTATTCTATTGTATTGTTCTGTTATTCTATTCTATTCTATTCCATATTTTTATTCTATTCCATATTTTCTATTTCATTCCATATTTTCTATTCTATTCTATTCTATTCCATATTTTCTATTCTATTCTATTCTATTCTATCCTATCCTATTCTATCCTATTCCATTCTATTCTATTTCATTCCATATTTTCTATTCTATTCTATTCTATTCTATTCCATATTTTCTATTCTATTCTATTCTATCCTATCCTATCCTATTCTATTCTATTTCATTCCATATTTTCTATTCTATTCTATTTCATTCC